>NW_021703777.1:16602163-17160316 GCF_005190385.1 Monodon monoceros
GTGTGTGTGTGTGTGTGTGTGTGTGTGTGTGTGTGTGTGTGTGTGTGACAAATGGAGTCTTGGAAAACTATTCCCAACACAGACCTATGTATAAAGAACAGAGAACCAACTGCTCATTAAATTGTCCACAGCACCAAGCATCCCTTGGTTTTCCCTGTTAGCATGAGTCATATGAACTTTCAGAACAGCCTCCAGAACCTTGTCTGAGGCAGAGCCGCTCAAATGCAAAATGAGCTATAGCCCAGGGGGCCAGTGAGGGGACAGCGTCTGCTCTTCTTAGGGCGATTCAAGAAAAGATGCCAGAGGAGATGCGGCAGAAGTGCGGGGGAAGGGAATCACATAGGGCAGGGCCGTTGGGACTAGTTCTGGTCAATGCTCTTGTTTTAAATGAAAATGCCCTTAGATGATGATGATGATGTGTCAGCCGAGGTAGAGAATGACCCTAGGAACAGGGGATATAACGCTAAGGCTGTTCTTCCAAAGTCCCACCATCTTGCCTCCCCACAGGATGGTGGGGTTTTGAAAAATCATTTTTCTGTTCTTGGAGAGGGGCGTGGATGCTGTTGTACATGGGGCTGTGAGACAGACGCTCACCAGAATGCCAAGCTCGAGACAGACAGGCACACTTAGCTTAAGGTGACCACTGGCTACACCTCCCAAACTGATTTCAAACACACACAAGTAAACACAGGCCATTTTGATCTCCTGAGGAAGGAATCTCCAAAGGAAAAGGCTTTTACTTTTCATTCTCGACTTTTTTTTTTTTTTTTTAGTACGCGGGCCTCTCACTGTTGTGGCCCCTCCCATTGTGGAGCACAGGCTCTGGACGCGCAGGCTCAGTGGCCATGGCTCACGGGCCCAGCCGGTCCGCGGCACGTGGGATCCTCCCGGACCGGGGCACGAACCCGTGTCCCCTGCATCGGCAGGCGGACTCCCAACCACTGGGCCACCAGGGAAGTCCATTCTCGACTTTTAATACTTATCTACCCCCTGGTTAAACTCCTCCTCCAAAAATATTCATGCTAACAATGATCACACCAAATACCCCGCAAGGGACCTAAAAATTATGCTGGTCACACAAAAGAGGCCTTTGCGCTGGCAGAGGACACAGGAGATATGCATTTACTGTTTCTCTTTATTCACCAGAACCTACTGCTTAACAGATTTAATCTGGACATGTCACAGACGCTGTGCTTAGGTCTGGTTTCTCTAAACCAACTACCTAAACAGCTTTCTATTGACTATGTGCTTAAAAGAGAGGGCAAAAAAATCATTCAAAAGAAGAAAACTAGGTACCTAGATTGACCTACCTTAGTCCTAAAGCGATTTTAGGGATTGGAATGCAAACTCATGATATCCATGTACAAAGCCTCCATGGATGGCATGGGGAGGGGCTGGGCTGATATTATTAAGGAGGCAGGAGCAGAGGAGGATGGAGGGTGGGTATCTAGAAAGCCCTCCTAAAAGAAAAGCATTACCCAGGCCACATGCTCGCCAGTGCCTTCGGTACGGCTCACTCTTGCTGGTAGACAGGGTGTCCTTTTGATGTGAGATGAGAGTTTGGCTCTCAACCTGAGAGCAGAGTGCGGTACTTACAAACTTGAGAAGGAAAGTGTTTTCCCGTAGAGCTCCAATGCACCCAGCAAATCCCAGAATGAACATCACTCCTCCTACCACGAGGAAGAGCCAAACTGGGTCAAAGCCGCCAAGATCGGTGATGGAAGAGATGTTGGACAGAACTCCCTGGAAGCGGAAAAGAACACACAACAGGGTGCCAGGAGGCGGGGTCAGTTTTCTATCATGAAAAGATGACTGCCACTGTCTTTCCCCACCCCACCCCAAGAAAACCTTGAGAGGTATCTGACTGTCACATCACATCAAGAAACACCGCCAGACAGAAAGAAAGAAAGATAGATAGATAGGAAGATAGGTAGATAGGTGGATAGATAAAACAAAAGAAAAGAAAAACTACTTTCCAAGGTCTAGGTGGGTTCATATTTTTGGTAAAACTACATAAAGCAAAGACATGACCCCTAGAAACCGCCCCCAGACCCTGTATGGAGAAGACACGGATGTTACTTTGCTTTCTATGTCTCCAAATATAAGTGGTCTGAGTGAAAAACAGATGTGTAAGAAAGACACCTCTCAACACCCAAGAGGTGTCATTCTTACATCCCCAGGGCATGCAGATGCCAGACAAGGGCCACCTTCAAATCACTGGCGCTTCTCAGGAAATAGGGTAGAGCTGGAATCTTAAAGCTAACAGGGCAGCCAGTCCTAGCCACAAGCCCCTAAAAGTTTTCCAGGGAAAACTCACCTCAGGTCCACCCTTGAGCTCCCTGGGAGACCCTATCAGGCTCAGATCCCCAAAGCCCACCTGGGTGGTTTGTGCCGATGGCTGTCCCACACTGAGTTATTAGCGTATTTCCTTACCCTCATTTAAATGACTTAAAAATCAAAGGTTACTCCCTGGCTTGCAACCCGTTTGTTCTCCTGCCAAAAGGACCCAGAGTAATTTCATTTCTCCACAAACAATGCCACTTCTTTACAGAAATTTTTTCGCCCTTAAGTGTGATACCACATCAAATACCACCCAGAACCTAAGTTAGAAATTTTATGAGATGTTTTCCTCTGCGATGGAAGGTATATATTTACTATTCATTCTTACAGAGGCCAGCTACTGCTATTTTGAAATTGTGGAGGTATGTGAGTCTTAAATACCCGATATCATCAGTATTTTATTTTCTTATCTTATTAAATTTCCTTTGAGCTCTCAAAATACCCCCAGAGTACCATGGTATAGTTTGCTGTAAAGTCTTAATATTAAACAATTTGTTTTCAAAGCATTCCCAACAACCTGGAAAAACAGGAATACTCATCTCATTTTATCCTTGAGGAAAACGGAACCCAGAGAAGTTTGGTGATTTGCTGAAGGTCACACAGCTATTGATTTTTTTAAGAATCGAACAGAATGTCTACTTCAATAATCTTTCTCTACCAAGTGGAAGCTGTGTACTTGCTTCCCAGCACTTTTCAGTCAGCACTAATCAACACCTGAGTTTAGGGTTTCTATGTTTTGACCCATTTTAAGGTTGTAGGAACACTGAACAAGAGAATTTTGTTTATAAGGTTTCTGTTTCTTGCAGGGGTGGGCGCAGGGTGGGCAGGAATCACTTTAAGGACAATAATAGGATACTAATAATAGAACACGTATGAGGCACAAAGGACTCCTAAAATGCACAACTTTAACCTTATGAAAAAGGCCAGAGTTTAAATAAAGTCAGAGATGAAGGGCTGAGAGATTATTAAACACTTAGGAATGTAGGGTGTATTCACTAATGTCTGGGGTGACATCATACGAGGCAACCACACCCTTCGTGAAACTGCCTAGATCAATGGTTTGATCCAACCTTGTGTTTCTTAGATTTCCAAGCTCTGAACTATGAATACTCCAGGGGGGAAAAAGGAAAACCCAGAAATACTGTAACCAATTCTCCACCTACCCAAATGATGCTGAGAAAAAACAAAAATTGCCATAAGTCAAACAAAATCTAAGTGACAGTGGTGAGGGTCCAGAATTGGAAGGAAATCAACTTCTCCCCTCAGAATGCCTTTAAACAGAGGTGGTAATATTTAAGGTCTTAATGTTTCGGACCTGCTCAGCCAGGGGAGGAGAGGACTTTGAGGGTGTGTGATAACATTCTTAAACTTTAAAAAGTCAACATAATTGGGCTTCCCTGGTGGCACAGTGGTTGAGAGTCCGCCTGCCGGTGCAGGGCACACGGGTTCATGCCCCGGTCTGGGAGGATCCCACATGCCGCGGAGCGGCTGGGCCCATGAGCCGTGGCCGCTGAGCCTGCGCGTCCGGAGCCTGCGCTCCGCAACGGGAGAGGCCACGGCAGTGAGAGGCCCGCGTACCGCAAAAAAAAAAAAAAAAAAAGTCAACCTAATTATGGAAGAAGAAGTAGACTCAATTTACTTGGCACCAAAAAGAGGCAGCAGAGCTGGAAGGCACAGGAGGAGATGTCAGCTCCAGCATAAAGAGGCCTTTCTAATACCAGCGGGTCTCCAGCAGTGGGGCAGAGAAGGCGGCCTGAGAAACATGGGCTTCCCCCCGGCGGGAGCTGAAGCTGTGAACCTCCCTCAGCCGTGCTCCAGGAGGGATTCTCAAAGAGGAGGGGAATTTGGCACCTACTGCCCTTGAGGTTCCTTCCAGTTTTAAGACCATTCTATGATTTCATCCATTTTTAATGGGCTTTTTATTTGTGATTCACACCAAAGTCTGAGCAAAAATCAGATTGTTCCCAAACACTCTTCCATGATCCATGGCTGTACACAAAGGGCTCCATGGATAACAGGACAGTTATCTGAGGAATTTAGCAAAGCAAGCAAACCAACACACACCTGTGCCTGAAATACCGAGACCCTCCCTCGCCAAAAGGCAAAAAAAAAGTATGGTCCCAACTGTCAGTAGACTCCTGGAGCACTGTCCTCTCTGGGTTTAATTTGGAGGATGAGAATTTGGCTTCTCAAACTCATTTTCATACTTTGACCCTCCCCAGCCTGCAGGGGCAGTTTTAATTGAGAGGCCTTCAACTGTTTCCATGGAAACAACAATCATTTGGGGGCTGAGCGGGACTGAAGATTCTACTCATTTAATCCCACATTCTGGCAAAAGACAGGGCTGGAGACAGATACTGAGAGCTTGTAGGAGATAATATTCTGCAGAGGACAGAGAAGACAACCAAAACCTTAATTTTGAATGGGTTCCAGGTAGTTATCAGCCGCAAACTAACCTGCATCTTCAAACACAGAGTGCTGCGGTCAAGGCCCAGTTTTCTTTTCCTGAGGATTAGGGCAGCTAACCTGGATGGGGCTGGAAAAAAGACTTACTCTTTCACCTGTGCAGTGTCTCCAAATGCTCACTGAAGAGCGGTCCTACTGTTTCTAACTACACAGAGAAACCAAAGAGGAGCTGAACATAATCCTGGCAACAATGACTGGGGACCACAAAACCGACAGGCAGTTGACAGCTCAGCCTTCTGCTGCCTCAAAGATGGGGTCTTTCACTGGACCCCTTAACTGTGTTAAACTCAAGCTGACAGATGAGTAAGAAGTGCTAGGACATGCCAGCTGAAGAATAATTATAATTAAAGCTTGTAGTTGACAAGAAGCCGGAAGGAAAAAAAAAAATCCAATATTACAGCTAAGTCTGCCAAGTGATTTAAAACAGGCATTCAGATTCGTGGTAAATCCTGAGGAACGTGCAAGCACACCAGCGGCAGATAACCTTATCTTCCGGGCACCTGTGGGCACCACCCTCTCCTTCAGGGAACAGCGCCTCCCTCTTCTTGTAAGGATTGCTTCTTCCCAAACCCACTCCACCACCACCTCAGAGCTGCCAGCTCTCACGTGACCCCACCGCCCCGGTAGGAGTCGGAAAGCCTGAAATTCCCTGCCTCCGACACCAGGATCTGGAACAGGCATCTGTCTCTAGCGGCTGAGGCTGTAAATGGCCCAACTCTGGAGCCACGTGCAGCGTGTTTTTCACCTTGTGGAGAAAGTCAGTCTGCAGCGAGAAACAAAGAACGAGGGTAGGGGAAGAAAATCCTGACAGTATTATAAGCCCTGGCCGGACCGTGAGTTCTGTGAGTCACTCAGGATCCTCAGACTCCTTGATCGCATAGAGTGGTTGTATCTGGATCTGAATTTGCACCTGAGGAGTCCCACACAACACAACAGCTTCGAATAAACTGTGCTTTAGTGTTGCATGTATGTGCGTGCGAGCACACACACGACCAAAACTAAAGCTCACAATCTACCCTGGAAAAAAGTATTGGGTCGGGGGTGGGAAGCAGGCGGGGCGGGGTGGGGAGTATAGAGGGAAGTGTTGGATTTAATGATACCTTTACTCAGATGGCTGATATTTCCAGTCAACACAGCAACTGAGCCAGTGTAAATAACCTCCTTCACTCTGACTCACTATCAATTCAGCATCACTAATGAAACAATCAGTTCTGGAAGGAACTTTTAGGTTTTGCCTACGTCACCAACGATACGTGCATGATTTCGGCTCCAGTTCTCCACGTTGACTTGAATGGTCAGTCCTTGGGTTTAAATAACCACTTTTTAGAACTCAAACTTATTGAAAAAATAAACCAATACAAAACGTTATCTGGCTACTCTCCTTTGTACCCAGAGCTGCTGCTGATGTGAGAAGAGCACACACAGAGCCCGAATTTGCACCCCAGTAATAGGTCCTCCTCCTGCCTGGATCCTGCAGCAACGCCCTGGGAGTTAAAGACGTCAAGGGTACTGGCCTTGTGCGTAAGGTCAGAAAATAGCATGCTGTGAAGCTGAATCTAACCGGAATAAGGATAAATGGATGAAGAGCAGAACAGCTGTCCACGTGTACTTATTCCTTTAGCCATTTGTTAGGGTTGACGTGAAGGTGGAATTCTGCACAGGAGCAGCAAAGACAGAAAAGGAATGAGTGAGAATAAGAGAGAGAGCCAGAGACCAAGATTGCAGGTCACAAGAAGAATATATTCGAACACTATAGAGTCAAGAATAAAAGGAGGATTTCTCGTACACATATCCTTTGTTAATACATGAAGATTACATTAAGAAAAACTAGCATAAATGAACATCCGTAAGAATTCTTCATACTCATACTGTAAATATACACCTGTACCTATACTCTTGTGGCCCTCACTCATCTCCTCCGAGTCTACAGCTGTTGCTGCAGCAAAGGCAAAAACAAAGCGACCGTAACCAAGTGCTGCTGTAAAGACAAAATGAAGAGCAGTCAATTTAAAAAGTTAAGACAAATATTTTCAGCAAATTAGCCATTCCACAAATTGGCTGTTAGACAACTAGCTTTTGGCATATCAATCTGGAGCCTTTAAGAGATGACTGCCAAGGAAAATAGGAGATTTCCATTAACCCCTACGTACTAGACAGTATCTCTCAGACATAGCAAGGAGACCAAGATGAGTCTAAGAAGAAATAAGACACATTAATGGAACACAGCTGAGGCAATATCATTATAACAGAAGTTTAGAAAGCCAACAAACAAAAAATGTACTGATGTGTATCTGTCACCATACAAGGGAGACTCTGAAATTCCAGCTACTTAGACAAGTCTGCTCTAGGGTGTGGCCGAGAGCAGTCCAGGGCCGGCCTCCTCCTGGCACAAGCCACCCTGTACTCAAGCCACCTGGCTCACCTGCAATTTCCCCTGGAATCCAGAAAAAGGGCAGCCTGGACAAGGGCTAGATGTAGGGCAGACAGACAGACGGGACATCGCAATACAGACTACCTTGTCTTGAATCTCAGTTCCACTACCTATTACCTGTGTGATCTCGGTTAAGCTACCAAACCTGCCTAAGCCTCAATCTCCACATCTATGAAATGGTACCCTACATCATAAGGCCATCATGAGGATGCAGGAAATAATCTAAGTTAAATCCAAACACTATGCTAAGTCTTTGGCACATAACGAGAATTCAATCAAAGTTTATCAGCATCGTCATTATCATCACTACTATACTGGACCAAGAAGAAGACATCAGATGCTCAGAAAGCACACTGGAGGGGCTTCTAACCCAACGGCTTTGGAGAGGAATCCATTCTGCTTTGGCACTTGCCCTGCCTGACCCCCTTCTAAGAAACTCCGTGGCCACACTGGATGATCATGTCTAAAGGAGGTGGCAGGAACCGACATGCCAATCGATCTTCTTTCTTGAGAAACTGGAAGTCACCTAAAAGCCATTCAGAGTAAAGGCAGAAGGAAGAGGCCATGAGTAAGCAAAAGCCAGGAGCAGGCAGAGGCCATGAGGGGGTGGAAGCTGAGAGTACACAGAAGCGGTGCAGCGGAGAAAGGAGCAGTGAGAAGTCAGCCAGTAGCGGAAAGCATGCCCAGCAGCCGGCAGCCACGTGGCCGGGATGCTGCACACTGAACCAGGCCAGGGATACCACCGCTGCCAAGAAGCTGACTGCGCACGCTGGTCGCTGAAGATTCATGGCTCCTGAATGACTTCCCAGTTACTAAACCATGTCCCATTCCCTTCGAGATCTCGTCCTCCAATGGTCTGATGAACATGGTAAGTCTCAGTAAGGATATGACTCCACCCTCCACCCTCCATCTCCCCATCAGCATCTCGTTCATTCAACAGTCTCTGGAATTTAAGCAGCCCCTCCCCAGGGTTCGGCGATAAAAGACTATATTCTGAGCGTCACTATTTCTTCTCGGAAGAGGTTTTTACACACCCGCAGAAATGAAAACGCAAGCAAAACTCCAGAAGGGTTTCAAACCAATAAACCTCAGGAGTGTCTGTGGTTTTCCCCACCAGCACAGAGCAGCCTCTGTGTGCCACCTGGCAAGCTTCAGTCTCTTCTCTCTCAACTCAGCAAAGAAATGCAAAAATAGCATTAATAAGCCCCTAAAGTCTGGGACTCTTCTGCTTTGGCATATACAGGCGCATTCCTTCCAACTGCTGGATAAGAAACAGAGAGACAGGCAAATGGAATGTGCGCCCCAAGCCAGGCCAGATGGACCCCTCGGAGATTTATGCCCCTGGGCCCTGATTCACCCACCCTCCCTAAACTACTACTGGGTGAAGCTGGCGACACTCTTCCTGGAGTAAGAGGGGGAGAAGCATTTCCCTACCTGAGAAAGAATGACGAGATAGGACATTTTCAAGAAAATGAGCTACTCAGAGAGGATGACCCTGGAGAGCTGGCGATGGGTTTTGAAACAATGTCCACAGGAAGTCCAAGCTGGGACACAGGGGCACAGGGAAACGTGCCCCCTTAACAATTCATCGGAGCTCCTCAAGGAATGTTACAGGGCAAAGCCACACTGCAAACTCCAAAACACCCATGTATCTAAGGAATTCCTGCAGGATCCAGAGAGAGGACGCAGAGGAATGGGAGCTCGCTGGGACCTGAGTTCAGGGAGATGTGAGGGTGTAGGGGCAGCATAACTCGTGGCCTGGCGAAGAGATGTAAGGTTAAAGGAAGACCGGACGCTTTCAAGATGTGTGGTTTTCCATTTTTTTCTTGTCAGAAAAGGTCATCGGTGAGATTCAAGTAATCCCTTCTTGCAGATAAAAAACGGCCACGGCCTGCTTTTGTGGTGAGAAAGAAAAGGAGGGGTAGTCGTATCTCAGGGCTCCATAAACGCCTGCAATCAAGCAGCCACTGGGGAGGACAGCTGCACCAAGTCCCCTTGCTGGAACCACTCGCAGGCCGGGAAACTACCATCACCACCCTGGTGGGAGTGACTGCCTCTCCGAACAAGGAAACAGCCACTTGCAAAAGTGTCGCTTTTCAGAAATCCAGCATGTTCCTAGCCACTCTCCAGATATTTCATTTGCACGTTCAGAAGATGAGAGACATAACCAGGAATATTCCTGAGTAAAAAGTTTAAACTGAAATATGTAATAGAGGCTCTGATCACGGTGGCCCTGCAACTAAAGAGAAAAAAAAAAAAATCAAAGTCTAGCCTAGTGGCTGGTGATCACTGTATTCTAGGGCTTCAGAGATACACAACTCATTCAGATCCTGAGCAAACAGGAATCACCTGAGAGGTGCCGGGTGCTGTGCTACTCATGCGCATTCAGAGAAAACGTATGGTGACACCGTCAGGAGTTAGTCTAGAGGGAAGACAAGTTAGCAGGAGTGCGCTGGGCAGAGGTATTAGCAGTGTGTGTTATGGGGGTGTAGACAGGAGGGGCAGAAGGTCACGTCAGCAAGTACAGAGACAAAGCGGCAGGACCAGGCCCACTCACAGGTATGGCAGGACCATACCTGTGAGTATGACAAGTGGTGAGAGGAGACAGAGGTTGGTGGAGTGGGGCAGGGTTTGAATCTGAAGGCCTTTTGAGCAGAGGAGGGTCATTTGTGCATTTAGAAAGCTTACTCCTTGGGCAGCGGGTAGGTGCTAAGGAAACTTACACCTGCTACAGCTAAGGAGCCGCTAGGTTCCATGGTGACGCAGGCGAGAGATGCTGAACGCTGGGACGAAAGCCACGTAAGAGCTCCCCTACTGAGCATGGACTCTGCCAGGCACGGGGCTACCTGCATTATTTCCCCCTCACAGTAAACCTTCCAGGTATGGCTACTATCCACGGCAGGACACAGACCCAGAGATGGAGTAACTTGCCAGGTGACCCAGGTGAGAAAGTGGCAGAGCAGGGGCTTTGAGCCCTGCCACCCGAGCCCAGAGCAGTGTTTTAACCACGATGCTCTACTGTCTGAAGAGAGACAGCAGCAGTGGGCAAGCCGGTTCTTGTTTCCAATGTAACATCATATGCTTGTTTCTAAAACGTTGAGAAAAATATGAAACGTGATGTTAGAATGAGTCATACCTCAGACTTTACTGATAACAATCTGAAAACCAAAGTGAGTAGGAAACGACCTCCCCCTACACACACACACACACACACACACACACGCAAAGACTTCCTTCTCTTGCACATCTCAGTGAAACCAAGTGGATAAAAAGTGGGTGAGGGAATTGAGATTTCTCCGGAGAAAGCAGTTGCTGTGCTGTGTGACTCTCCTTCCTGGGTAGGGGAGCAGGTTTCTTTTGATTCAAAACCTAGTAAGGAAGTTTCAGGGGGACCCCTGAGGAAGCTCTGAGACACCACAATGAGGGCCTGAGTCTGCCCGGGAAGGAGGCTGTGGCTTGAGTTCTGACCCCTGCCCCGGAAATCTGGGGTTGAGGAGGGCTGCAGGGCAGACAAGGGCTGTCCCGGCGGGACCGGCCTCACCCCCCGACGAGCGTGCCCAGGAGAAAAGATGAGGGCAGCACAGGGAAGGCAGCTTGGGGTGAGAAGAGACCCGAGAAGCAGATTTGAGAGGAGCTGGTGGACGGCACGTCTGGGCAGGGGTGCAAGGCGGCCACGGGGAACAGAGATGTCCACCAAGCTGAAGGGAATCACCAGGCAGAGGGGCTCGCAGGGAAGCTTCCAAAGGACCAAGGCAGCATCCCCTTTACCAGCTGTCAGGCCCAGAGGGCGAAGTCCCACCCCTACTTATGGCCTGACAGGAAGTGGGTAGAGGAACCTCAGGGGGACCGGGGGAGGGGTGACAGGAGGAAGCAGGGGGCGGGTGAAGGCCTCAGCCCTTCCTCTCTTCAGGGGCGCAAGGCTCACGGTGCTGGGCAAGGGAGGACACTTTAATGCAATGTTAGGTTTGGGGTTTTGATTTATTATCCAGCCCTGTCTAATAACGGGGCCTGGACTTGGGCCTAAAATGAGCGCAGGACTCTGGTATCTGAGGGTAAACAACAAAGACACTCAATTTTTGACCCACCTGAATTTTCATTCCTGAGAAATCCCTCTGCAAAGTTTACTGGGACATACGAAAAGTGAAAAATTAAGGGTTTTTCCAACATATTTCATGTGTCTGCTGACCATACTGGGTACAGCACCTACAGATCATAGGCTGACTTTCCAGGTACTGAACGATAGCTGTGGTTTTCAGATTTTTTTTTTTTTTTTTTTTTTGGGGGGCAGGGCCCTCCCCTGTTTTGGCCTCTCCCGTTGTGGAGCGCAGGCTCCGGACATGCAGGCTCAGCGGCCATGGCTCACGGGCCCAGCCGCTCCGCGGCATGTGGGATCTTCCCGGACCGGGGCACGGACGCGTGTCCCCTGCATTGGCAGGTGGACTCTCAACCACTGCGCCACCAGGGAAGACCCTGCTTTTCAGATTTTTAGGTGCAACAGAGAACTTGAGGGGATTACATGGACAATTGAGAAAGAGATGCAAACTTCCTACATTTCAGGTAATAAACTGACATCTTCGAAAGTATTTTCAGCATCTCAGAGATGTCTCCTTGAAGTAGTATCTCAGGTGAGGCGCCTTTTTCTGTTTAAGTGACCTGGTAGCCACTTCCACCTACCACCTTCCCTCTGGCTACCTTGACCGCTACTGCTAAGAACTGCCTGAATCACGGAATCTCCTTGTCTAACTTCTCCTTCCTGGGAAAACAGGGAAGGTATTTCCAAGGCAAGTCTACTGTACGATTGTGACAGCAAGCAACTGGAGGGTTCTGAAGTGAGACTGACAATTACAGGCAGTGGTCAGGGCGCAAAGCCTCCAGGACAGCCAGGGAGAAAAGCGATAGAAGCTAGAGCTCTTCTCATTGCCATTCTGCCTCCTGGGGCAGGACTGTGCACCAACTCTCTCCTTCCAGCTGCTGCCGACAGAGCCAGGCCAGGCGAGGAGGTTGGAGGAACAGAGAGGGGACTCAGGGAGGGAGAGCCCGTGGGGGGCACTCTTGCATATTCTCATTCACTTAGTCACAAGCAACAGGGCATCCGCAGTACAGGAGGCACGGTGCTAGACCCGAGCATAAAGCGGTGAAGGAGACGGGCTCCTGGCCTCAAGGAGTCTTCAGGTCAGGCACCCCCTCTGCCCAGGGGGCTGGTGCTGGGGAAGCGGTGGCAGGACGCCCAACAGGAACCAGGAGCTCACACTGAGGACCAGGGAAGCGCACTTCTCCCACTCGGA
The DNA here is from genome assembly GCF_005190385.1 of Monodon monoceros. Classification (NCBI taxonomy): domain Eukaryota; kingdom Metazoa; phylum Chordata; class Mammalia; order Artiodactyla; family Monodontidae; genus Monodon; species Monodon monoceros. The sequence goes on from NW_021703777.1 coordinate 16,614,686, forward strand.
AAAGCCGAGTCTCCCCCTAGCCCTCAATAGCTCTGCTGGCAGCAGCCTCACTGGCGGCTGTCAGTGATCTGTCGCTCAGCCTCTGGCCCCGACCTAAGAATTAAGTAAAAAGCGTAAACATGGGAATTCCCTGGTGGTCCGGTGGTTAGGGCTCCAAGCTCTCCCTGCCAAGGGTCCGGGTTCCATCTCTGGTCAGGGAACTAAGATCCCACAAGCCACGCGAAAGTGGGTGGGGGAAGGCATAAACATTGGGCAAAACGGAAGAAGAAAGGTACCCCTAATTTTTCCACAAATCAAAATAATCATATATAGAGTCCCACTTTTATGCCAGAAATAAATAAAATTTTTCCCTGATATCCAGAATTAATGGATGTAAGAAATTTGCTATTTCTAACACTGAACCCCTATCATATCAGACATCAGAAACCACATGTAATTTTACTTCCTTTTAGGCTGTAAGAACTGATAACATGCTTACTAGAGATCTGAGGTGACTACTGACTTCTATACTGCGTGATAGAGCCAGGGTTTAAAAGAATGCTTTCATCTTCCCTTTTTGCTCATTCATTCACATAACGTCTATTATGTGCCAGTTAATGTCCTAAGTACTCGAGTGTAGCAGTAAACAAAAGTCATTCTTTGCGGGGGCGGGGGGGGGGGGAAATCCTTGTTAGCACAGAAGTGGTAAGTCCTATGAAAACACAGAGGGGGAAAAACACAGGGAAGAGGGGAAAAGGGCTGGGATTGGGGTGAGAGTGGCTGCTTCAAACAGCCCGGGGAGGCCTACAGACAAAGGTGACATTTGAGCAGAGACCAGGAAGTAAAGGAAAACACTCATGTGGACGTCTGGGGGAGAGCATACCAGGTAGGGGAAGAGCAGTGCAAAGGGCCTGGGGTGGTGGGTCCATTTGAGATGTCAGAAGAACAGCAAGATGATGAACGGGGGCTAGAGTGCATCAGGGGAGGGCACAAGGTTTGTGGGAAACAAGGTCTCAGAAGTGAGGGGGCACCACACCTAGCTTTGAGCGAGACAGTAAGTGCATTGGAGGGTTTGGAGTAGAGAAATGACAGCATCTTTCTTATATTTAAAAGAATCACTCTGGCCTGGGGTGGGAGTAGGGGCACAAGAGCAGAGGCAGGGAAACAACAGAGGCTTCTGCACTAACACAGGCAAAAAGTGGCAGCTTAGACCAAGGTATAGCAGTACAGGTGGTGCAAAGACATCAGATTCTCAATGTAGTTTCAAGGCAGAGCGGATGGTGTTTGCTGAGAGACTGAACACAGTATGAGAAGAAGAGATAGAAGGGTGTCACGAACACCCAAGTGGGTGAAAGGACAGAGCTGCCATTTCCTACAATTGGGAAGAGCAGGTTTGCGGGGAGAAATCAGGAGCATTGTTTTGGATTATTACGCTTCAGAAGCCCGGTGGGCATCTAAGCAGAGATGCTGGGTAGGCCTGCAGATATGACGAGTCTGGGATTCAGATGAGGCCAGGACCAAATATCTAAATTTGGAAGTCATCAGTGACAGATGGTACCCAATGCTCCAAGCCTGGATGAGAGCTCCCAGAGCATGAGTGGAGAGAGAGAGGGGTTTCTCCAAAATTCAGAGGTCCGAGAGGCGAGCTGGACCTTGCAAAGGAGTGTGAGAAGGCAGTGCTTACGAGGTAGGAGACCCAGAAGTGCGTGATCTCTTGGAAGCCAAGTGAGGCAAGTGCTCCTGGAAGGGAGGAATGATAAAACATGGCTTAATCCTTGCTTTGCTGGTAAGAGTTTCAGGGCACCTGGGTGAGAAAATGATGTGCTTCAGGGCCCATATGGTTTCAATAAGAAAGTGCCAGGTTGAAATAAGTCCTAGGCTGGTTATTCAGAGAAAAAGACAAGATGCAGAAAGACAGTCTGATGTAATGACAAGTAGATGGATTAGAAATTCCTTGACTAATGACACCCAAGGGCACACGTAAGTGAATGAGTGTCAACCCCAAAGCAAAGTTCTAGTGACATGTCATTGGGTTCTGCCCTTGGCCTGCTCAACGTATCAGTGGCTTCTATTAGTGATAACTACACTTGACTGCAATCAGAACAATATAAGAGGCTTGCTAAAAGAGAGCCTCCCTGGGGTGTCTACCCCAGACCTACTGAATCTGAATTTGCCAGGTGGCACTGGGACAGAGAGCTAAAGGAAGGCCTGAGTTAAAAGAAGGAATTGAGGGAGGAGGTTGATTAAAAGTACAGCTAAAACCAAGCTAAATGGAACGGGGAATGTGCTGGATGACAGCTTTGGGCTCCAAAGCAATCTTAGCAGGTAGACACGCAAGTATAATATAACTGGGTCAATTTGGAATCTTGCATTTGCCTCTGAAAATCAGCCAGATGTGGGATGGATGGAGGACACCTAGCTGGATCTGAGACCAATTTGGGACTCTCGGTGATTAAGTGTGTGATCTCAAGCTGCACTGACAGCAGACAGGAGAGAAGGGACATGATCCAGCCATACCCTCTTTGGCCCCTAAAGCACCCTCTCCCTGGTGCTCATGAAAGGGCTCCACCCAGAGAGAAGCAAATGTGCAGCCTGGAAACTCAGAAGGAACCAAGGCCTAATACGGAGAAGGACTTACTGTGGGATCCAACAGGGCAGACCCACATTCAATGAAGGAAAACTAGTAGGCTAGTAGGACATGATTCTAATGGGGTGGGAGGAAGGTCTTTCCAACAGTAAGAGAAACCCAGAGAGAGAGAAGGTCTGAGCACTTTGCCAAAGGAATTGTTAAACTTCTATACACTCCAAATTAGCATTATTGCAATGTGTTGTTTTATTTCTACATATGTATATGTATATATGCATGCCTTTCCTAGACCATAAATTCCCTGAGGAATTACTTGCCCAGAGTCCAGCGCAAGCCCTGCCCCATGCCGTGTGCTCGGCAAATGTTCTCTGAATGAATGAGTTGATTATGGCTGGACGTTGCCAAGCCTGTTGTAGAGGTGATTCATGCTACACGATGGTTAATGTTCCTTCTAAAACAGCAGACCCTATGATTTCTGAAAAACTGCACACAAACCAGTTCCCTCTGGAGACACACTCATTCTTTGCATCTCGACAGTCTATTTGGAATTTAGATAATATAAATTATTTAATTATTATGTCTAATATTCAACTGTAATATTAGTCCTAGGTTTAAAACTCAGCCTGGTATTAAGTAAGTATGAGGGGTAATAACTTTTGCCTCCAACGTTTCTGTACTCCACACAAAAAAGTGCAAAACCCCATCTGTTAAGGAAATCTGATCCTTCCAGCTGTGACCCAGTTTGGGGATTTACCCTCTAGGCCTCTTTTCAAGTAAATGTCACCACATCTCCACTGGGGGGATTTACTGACTCATGGGCTGGTGTGATCCGCCCTGCAGGTGCATGCGGCTGCCACCCTTGGCCGGCTTTGGTTCACCTCAGAACGTCATCCCATCAGAGGCCTGGTCTAGCTTAGAAGTTAACCCAAAGGGCTTCAGTAGAGTAGCGTCTGCAGTTACCAAGTCAATCAATGCACATCACATCCTCCTTAAGAGACCCCAACACAAAGCCAATTCTCGGGTCCATGGATCAGAGCCTGGAACTCTCCTAAAATTTGAGGCAGCTTTCAAAGCCACCGTTCTGCTCTTTTCCCCATGTAGGAGTGGACGTACTGTAGTAATGCATCCAGGGGAGGGAACCATGTCTCCAGAGAGCATTTACCTCATACCGGGCACTGTGCTGGGAGCCATCTCATTTCATCCTCACAGCAACCCTATGAGGTGACATTAGCGGCCCTTGCATAAACAGGGCAAGGGTATCTCAGATAAGTTAGTGCAGTTGCCCAAAGTCACACCGACGGAAATGGAGGGGTCAGTATCTGACCTCTGGTCTGTTCAGCCTAGAGCTGTGCTTCTTTTTTCCTCACAGCAACCAGAGCGATCTTAAAACAAAAGCCAGATTAGGACACGCCCTTACCAAAATGCCCCGGTGACTGCCTCTCATCCAACTGCTGCAGGATGCTGTAGGCTCCGGGCTCTGCCTGCCTCTCTTTCCACATCCTCTACTTCTTCTTGCTCTGGCTCTCTCCCTTCCAGTCCTACCGGCCTTCTTCCTGTTCCTTGGAATCGCTAAGTCCCTGAGACTCAGGGCCATCATACTTGCTATTCCCTCTGCCTGGAATGCTGTTCCCCTAGTGCTATGCAGATCCCTCTTACTTCATCCAGGTCTCTGCTCCAGTGCCCCCTCCTCAGGGAGGCTGTTCCCAACTACTCTACCTAAGAGAGACCCCTTTCCCCACCACTCTCTAACTAGCCCTTACGCTACACCTGACGTTTCTCAGCAGCACTCACCATACCTGCGCGCGTACTCCTGGCGAGTTGACTGCTTACTGCCGAGGCCCCCACTAGAACGCAAGCCCCACGGGGCAGGGACTCTGCGTCATCCACTGCTGCATCCTCACCCCCAGGCTCAGGGCCCAGACGCGCAGCCAGCGCCAAATTGGGCTGTTGCGCATCGTTTACCCTCTGCTGCCTCCGCTTGGTCCCAGCTCACAGAGCCCTGCTACACAGTAGCTGGGTAACCTTGGCCAAGTAACCTCAGCTCTCCAGAGAAGCCTTCCATTTGCTGACACCACTGGCCCTGACAAAAGAGGGAACTGCTATTTCATCCGTCCCTAGAGAGCGCATCATTCCCTTGCTCTGATATTTGTATGACACTGCCAGTTTTAGAATTTTGTGATTTTATCAGAGAAGAGACATCTGGGGCAACTGATGAAACAAAAGGATAATTATATTTCACGAAGAGAAAAAAAAAAACCTTCAAAACAATGAATTTTCTATGTATTGCTAGAATAGACAATGAGTTCAGATAATGCCTTCCAGCATCATTTCAGAGCTGATAGAAATGGATTGATTAAAGGAGAGCTATAGAGAGCTATATGATCTGTCACTGAACCAAACAGAGGGCTTCTAAAAGTGGAATTTCTGAGATTCCACCAATACAAATCTCCAAGCTTACAAGGGGATTGAGGCAGAAGCTGATCATAAACCAGAAGGCCAGTATTCAACAGAACAGTCTCTAGAGATAAAATTACCTGTTTTGGGAACGTAATTCGTCTCCCTTGATGTATAATCCCCGCCCTTCCTCATAAGGTGGCTAGAGGGTGGTTCATTTTCCATAAAACATTTCACACTCTGTAGAAGTATTACGTAAATAAACAGAGGGTGGTTCAATTTCAAAACTCTGGATTTATTTTGAATTTATTGGACGCAGTCTATCTAAACATTGTTTTACTTGTGGAAATTCCTTCCTACGTCTGAAGGGCTTTTGTTTGCTGGACTTTCGTAGTTTTTCTCTTCTTTCTTAGTACATGTAATACTTCAAAGGAACTCCTGACTTTGGGCCTTGGTCAAGCTCAGAGGGTGAAATACCAAAGTGATAAGAGAATGGTCTTCTGGGGAAATTTCAGCCAATGTCTTCGTTTACAACTTTTAACCAATCCATCCACTCACTCACTCTCACAGGTGGGCGATAACAAAGCTTCACTGTGTAGCCAAATACCAGAACAGATAAAATGCTGTCAGTGATCTCACATCCAAAGAAGGAAGCAAAAAGGAGTTTGTGTTTATTTCTGAATTCCACTGCTTGGCTTCAGTAGAAGTTGCAGAGAAAAAATTGAAAGGTATGGATGGGAAGTGAAGTGGAGGAATGAACACAGGGCAGCGGTGTCGTGAGTGTGTTGTTTACAGAACAAACCACCCAGAACATTGTATCTTCATGCAGCCTTCTCCTGCCAGATTTATCCCTTTCTGTGCTGTATTTGATTACAAAGTTTGAATATTCCTTTAAACTTTCAATCAGCAGACAAGTGTTCACATTCTTTAGCAACAGTGATAAGTTTATCTGATGTTCAGACATGAATTATATCTAGCTTCCTTCATACATACCGCATGCTAACAGCTCAGCACGTAATGCTCACGCTAAAATACCATTTTTTATGGATTGAATAATCTTCCAAAGGGTTTTTTAAAAAGTAAAAGAGAAAAAAGGCTACAGGTGCTTTAGTATTATTTATAAGCATTACTGAAATTCTTGTAGAGTGACCAATTTAGGCTCCATGCTTAAAGAGTCTTTGAACTGTGACGTTATCTTCCAAGAGCACTTTTTCATTAAAGAGCCACGTTTCCATATACTTGGCAGTTGTCAAAGAGGAAAAAGAGACAGCATATAATGTGCAGCTTCTTACAACCAAAACGTGTGCATTTTAATGATGTTTAACTTACTTTTTCATTCCACGCCCACAGTCCAATTCCAAGAAACGCTATTCCCAAAAACTGAAAGAAAGGGAGAAAGTGGTGTAAGTATGAAGGTAAATGCCATGTTTTTACTAGTACAAAGTTTTCAATCAATTTTTTGGTTACTTTACCTGCTGAGAAATAGTTTTATCTAAAACCTAACAGTCTTTAACAGGAAAAGAAATACCATCATCCCCTTGATTAAAGTTATTACAGTATGAAGAAGGGCACCTGCTTACTGTTAATTAAGCTGAATGCTTAACAGATCATGAAGAAGAATAATTAGGTAGAATCTTGAGTAAAATTAAAGTCATCAGTAATGTTTAACGCTGCCTTTTGGATAGGAGAGGAAACAGTGAGTAAATCTGAGCACGATGTTCACTAGAAAATGGATAAGTAGGGCCATGAATTTAGAAGAGCTGGAGATTCTCTCCTCGCCATCATGCCACCATGAACGGGCAGGGGCAGGGAGGGCATGCCGAAGCCCCCAATGTCCCTCAGCAAGCTCTTTATCACTCCTTCAAAAGGGAACGTGAGGGACCTCTCCGGTGGCGCAGTGGATAAGACTCCGCGCTCCCGATGCAGGGGGGCCCGTGCTCCCGATGCAGGGGGGCCCGGGTTCGATCCCTGGTCAGGGAACTAGATCCCACACGCATGCCACAACTAAAGAGCCCACCTGCCACAACTAAGATCCGGTGCAACTAAATAAATAAATAAATAAAAGGGAACGTGAACCTTATCAAGTCCAGGGTGACCCAAAGAAAACACCTGGATTCTTCTGTTTGTCGGAAACCTAAAATACTTATATTGCAGTTGAGAGGGCTTCCATGACTCGGCCTGGTCTCAGCTCAGTGCTATAACTTCATGCATAACACAGAGTACACAAATAACCCCTGAGATTGAGTTGAAAAACACACAGACTCCCTGATCAGCTGCACTGAGCATGCGGCCGCGGAGAGGAGCAGTCAGTAACCAGGGGGACGGTCCATTTGAATTAGTTCTCACTGAACTCCACCTCCTTTGAGATACACATTTTCCACCACATTTTAACATCTCTGAAATTGGGATGTGTCTTAAAATCGATGAGGTCTCATAGTCTGCTTTTTTTCCGTTGATCGTACCTAAAATAATGGTGTGTCTTATAATCAGAGTTTCACAGGTTTGGTGACGCATTGCACAGGGTGGTCCACCCACTAAGAGCTCAGTGATCAAGACTGGGTGTAACTGGCCACGAAGAAAAAGACACGTCTTAGTTCTCTTCTTTATTATCAACAGCAGCTCTGAGTTTCCTCTCCAAACAGTGAAGTGAAAAGAGGGTGGGCAGGTTGACAAGCAGTTTCGGTCTCACAGCAGCTGTTTGTTTTACTAACATCTTGATCAAGTTAAGTGTCAGGGAAGCTGTCCACTGAGAGGGGGGCGTGGAGAAAACAAGAGTGAGGGTGGCTACTCTCTCCAGTTTCAGGGGAATCTGAGACGGGTCCACCTGGCGAGGTCTCAGCCATTCGCAGCGGGGAGTTACTGACACTTTGTAGGCAAGGCTTATAAATCCGAAAGGGCTGGGAAAACAGCAGGAGCAGAGAGGGAAAAGAGGGGACTGCAAAAAACACCAAGGAATGACTGCTCTGAAAAAGTGGTGGTGTTTTTAAAAGCAGAACTTGCCAAATTCCCAGACAATTATCTGACACCGCAGTGAGACAGCATTCAATGCCTTCTGAGTCCCTACACAGAAAAGCTCAGCAATGTGTCCTTGATTTAGCAAAAACCGAAGACCCCTTTTTTCCTACCCTTGCTCATACAGGTTTGAAAAGTGTTCAGAAAAATCTGTCTTCAACATCCCAGCAAAAAAGCCCACTATGCTCAGCCCCTCCACTGCCCAGGCCAGTATGCTATTTTGCTTTACAGTTCTGATCCGAAGCCACAAAGGCACCAGTCCTCCAAATGACTCAAAAGGTTTGGGGGACTCTGTATACACAGATAAAGCAATTCAGCAGGTCACTCTCATATTCATAGGTCCTAGGCACAGTAGGGTAACAAGGGTCAAGTGCATACACAGGAGCCCTTCAGACCTTAGAAGACACAGAGCGCTTGACTTCCACACTGACATCAGACTCAGCCCAGTGAAATGCAAGACGTTCTGATGCTAAAGCTCTTTGTGGACAAAGGTTCGGTCACTTCCCTGATGCAGTATTTAATCACAGTGTCGCCTCAAGCAATGGGTGAGATGTTGTGGCAGAGGACGTAGTGGTCCACTGTCCCTCTTGCTGTCGAAGAGGGTGAAAGTATCATTGCTGAGGGCCCCTGCCTCATCGCTAACATTAAACTTCTCTTTATTACTTTCCAGGCACTCTGCTTTGTATGCCGTGTCTCTCTTAAGCGTCACAATAATTTTGTTCTGAAATAGGCGCTATTATTAACCCTATTTTAAGAATGAGACACATGAGGCTGAGACAGTTTACTCCGCTCAAAGGCACACAGCTTCCGAGTGGAAAAGAGATTTGAACCGAGATGAGTCTAAACATCAACGTACGTGTTCTTACCAGTTTTGACACATCCCCCTTTTCCCCTATGGGACAGAAAGTGGAGGCATTCAGGTTAGAATTATATGGGATGTGACATGGGCATCATATATTCCCTCCCCAGGAAGCAAAGGGAAGTTGAGGAGGTAAAAAGAGATGAAAACCTTGCCTTCACATTAAGAACTGGTTGTAGAACAGACGTTCCCCGTGCTGGTGTCATCAATGGAGTAAAGCGGAAAACAGAAAACTTCAGCGGTGGGTCAACTTTCTCCTCTTTGTGCGGAGTTCTCCTCTCTCTTTCTGGCACTTTGCAAAACATTTTTCTCTCCCAAATCATATATAAACAGATTGGAAACCAAGTTTTCAACAAAGAGAAAAAAATCAGGACCTAAAGAAGACTCACAATTTCCTTTATAATCTTGCTCCAATATTTCCTGCCTTAACTGTGACTTTCCAAACAAGGTTTGAGAATTTGAAGAAAGAACACTGAATCTGAAGTCCAGGAAAGCCGTCAATAGCTAAGCGAGTGCCGCAGGGCCAGGGCCTAAACCCGTACATACCTTTGCCGCTCCATCACCAGTAAACGTCCTCCCAATTACTCTCAGCCCATATGTTTTGCTTTAAAATCAAGTTGTTCCAGCTCCAAATAATTAAACAGAGAAGAGCCAAAAAAACAGAGACAGGCACGCAGCACACTGAGTTTCCCCTTTCCCACCTCCCAAAGAAAAGGCAACCATAAACCCCCAAACCGACCTCATTCTGAAACCCAGAGGCCACTTACAGGGAACAGCCAAGAACATTAAAGTCAGCTCTTTATTCCTTTGAAACAGAAATAACCAGATCTGAGGCGTCTTCCCATGTGGCAGTACATGCAAACACGCAGTCAAATGTTAGTCTACCCAGTTTTTGATGATTTTAAATGAATATTAATTTTGCCAACATTTGTCGAATGCGAAGTATGAACTAAGCACCGTGCTAAGTATTGTGTTTTATAAGAGTGAGCTAAAAGAGCACTGCCTGATACAGCAGGCCCGAGCTACTGGGCACCTGAAAGGTGCTTAGCTCAAACCGAGATGTGCTAGTAGGTGTCAAATATACACTGGATTTAAAACACTTAATATGAATAAAAAGAATGTAAAAGATCTCATTAACCATTGTTTATTTTTAATTGAAGTGTAGTTGATTTACAACGTTGTGTTAGTTTCAGGTGGACAGCAAAGTGAACCAGTTATACATATATCCACTCTTTCAGATTCTTTTCCCATATAGGTCATTACAGAGTATTGAGTAGAGTTCCCTGGGCTATACAGCAGGTCCTTGTTGTTTATTGTATATACAGTAGTGTACATCTGTTAATCCCAAACTCCTAATTTATCCCTCCCCCCCTTTCCTTTCCGGTACCTATAAGTTTGTTTTCTACTTCTGTGAGTCTATTTCTGTTTTGCAAATAAGTTCATCTGTAGCACTTGTTTAGATTCCACATATAAAGCATATGAGTGATATCGTATGATATTTGTCTTTCTCTGGCTTATTTCACTCAGGATGACAATCTCTAGGTCCGTCCATGTTGCTGCAAATGGCATGATTTCATTCTTTTTTATGGCTGAGTAATATTACAGTTGTTTTATTTTTGATTACATGTTGAAATGATAATACTTTAGATATATTGGGTTAATAAATATATTTAAATTAATTTCACTTATTTCATTTTACTTTTTTTTAATTGAAGTACAGTTGACTTAAAATATCGTATTAGTTTCAGGGGTACAACATAGTGGTTCAATAGTTTTATAGATTATACTCCATTTAAAGTTACAAAATAATGGCTATATTTCCCTGTGCTGTGTAACAGACCCCTGAAGCATATTTATTTTATACATAATTTTTAAACTACAGCCACTGGAACATATAAATTATATATGTGGCCTGCACTATATTATTGGAAAACACTGTTCTGAAGTGTCCCACAATAACCCCATGCGGTAGTAGTAGTATTATCCCCGTTCTATAGAAAAGAAAACTCAGACTTAGAAACATTGAGTAAGTCTTCCAAGATTACACAGGCACCTGAGCTGAGTTGCTCAGGAAACATGACTTCTCAGTCCAAACTCAACACCATTATGGTACTTTGCTAATGTGCATAAAATCTCTGTCCAGCCAAATAAGGGATGGAGAATTATACTGAAACTCATGTCCTAAGACTCAAAATCACTTCTTTAATTTCTAGGTGTTCAAGGCAAAGGTATGTTTTCCTGACTGGGAGCAAGGACGGCACTGGGTAGAAACAGAGAGTGGCATGCTGATGGAAGCCTACCAGGCTTGGCAGGACAAGAGCCAGCAGAGCTGATCCTTAGGAAAAGCTGGAGAGGGAAATGGCCCTAGGATGTGACTAGGGTGCCGGGGCTTCTCTGCCAGGAGGGTCACATCTGCCCCCTTTTCTCTGAGGCCTACAAACAGAAAATCTCTTCCTCAATCTGTTGTTTTCACCCTTGCTGAGCCTCCAACTTATTAGGAATGGATCAGTGCTCCATTCTAACTGGTACAAAAATGGGTACTTCAAGAAGCCATTTATCCATCTATCTACAACCTTCAACAAATACTCTCGAGTTCCTACTTTGTGCTAGGCACTGCTTTTGTCTTGGGATAAATGGAGGTAAGAAAACAGATTTCTGGGGGGAAGGGAGTGGGGGTGTTACTAGTTGCCTCCAGCAAAGAGAACTGGGGCAGGGGGTGGGGGTGGGAGAAGAGGAAGGCTCTTCCTAAGAACCCTTTTGGGTCTTCTGAATTTTGAACCATTTTAATGTATCGCCTATTCAAAATACAATACGTTTTTGAATGTTTACCAAAAAAATGATACATTTTTATCAAATAAAGTGTAAAAGGCAAAACCACCCTTGATGGTGCTCTAAAGGAGAAAAAAATAAGGCCAATACAAACCATAAGAGGGAGATTTGACCTAGAGAGAGGTCCAGGAAGGCTTCCCTAAGTAAAGGATGTAGGAACTGGGGTCTGCAAGGTGAGATGATGTTAACTGGCAAAGAAAGGAAGGAAGAAAGTTTCAGGCAGCAAGAAGAGAATGTACAAAGGCCCTGTGGTGGGAGAAGCACAGCAAGTAAAGGGGTCTAAAAGGTGACCGGTATGGCTGGTGCACAGAGAATGGGGGAACGGGGGAAGGTATGGCAGGTTTGCAATAAGAGATGCAAGCAGGACCAGCCCATGCAGGGCCTCCTAAACCACACTAAGGAATTCAGTCATCACCCTAAGAGTGACAGGAAGGTATTCAGGGCCATACATACGTAGTCGGCTGAGGTGGGGTGAGAAGGCAGGTCTTTATCAGATTTCAGCTTTGGAAAAATGATCTGAGTTGCAGAAAAGATTGGAAGAGAGTTCAGAGTAGATGCACAGCAGCTAGAAGGAGGGCACTTTGGTCATGCAGACAAGACCCGATTGTGTCCTGGACTGAAATATGCTGGAGAAGCACATGGAATTGAGAGTATTTAGAAGTAAAACTGACGTTTTCGATGATACCTGGATATGGCGAAGGGGTGGGGGTACGGGTGAAGGAGAGGGAGATATAAGGATAACGCCTGTGTTTCTAGCATCTTCTACATGGAGACTCTGGCTCTTCTAAATCCATCTTATGTCCTCTGACAGAAATAACTCTCGGGTGTCAATTTCATAACTAGCTTGAGATCTAGCAGCATTTCTGAAGGACAGTTTTCTTTCATGGGTATTTTGGCTGCTTATGTGAATTCTCTTGGAAACAAGTTTCAGCTTGTATACTTTTTAAACATAAATTATTTAAAATCCATATGCATGTCTACGACCTCCTACTACTTTTATTCATAAAAGGAAGCAGTTATGTATAGATGTATGTTAAAGTTCACAGGCAATTCTTAAACATTTTCAATCCTTTTCGCTTAAAAAATAATAATTACATCAATGGCATCTGCCCAGCACCCTGTGAACAGACTCAAAATAACAATGCAGCAAGGTAAACACAATAGAGGAAAATAAAAATCAGGTTAATCTTCTCACCTAATTGGAATCTTGAAAATATTATCCTAAATAACAATGGAAAGAACTGGTATTCTTTAATCATCCTGATGACATTGTTTTTAACAATTTCAAGCTCTGCCTGAATAAACAGGAGAGATGCATTTAAAACATTTGACACAGAAGAGAGGAAAGAGAAAGAATGCCATTGGGAAAGATGTATTTCCTTGAGCCTGCAACACATGTACGTTTCATTAAGATGTTTTTCTGACACTGGAGTATGAACAACACCCCAGGCCTGGCGGGGCAGGTGGGGTGGAGCCGTCCACACAAGTGTGCTAAATGCCTCTGTTAACAAAATCCATGTTCTCTCTATCAAGCAGGGGCCGACTGCAGGAACAAAATGTCTCTGGCATGATTCTTGCCATGTCTGAGGAGTAAATATGGGCTGGTGGAAAATTCAATGCACAGAAAGGCAATCCCAATTTTGCCACTGGGTCCCCGCATCCCAGTTTGTACATTCAAACTGTCTGGAATCCTCATGATAAGATGGCGTGGCAGACAAAGTTCGAACTTGTAAACAGGACATTCCCCATCTGAGCCAGGGTCAACCTCTCACTTCACTTCACCCACGCGGCCTCCTCCAAGCGGCCTGAACACACACAGCTTGCAGAAGCCCAGCTCTGGAACTCTGTGGTTCTGTAATCTCAGGAAAGGTTCCTCATTCATTCAACACATATTTATTGAGCATCTACTGCGAGCCAGGCAGCCCTCTAGGGGCCCTGGATAAATTGGGAAGCAAAACAGACAAACGTGCCTCCTCTTGGGGCTGACATTCTAGTTGGGGCGATGGGGGGAGGGAAAGACAATTAAGAGAAATATATATGAGTTAGATAACATACAATTTTAGAAGCACTGCAGGAAAAGAGAACGGCATAAGGGGAATGAAACATGGTCCAGGGTGGAGGGAGGTGTGACACTGAAATACAGCCGACAAAGCAAGTCTCCACTAAGAAAGCTACATAAGCAAAAACATGACAGACATGAAGGAGCTGACTGGTGGATGTTGGGGAACTGTGTTCCAGGCAAGACAGCAGCCTGGCTAAGGTGCTACGGCTGAGGTGTACAGGCTCACTGGAGGAACAGCCACCCAAGGGCCGATGCAAAGGATAGAGAGTAACAGGAACCACGCTGGCTGGGCTTTGAAGGCTATGGTGGGTGGTGACTGTCATTTCTCCCACAGAGAGAAGGAACCACTGGAGGGTTTCCTGACTTCCTAGAGCCCCCTGGCCCTCATCTGTCAAATGGAGATATTAAGGGCACCTGAGGAAATGCACAAAACAGCTACAGGGGTCAATGTGACAACAAGCGACTGGGTGAGATTCAAAAATCAAATCAGGGGCTTCCCTGGTGGCGCAGTGGTTGAGAGTCTGCCTGCCGATGCAGGGGACACGGGTTCGTGCCCTGGTCTGGGAAGATCCCACATGCCGCGGAGCAGCTGGGCCCGTGAGCCATGGCGCTGAGCCTGCGCGTCCGGAGCCTGTGCTCCGCAACGGGAGAGGCCACAACAGTGAGAGGCCTGTGTACCGGAAAAAAAAAAAAAAAAATCGAATCACATGCCCAGAATAGTTGGTACTTCCTACGCCTTAGTTCCCTCCCTGTCCTCAGGCCTCCCTGGACCCACCACGGGTCAGTGTGGCACCCTGTTTCCAGTCCTGCCTACCCCGAGGATGAGAAAGCATCCTCGTTCACGGTGACCACAGGGCCCTCTCTTCTCAACTTGCGTACCTCTCGCTGCATGTACCCTTAATTTGATGTTTACACACACGGGATCGGATAGGAGTGATGTGGCCTGAGGTCAGACTCCAGGAGTGCTGGGGGCTGTGTTAACCAGAGAACATGTGCCTGTTTAACACCTGCCCTCCAATTAATCATCTTTCCCTGACGCAGGCTGGAGGCTCCTTCCAGGAACAGTGTATACGATATCCCTGTGCATTTAGAAGAAACAGACTCTAGCCAGAATACCAAGATCAGGTTTAACCACAAATCTTTTCCCTTTCTTATCCTAGCAATCTGGTTCATGAATTCTGGGTGTAATTGGCCCCAGAACTTGAAAACCTACTAATTCTGAAATCCCAAATTACAATAAGTCTCTCCCCATCAGGGCTTTTTTTTTTTTTTGGTACGCGGGCCTCTCTTCTTGATGCATCGTCCCTCTCCCTAATCTTATCACTCCTCGTTTTTACTTTATATCCTCTGTGATGTGTTTTGGTTCCATTATATCCATTTTTAACAACAGAATCTTTTTGGAAGAATGTGGGATATAAATTATCAGCAATATTGATGGGGACAACTTCTCCATCTACATGCCCCTTTTCTGAAAACTGTCCCCTACCCTCAAGGGTAAGACCCTGCAGCCACGTCTGCCAAGGAGGGCCCACTCCCTCCCAACCCTCTCTCTAGACTGAGGAGCAGACTAGGGTGGGCTGCGTCTCAGGAAAAGTCAATTATTAAATATGAAGCTGAGCCAGAGTCTCTCTTCCCCAGAAATCGGGTGTTGGACACAGTGATTTCTGTCAGCTTCCGTCTGCCTTATGCTAGAACAGACTGGGGTGCTGTGGATAGAGCATGCAGACGTAGAAGCAGAAAAGAGACCAAGGAAAACTTCCATTCCTGTCTGCCCTCTGCCCCTTATCCCCAGGACCCCTGGCCGCACTTCCTGATCCTGGGGTCCACGTAATGCCCCTGGGTCCCTATTGTACGTCTCCCCCTCCCATCTTGGCTCAAGCTACTTTGGAGGCTTCCTGTTACTTGCAACCAAGAGGGTCCTAAGACGCAAATAAGAAACCGGATTAAGTTCCCTCATATTTAGTCCTGTGACAAGCTCACTGTAAACAATTAAATGTGTGGAACAGGCATGCGCGTGATGGGGCTCGAGAGACTAATGATCTGGTGGAAAATGCTGTTCCTTTCCAAACAGCTGAGTCGAGACTCCAGCGGTTCTGAACTACCGGGTGAGCTGTTGTGACTTGGTGTGAGAAGTTACACATGATTCAGCCACACTCTACCTGACAGAAAGGGCTGCCCTCTGCTTGCTTGTTGAATTTTGGAAGCTCCGCCTTTGAGCTTGCTCTGCACCAGCAGGTCAGAGCACCTCTTGAAGAAATGTCTACAATCCAGGGACAATCTTGTTCAGAAATTCCTGTGTTAGAATTTGGAGCTTAACATTTTGGCAAGAACTAGTCATCTGAGATGGGAGGGGAAAGAAAGGGGGAGGGCTACACAGGCAATAAAACCTATATTCCTCTTGGGAATTACTCAGGCAACGCAGGCTCACAGAAAGGAACATGGGGGATTAGGTAATTTGGGACGGAAACATGGAGGCTGCAAGTTTACAGCCCACTGACCTTTGTCTCAGTAAAAGCCAGGCTCACACCACCTGTGCTATTCCATCTGTAATTCTCTGATTCGATTAAACCAAGGCTAAGAAGAGACCAGAGAGAGGTTCTGAAGGCTGAGGAGGACTGAGGGATAACTCAAGTATTTCAAACCACAGGTATGACAAGTAAGCTGTCTGCAGACAAACATCGGCCTTTGTGGGAATAAGCTCCCGCTGTTTGCATTAAACAACCAAGCAGTGCAGCAGCTTTGAAAGTTTAATACTTTCAGATGTATTCTGCTTTTGTTTTGAAACACCTTAAAGTTTTAAAGAAACATCGTAGGCAAGCCTTAAAGGTTAATGCAAAGAAAACTTAAAATAGGATTACTTTTTTAAAGCACAAGTAGGATTATACATTTCAACTCATTTAGTAAGTACATACCTTCAATATATACTGGGCACTATGCTAGGTGCCAGGGAAAGAGAGGTGAAAAACATAACAGATGATCTCCTTTCTTTTTTTCTTTTTTTTTTTTTGCGGTACGTGGGCCTCTCACTGCTGTGGCCTCTCCCGTTGCAGAGCACAGGCTCCGGACGCACAGGCTCAGCGGCCATGGCTCATGGGCCCAGCCGCTCCGCAGCATGTGGGATCTTCCCGGACCGGGGCACGAACCCGTGTCCCCTGCATCGGCAGGTGGACTCCCAACCACTGCGCCACCACGGAAGCCCGATGATCTCTTTTCTTAAAGAGCTAACTGTCGTGGGTCAGTGAGTAGGAACAGGTAAGTAAAACCAAGGCTCAAGCACAGGGGATGGAATGACGCCTTCCCAGAAACACGGTGCCACAGAAACACAGAGGCGAGGCTCTGGGATCGCTGTGCGTTGTCAGAGGAAGCTTCCTAAGAAGTGACACTTGAACTGAGATTTAAAGGGAAGGAGAGAGGAAGACCATCTCCTGCAGAGGAAGCAGCTTGTGCAAAAGGATCAAAGCCTGAAACAGCATGTCCCTCAGGAATCCGTAAATGCTCCCAGGGCTGGGGCAGAGACATCAGGCCAGGCCGCTGCCAAGCAGGGCTTCTCACAGCATGGGTCCTGCTCCAGGGACTTGTTAGAAATGCAAATTCTCAGGCGGCCCCAGATCTACTTCCTCAGCAACTCTGGCGATGGGGCCCAGCAAGCCCTGTCTTAAGAAGCCCTCCAGCTAATTGTGATACACAGTGAAGTCTGAGAACCATTGGGCTAGAGGTTGCTAAGCAGGGACCTTATCACGGCAGGCTGTCTGTGTCCTGGGGACCAAGGTACCACCAAGTTACTTGAAGCCAGCCAAGGATTTTTAGCAAAACAGTGACAGGATCAGACCGCATTTTAGAAAAATCATTCCAGTACAGCATAGAGAATAAGTTGAAGGGAGGTGAGACTGCAGGCCATGAGACAAGTTGGGAGCCTCCTGCAGTCATCCTGGTGACACTGACACCAGCGCAGAAAGGCAGAGGCAGAGGCACTGGCAGTAAGATGAAGACAGAAAAGAAGATTAAGGAGGAGACTCTACAGGACTTGGTGACAGGAAGCACAGGGTATAAGGTCAAAACCATGGTTTTCTAAACCACAATGCCTGGGTTTGAATCCTAAATATGTGACCTTAGGCAAGTCACTTAATCTCCCTATGCCTCAGTTTCCAAATCCATAAAATGGATGGGAGCAGAGATTCTTGTCTATTTAGTTCATTCTGTACCCACCAAAGTTAGAACAATGTGTGCTTCACAGGACTTAAATAAATAACTGTTGAATAAATCCGTGAATTAGTTTTGGAAATAAGGAAGAGAGAAGAATCTAAGAAAATTCCCAGGATTTTAACTTGATAGGCTACGGTGTCCTTTTCAAAGTTAGGGATATAGGTCAGTGAGAAGATTTTAGGAGAAAGATCAATTTTCGAATTCAGTTTTAGACACATTACAAACTCAGATGAATGTCAGACATGCACGTAAAAGTGTCCTGGCACAATTGTATGAGGGCCAGGAGGCCAGACAGCAGACTCGGGGTTAGGAATCCAGCTCCATCACTTATTAACTATGTGACCTCAGACAAACAGTTTACTCTCTCAGTTCTCTATTTCTTCCTCTATGAAACGTGGAGATAGCAGTATCCATCTCATAGGGTCACTGGGGTAGACTGAATAGATGATGCATATAATGTGCTTTGCAAAGGGCCTGGCACACAGGATGCGCTCAATGAATAATTGTTCCTGTGGTTACCGTTAAGGCCGCATAAAGATTTTGTAGAGAACAGGACCAAGCCATCATCCCAGAGAACAGTAAGATTCATGGTGAAGTGCACAGACGGAACTTGAGGGGAGACTGCAAAGAAGCAGACACAGGGGCAGCAGGAAACCAAGACAGACAGGTGCCCCCAAAAGCACAGATGGAGAGTCTGACACCAGACTTACTTAATGTCATTATACATTAAGTCCAGGAGAGCCAGGGGCTGCTCTACTTAGCAAAGGGGCTGAAACAGTGGAGACTGCTTGTGTTCAGTTAAACTGAAAACGAAGTGCAGAGCAATGAGGAAACATTCAACACAATCGCTTCCCTTATTCCAAACTCCTTTCTGACCCCAGACACCACTGGCACCACCACCAGACAATCCCCCCAGGATGTCTGGGCAACACCCAAGGTTAATTGAGAGGGATGGCAACTACCAAGAAGGAACTTGGGACTGGCCTTGGGTCATCTCTATAATGGCTGGTAATGTCCTCTGCCTTGTGTAAGAGACAAAAGGGGAACAGAGTTAGGCAACATGTTTCAAAGACTAACAGACTGGGTATCAGGAAACCCCAGGGTTAGTGCCAACCAGAACATTAACTAGTGTGTGAATTTGGTCAAGTCACTCTGGACAACAGTCTCCTCAAGTGTAAATGGAGAATAACAACTCCTGCCCCAGCTACGCAGGACTGTGGTGACCAACACAAGGGAAGGGAAGACATTTTGAAAAGGATGTGTGATACAGATACTGAATGTAATTAAAATACCACATTTTATCTAAGTGATAAAATAACAGTGAGATACATGCTGTCGCTACTGGCTATATCATCGGAACATATGCAGCCCTAAAAATCAGTGCACAGTAGCTGTTCATGGAATCTGTGCTTATTTGGGTCTGTTTCCAGAGTATTTTATGTTAGAAGATAATTTTCTCGAGTTTCTGCACTTCTTACGAATCGTTTGGAATTACAAATGAGTCATTTGTGACAGACTATCTTTTCAGGGAGATGTGTACAGCAGACAGCCTTGGAAGACAGAGGTAGTGTTTTACAGAGATCCTACAAAGGATCCAGCAGGCTTGCTGACCATTATAAAAGTTTGGGTTCCCTAAACGCAGGGTTCCCCTCCTATAACACAACTCACTACGTACACAGGTGTTGACTGGCCCTCTCTGCATCACCCTACGGAAATTGGGGCTCAGGAAAGGAGTGAAAAATATTGATACACTGGCTACTAGTATTGCTGTGATTAATAAAGTCCTGTATCTCTGACCCAGGAGTTTGGCATCTCTGCCAGCATCCACGACACTGTGGAAGGGTAACTTGCTAGCTGGCAGGTAGGGTAAAATCTCAGATCCCTCACAGCTCTAGACATTTAGTGTTATTGTTTTACAGAAGAAGGGCGGGTGTTTCCCTCTCACCCAACAGATTGTTCTCTGGCACCCACAGCTTGCCCTGGTCTGCCCTGTTGGAAGTCAGCTCAGTCAGAGCTGAGGGGGCAGCGGAGCTGTTAAGTCAGAGCTAGTTCTAGTACTCTATTTTTTTTTTTTAACCTAATGCAAATACTCTCTGTGCCTATGTATCTGTGTGTTTTAAAATTTTTTTATGCCTTTAAAAAAATTTCTTTATCCAAATATAAATATAAATATATATATATATATATCCTTTCTTTTCGAAGAAATATAGTGACATTTACACATTTTCTTGGGGAAATGGTGACTCTCTTACTAAACAAATGTCTTTGCTATAGTCAATGTATAATGCTTTCATTTAAAAATGTTCTCATTTAACTGTAAATATTAAAAATTCTTCTAAGAAATAACTGCATGTTTCAGGTGAATTTTAGTAATCACGTGCCTTACTTAGAAATAATTGTTAAAGAATGCCAGGGGAACGTAACTCCAATTTTTCAGGCATTATATAGAGTGAGTGGAATGGTGGTGCCTACCCTCTCCACCAGCATCGCCCACTCATCACCCACCTGCATACCCTCCTCCCACCCCACTTAGGCAAAACCACTACAGGAAACTACATTCAGAGTACACTGACTTCTTGTTAGAATTCAGAATGTGTAAAACGAAATCTTATTGATAACGTTAGTAACAAAGGCATCCAAGAAATCATCTCTGAGAACCACAAGCTCATATTAAAACAGGAACCGAATTTTCTCCCAGTGGGCCTTTTGAAATGCTAAGTTCTAAAAGAAACATGCTACACCCTAGAAATGCCATATAGCCTTCTTAATAGCTATCACAGACGTTGTAATTCTAATCCAATTAACCATGCACAAAAGGACTAGTAGTAGGTACCTTCATTTCAAGCTCATGTTCTACATTTCCACACTCATGTTTAAAATCCCTTTAATGATTTTACTGGATTGACATCATCTTTCTGATGCTTTATATTCAATCACAACCTAAAACATCTTGAGAGATGAATGCAGGATACATGGAGCACACCCAGGAGGTCCAAATCCATTGGTTATCACCTGAAAGGAGTCCTAGAGGCAATTGGCCCTTTGCTGTGGATGACAACTAAAGCTCCACATAAAATGTTCTATACACTGAGGCGTCTTTGATAGGTCTTGCTGGCTCAATGACTCACAAAGGATGGGGGAGGGAGAAGGTCTGAAAACAAAAGGGCCGACTGCCGGCACCATTTAGTTATTTATTCTGTACGTTCAGCTCAGTTTTTCCTCTTTACAACTTTTCATGACCCTATGAAAAGAAATGGAATGGATTCTTTTCAATCAAGAATATGAGCACTGCATACTAAGGAGGAAAGTGTTGGCTTAAGACAGGACCCATATAAACCAATGAATATCAACCTGCTCTCTCCAGTTAGGTAGTTTTAACAGGGGAACTGGGCTGTGACAAAACACTCTTTTGTATGTTCTTTCATAGGAGAGTTTATTACACACGCTCTTGGAAATTAATTTACATATAGGACAAGCTGTAGCCGAACCATTCACAGCTTCAGGATGGAAGGCTGCATTCTCAATAGGCACTGCCTTGGAAACTGTCCGTGTACGTGCACTCTGGAATTTCCCTTTTCTACTGGAATTGTTTGGAAGCAACTCAAGATGGACAGCAGCGTGAGTGATGTGTGAATAAGCTGCACCTATTTCCTCCGGTTTAAAGACATCCACAACTTTTTGCTCTCTGAACAAAAGCTGCGTGACATTAAAGTGATTTGAAGACATAAAACAATGTGCTAGAGATCAACATGCTTCTAAAATGATGTATTAATCCAGATGAATGTAAAAAATGAATATGGAAACAGGAATATTTTTAAAGACTAAGACCATTCATATTTTCCTGAAGTTAAAAGGAATGGTACAAAGGGAACAGATGAGTCATGAATAGTAACACAATCAAATGAGCATGGTCTTTGGTGACAAACCATGGTTCAAATCTGGGCCCCAGCATTTACTAGATGTGACCCTGGACAAGTTGACAGACTCACAATTTTCTCGCCCATAAATGGTGGCAGTAATAGCATCCTCATAGGAGATATGTGTTTGTGTACAGTATGCCTTTAATGAACAGATTATTATTGCAGTTAAAAAATATCATGGAAAAAGTCTCTTCCTTAAGCATTATATAGGCTCACTTTTCAGATAACAAAAGGCAATCATCATGTCATCTGTGCATTAGATTTTTTACTGGAGCCAAAATAGTATACACCATGGGAAAAAAGATTACAAAGAGGATTTTAAATCTTCCTTTTTTCCCCCCTTTTGCAAGAAGCTTTTCACTCTCAATATAAGATTTCATTTAAAGCTGTTTAACCAGAGAGGGTCGCCATGGGAAAGTAAACCGCTGACACTATATATTAGGTTCACGTTAATTTATAGAGGTAGCATAATGCCTATGAAAAATCAGCTGGCTGGATGCCTATGGTTTGCCCTTGAGGCTCAGCCAGGAGGGAAGTTTCATGCAATGTGATTAGTGAATGAGGAGACCCTGGGTAATTAATTAGCGCTCCATGTCAATCCTATCAGATGAGTTTCAGCCAGTAATGAAAAATAAGCCACCTGATTTTCTTTTTTTGCAGTATGCAGGCCTCTCACTGCTGTGGCCTCTCCCGTTGCGGAGCACAGGCTCCGGACGCGCAGGCTCAGTGGCCATGGCTCACGGGTCCAGCCGCTCCGCGGCACGTGGGATCCTCCCGGACCGGGGCACGAACCCACGTCCCCTGCATCGGCAGGCGGACTCTCAACCACTGCGCCACCAGGGAAGCCCAGCCACCTGATTTTAACTTCCTCATCTCCATACTGACTTCCGTGTGAACATGACTTTGTCAAGCACTTTAAATATTGAAGGAAGATTTTCTCCAAATCTCTTTTAAGACAAATCTCGCTTCCTTTGACACACGTTTTAACTCTGGTAAATGGCAGACTGGATGGGGAAGAATCAAAATAAGGAAGCTTGTGTGCAAATTCTCTGAGTGCTGAATTTAACTGAACTCATTTCATAAGTCCCTACAAGTGTGTGATGCTCAAAAGAGAAAAATGTGCCTGTGGATGAACAGATTTCCTATAAAAACCTAAGGGTCCATCAGCCTCTTAAAAAAGAAAGTCATTATAGAAACTGTACATCAGTAACTTCTACTAGATATTATTATGCAGTTGTCCATGGGTTATTCATCTTTTTACTGTTTGCTTCATTAGCTGTTACTTGTTTTTAATCCACAACTCCCTAGATATTTCTGCTATGTATTTTGTCTCTGTATGTCGCTGTGGAGACGTCACTATGTCCAGATCTGCTGGTTTACATTGCCGCACAGGCAGTCCTCTGCTATCTATTACTATTTCAGTCAAGCTTCTTAAATTAGATTTAACAGAGAAAAATAACTTTCCTAAATTAAATCAGTGCCTTTAAATGAGGTTGACCTTTGGGTAGATAATTTGAGTAAACATAAAATGGGTCCTGCACGCCCCTAAATCTCATCATTAGTCAGGATCTCAAGACTGGGCTCCCAACATGAGGTAAGTGTACGTAGTTAAGATATAAATATTCTATTCTGGCTTATATAGTATTTTCTCATTGTAGATGAAAGGCTCTACATCATTAATACTGTGTATAAGTACCCTCACATATAGGATCAAGAGAACAGTATATCCACACATGGAAACATATCTAAAAACGTCTTATGTTATAAAATGCGAGTCTCATAGGCTAAAATCATTATCTGTTCCATGCTGCAAACGCCTGAGGTTTAAAGATACCACGCTGTGCTTAATCAGAGAGGAGGCTGTTACTGATCTTTGCTCACACACTGCTGGAGCTGAAAGGAGCCTCAGGTCTAGCAAAGTCATGTCAGAAAACCAGAAATTGAGAATCTCCATTTAGAAGCTGGAACCCCAATGCCAACCCATAGCATTCTTTTCCAGATACGCAGGAAGCCAACGCAGCCCTACAGATGAAGACCTCTGATCTAGGCAGTGGTCACGGCGAGAAGCTGCTGCCCCCAAGAGTCCACACGCAAACCTGATTTTATGGCTTTCAAATGTCAGCACAAAGGCAGCGAAGCTGTCAAGACACCATGCAATTTAACAAACACCTCGGAGTCTGGACCTCAGAGCAATGGGCATGACTCCTGCTACACGCACAGGTTGATAAATGACCACAGGGACCAAGCCCTGACCGCACTTGCCATCTAGTCACAGAGATGGTATAAGTCAACAATTAACATAAAAGCCAACTTGCAGCAAATTCCATAAATGAGATTGAGAAAAAATGGTAAGTTCGGAGAAGGCCATCAGCTGCCAAGATGAGGGAAGATTTCATGATGGGGGCATGGGTCTCAAGGGAGGGTTTTCAAGAATTTCAAGAAGTGGAGATGAAGAGTTTTCTAGATCAGTGGGTTTTCAACCAGCAAGTTTGAAAACCTGCTGATATCAGTTTAATGGTCAGACCAGCATTTTCTATGTAGAACAGAATGTATTTCATGTGGCAAGGTGAGGTACTGCTTCATGAAACTTTTGTTTCATGTGTAAAATGTGTTTCTTATTGAGGGTCCTGGTCAAAAAGTTTGAAAGTTTTCTGGAAAATGAAGAGTGAAGTTGTCTATCTGGCTGGAAAATAACAAGTTGGCTCTGAGGTCACTGTAGGCCAGACTATGCAGGGGTCTAGAACATGGCAGCAAAGAATCTGGATTTTATATTGTAAAGACAGAGAGGTCCTTACAGGTTTTTAGCTTTCTACCTTTTTTAAGTTTTATTGACAGCTACTGTGCTTAATATCTCACACACACAATCTCACTTAATTGCCATAACCGTCCTTTGAAGTGGGTATTATTATCTCCATTTTAGAGAAAGTAAGTGAGAATCAGAGAGATTATATAACCAGCCCATAAAATGAAGCCAGGTCTTTTGACTTCAAAGCTCATAATGCTTAAAAAGAAACAAAACATAATTATGAAATGATCAGAGCTAGACTTTAGGCGTGTTAATCTTGCACCTTCAAACAGCTAAACTGAATAGATTTTAGACAACTGTATTATTAAAGGGGTTTCTTTTGATCATTTAGCTTCACAATTTAAGATCAATTTAAATACACTCCAAATCCTAGGGGCAGAAAAAAGAATCAAACCAAAATCAACAGCTAAAACTGCGCTTTCTTAATGACCCTAAAAAGATTTGAGTGAAGGTTCGTATTTCTCAATAGCTACATTAGTATCCCTTTTATTTCATTCTGCAGCAATGAAGTTAATGACTGTTATCACTTGAAAAATTCTTTGTAGAAAATACGAAAATAGGTGCAAATGCAGAAGTCTGCAGAAACGCTGACATAAAAGAAGTAAGCCGGAGCTTCCCTGGTGGCGCAGTGGTTGACAGTCCACCTGCCGATGCAGGGGACACGGGTTCGTGCCCCGGTCCGGGAAGATCCCACATGCCGCAGAGCGGCTGGGCCCGTGAGCCATGGCCGCTGAGCCTGCGCGTCCGGAGCCTGTGATCTGCAGTGGGAGAGGCCACAACAGTGAGAGGCCCGCGTACCACAAAAAAAAAAAAAGAAGTAACCCACTGCTTTCCTCAGACTCAATTCACTGCGGCCCTCTGTTCACACACCCAGAGGCTCTGTCTGATCCTACCTACCTCTGGGGACAACCGTGAGGACTAATGGTGTCGTCTGTGAACAGTACAGAGTTCCCAGGGAAAGAATGGCTGAAGAAAGCCTGGATATTATCACTGGGCGGTGGGCGGGGCAGCGGGGGGCGGGCGCTGAGAACTTGCCAACAGTCAACTTCCTAATATAAAAATGTGAAAAAGAAATAACAGTCGACAGAACAATGGTGTGCCTCATTTCATGGTGAAAAAATAAGACTTTGGAAGTGGCCGTATCCGATGAACAGAATGTGGAAGGTAGGAATATTGAGTGGTAAAAGAGAGAATATGCTTCCCCCTTGCTGCTAAAAGCACACAACAAGAAGAGAAGAAGCTCTCCACACAATCAGAATAACCCGGTCATCCAATGCTCAGAGAAACCAGGGTGGTAAAAGTGCTCCGCTGTCCAATGTGTGAGCTGGACAGAGAAATGTCTACCAAGCATCCAGCAAATCAGAAAAATCAGCTGATGGCACACTCTGCACACTCTGAATGATCCAGCCAACGTTTCTAGACTGAAGTACGGACCCTCTTTAAAAGAAAAAAATGACTTCCAATGTTGACTTCATTTACTTTTATTAAAATATTCCTTAAATGTGCAGAAACAGAAAACTGGTATAAAATCCCCAGTATATTTAGGAATCAACTCCAAACACTACCAAACCAACAGAACTCAAACTAGACACAATAATTAAATGTAACAGATGATGGGTTTCTGCTCCCACTAAAACACCGATGTAGCATCCGGCCTGGTTCTAGCTTTCACCTGTTTTGGTATTTTGACTTTCACAGATGTTTACCTAGAGAACACTTGTTTATGAAAGTATGTTGAACAAAACAGCAAAAAACCTAGAGGCCAGATTGGGATGATCAGACCCCATACTTAACCCAAAGTCAGCCAATTACTATAATGAGGAGTCATGAAAACTCTGCAAAGCTCTCTTATTCACTTCAGAGGTAGCACTGCAGCATTATTGAAATTTGCATTTTTCCTGCTTTACTGAGGTATAACTGTACACTTTAAATAGAATTTTTACTCGTCAACGTGATTTTTTTTTTAAATTATGTATTTATTTTATTTATTTATTTTGGGCTGCATTGGGTCTTTGTTGCTGCACGCGGTCTTTCTCTAGTTGCAGTGAGCAGGGGCTGCTCTTCTTTGCGGTGCACGGCCTTCTCACTGCGGTGGCTTCTCTTGTTACGGAGCACGGGCTCTAGGCACGTGGGCTTCAGTAGTTGTGGCACACAGGCTCCACAGTTGTAGCTCTCGGGCTCTAGAGCGCAGGCTCAGTAGTTGTGGCACATGGACTTAGTTGCCCCGTGGCGTGTGGGATCTTCCCGGACCAGGGCTTGAACCCGTGTCCCCTGCACTGGCAGGCGGATTCTTAACCACTGTGCCACCAGGGAAGCCCCCAACGTGATGTTTTGATATACACTGTGAAACGATTACTGCAATCAAGCTCATTAACATAGCCATTGCTTCAAAGGGTTACCTTTGTGTGTGTGTATGTGTTGAGAATACTTAAGATCTACTCTTTTAGCAAATTTCATCCATACTGTAGAGTATCATTAACTACAATCACATTGCTGTACATTAGATCTCCAGGACTTATTCATCCTGCATAACTGAAACGTTGTACCCTTTACCAACATCCCCCCATTTCCTCCACTCCCTTAGCCCCTGCCGACCACCATTCTACTCTCTGCTTTGGAGTTTGACTTTTTCAGATTCCACGTATAAGTGAGATCGTGCATTAAATGGATATCTAATCCAATCACTGCTAAAGTGAGAAACAGACATTTTTTTCATTGAGTATCTACCAGCGATGAACTACAGTGCAAGGTGCACATACGAGGGCTGGTCTTGCCCATTCTCCTGCAGGGAATGGGAGTATGGTCTGACTGCCCCCAGTTCAGTAAGACCTTAGTGCAAACTGCTTCTCATTGATCTTATTCAGTCTTTGCACTTACCCTAGGGGAAAATGTACTTTATCCACATTTAACAGATGAGGAAACAGTTGAATTAAGTGACTCACCCATGGTCACCATGGTCAGATTGACAGTGGTGAAGCCAGGATGTAAAACCAGGAAGGCTTACTCCAGACCCCAAGCTCTAAACCACAAATGCTTCTTGACCATTGCAACTGCCACCTGGTCCACATCCACACACTGAGAACACACACACAGAGGCCGGCAATGCCCTTACATCCAAGCATTATCTTAGAATGTGGTGGAGCACATGATCCAGAAGACGCTAATATCTTTATCTGCCCACTAGATATCTCCATCTGGTTGTTCTGCATTCAACCAAGACAGATGCCCTCAAAGATCAGAGACTTTTCCTGCAAACTGCGAGGGTCTAATTCAGGACTCGAAAATCATTACTTCTAAAGAATAAAAGACTGCGAGATGCAGGCAACAAGTTTAAAAATGATATGCCCATTATAAATAAAAACAAGAGCTAACATTTATTCGAGTCCTTGAAATGGACCTGGTACAGATAAGCACTTTATCTGTATTATCCCACTGACGTTTTGCAACACCCTTCTGAGGTGAACGCCATCACCACCATCACTCTGCAAGGGTAGAAGGTATAAGTGACGTGCACTACAGCAGGCAGCCAGGCATCTGACTCCAGAACCTGGACCCCCTCTACGTCACAGCTGGAGAAGAACCTGGGACATCTGCAACCAGCTTCACCTGTAACCTGCCTGCCCTATGTGGTTGGTCAAGAGACACTGTCCTGTCAGAAGAGCACAGATCTGTGATAATTCTGAACATTTTGGCTCTGAGACCAAAAACTAGTGTGACCCTAAGATGCAATTAAAGATGAAGAGTTTGAGGGAATCCCCTGGCGGTCCAGTGGTTAGGACTCTGCACTTTCACTGCCAAGGGTCCGGGTTCGATCCCTGGTTGGGGAACTAAGATCCCGCAAGCCGCATGGCGCGACCGAACCAAAACAAACAAACAAAAAAGATGAAGAGTCTGAGAATGTTCAAGTAAAGAGATCCACAATGCCCTGGAAGCACAAACCTCAGCTTCGGTCAGAAAGCTAGACCACCGTTAGTTCCTCCACGTGGCATCACCTGTTGCACGTATTACCTGGTAGGAAAAGGACTGCTGAAGACTCCCGTGAGCCTCAGGCATGGCCCACGCTGCTCTGCTTCACCCAGCCATCTCCTCACTCTTTAGGCAGACATGATGGATGTGTCCTGCCAGAGGCTGACGAGGACGCTGGGACCAGGGCAGAGGAAAGTTCCGAGGCAGACAGGGCTCATGAGCACACCCTGTGAAATGGCCCGAGATGCCCAGGGAT
Organism: Monodon monoceros; assembly: GCF_005190385.1. Lineage (NCBI taxonomy): Eukaryota > Metazoa > Chordata > Mammalia > Artiodactyla > Monodontidae > Monodon > Monodon monoceros. The sequence continues at coordinate 16,643,559 of NW_021703777.1, forward strand.
GACAGGCCCCTTGACTGAGCCACGGTGATAACAGCTACCTCGCAGTGGTCAACAGTGTATGCCAGGAACTACAGGTGCCTCCCGTATAGTAAGAATTCTCATCTCCCCACGAAGTAGACAATGCTATTCCCCCCCGCTTCACACAAATGAGGAGACAGGCTCAGAAGCAAGACAGCTCTAGGAAGCAGCTTGAGGCCAGAGCCCCCCTAAACTCACAGCCGTTTCCACTTTCCCAGCTACATGCTCCCCTCCACCCGAGTTCCTGCTATTGCTCTGAGCAAGGCGATTTGGTGGCGGCTGGACTTGGGGAGAAAGAAATGGGAGCTAATCTGAGGAAGAGCTGTTTAGACCCAACAAAGAGTCTAGTCTTTCCATTTACAGCAAACTAGAGAGGTTATTAGATTCACACAGGATTACACAGCTTTTTTTAAATTTTTAACTAGGATTATTAAACCCTTAACTCTGTACCAGAAACGATCCTAGAGCCTTTAAATACATTATCTAATTCAATCCTCACCACGACCCCATCAGGCAGGTCCCCCATTTTACAGATGAGGAAGCTAAGGTGTAGAGGAGGCTACGTAATTGATTTTAGACCTTTCTGCTGCCAAATCCTGTGCTCCCCACAAAGCCCGCATCCCCCTCCCAGTGTGCTAATCGACAAGCCAACGTTCAGGTCTCCAATGCTGCCTCTCCGTGCCAGGAGGTGGTAAGGACCCCACATGCCACAAGCCTAGCTGTGGCTTCCATCCGCAGACACACCCCTCTGCATCCTGTCACCGGGCTTTGCTCCGTGTTCTCGGTGGCACTTTTATGCGCAGCACTGCTCCCCACAGAGAGGTGTCAGGGTTCACCTTCTCCCGGGCCCTGGGCTGGGTTGGCTGGATTCCAGCTGACTGCAGGACAAAGGGGGCTGCGTACCACCTGTAAGGGGCTCAGCTTGATGCCTGGCAGAGAATTTTCTAAAGTATGAGCAGTAACGGGGGAAACCCGCTCACGCGAAGGCTCGGGTTCCTCACACTCTCACAGGGGGACCACATCTGGATCCAACATAGGACACAGACTGTTCCAAGGCCACAGAGCTCAAGGCCTGAAACAGAGGACGTGAAAAGGGCTTCAGAGCCAACTGCAGGTTATGAAGTTGCTCCATTTTCAAAACGACGACTCTGAGCACCTCGCCTCTCTCAGGGTCCAGCCAAAGAGCAGGAGGAACTACTTCGTAGCTGTCCTGCCCTCTGTCCACCTGGGGCCGCCAACAGGTCTGGCCTGGGATGGAGAAACCCGTGGGTCGCCTCTGGCTGAGAGAGGCCGGGCAGGGAGGCCACACCAATTTGCTGTGTTCGCTTCCTGTCTGCCAGAGGGTCCTCAGATGGGCAGAACGGGGGCCACAGAGCCTTCCCCCGCACCCCGATATCTAGGATCCACAGTGCTATGATGATTGCAACCTGCAGCTCAAAGCAGCAGACACACAGTCACAAACCCTAGACTCCAGCCACCCCGGGAAAACGGATTCGGTTTCCCCTCTGTTGCTTTGTATGTACACACTACCATTCTGTGAAATATTAGCTTCTGTTGAATGCATGACGTAGGGATTCCTTCAAAATTAATATTTTGTTATACCTTGTATCAGTTTATGTTGAAATATTTATCAACATGTCCTGTGACTGTCTATGCAGGCATTTATTCAAATTTATTCCATCGTGTTGTTTGTTTCGTGCCAATTTTTGCTGATAAATTTCCTCTGACTATAAAAGAATTCATTCAAATTCATTTGATATTAACGTTTGCTTCCGCATTACCATTAGTCACCAAAATACTATACAGGTATGTGCCATTTGTTTTTAAAGCTCTGCATGTGTGCTTTTAAAATGTCACATATCTATAAGTGTGTATTACCTACTGTGTACCCATGCGTTTCCTATATTATCTGTATGACTTAATAGCTGGGGGAAGGGATTATAGAACGTTATTGTTTATCCAGATGTTATGATTTCCTATTAGATCTTGGTATACTGTTTTTGCATAAACAAAATCCTTTCCGCCACAAAACACTTTTAAGTCACTATCTATATACATTTATGATTTAAGTACTTACACCTTTTTTTCAAATAATTATTTGTAAAGATTGGAATATTTCTTACAAACCTCTGCTTCTTATACTGTATCTAAAACAGCAGAGTGAAGGGGTCTAGGAGCCAAGAGCCTCTCCATGTTTCAGCTTGGACAGAATCCTAAATTCCTATCCCATCCCAGAGGCAGGAGGACCTCTGGTTCCCCAAAACACAAACGACCTCAGAATCAAGGCACATCCAGACCCTTCCATTCATGCTACTCCCATTACTCCCCTCCACCCCAAACCACACACATCTCAATGCGGCCGACTTGGAATAAAATCGGCAAGTGTCTCCAGGATGGGAGAGCAATAAACAGTTTATTAGTGCATTCATCCCTCAACATCATGTTCTCTTCAGATTTGTTTTTCCTGATGATCTTTTGTATTTTGTAATACTCTTGGGGGAATAAAAACAGTGAGTAAAAACTTATGTAATTTATTCTAACCAAATTTTAATTGACAAAGTGGTAGGCAGCCTCACGATGGCCTCCAGTGATCTCCACTTCCTGGTATTCAGAGCCTTGGGTAGTTCCTCTGACGTTATACCTGGGTTGGTTATGTGACCAACAGAATTCAACCTAAGTGATGGAATGTCATTTCTAAGATGAGCTTAGAAAAGATTCTGGCTTCTATCTTGGTCACTCTCTAATGCAAATTGACTCTCTCTCAGATCCACATGGTGTGGAGGGAAACCACACCGTGAGCAGCCCTATGGAGAGGCCAGTATGGCAAGAACAGAAGCCTCCTGCCAGCACACACGTGACTGGGTCTGAAAGCAGACTCGCCAGCCCCAGTCAGACTTCTAGATTTCTGTAGCCTCAACTCACAGCTAGACTGCAGCTCCATGAGAGAACTAAGCCACTAAGCCAGCTAAGCCACTCCCAGATTCCTGACTCTCAAATCATATGAAATAATAAAAGTTTGTCGCTTTAAGCTGCTAAGCTTTAGGGTAATTTGTTATATAGCAATAGATAACTAATACACGTAGGTTTTCATATTCTTCCTTGAGCTTTCTTCAGTTATCCAAGTTTCCATGCTAAACATGAACTACTTTTGTAAACATAAGAGAAATCTAAAGCAATGTTTTAAAAAGCTTCATCCTGTAAAAGACTATATGTGAGTGTGACTTCCTGGCCAAAGATGGAACTGGCTGTCTAAGGTGGTGAGGTCCCTCTGTCTTACGTCTCTCAGTTACTGGGCTGAAAACCACCCAGCACAGGCTTGATGGAGACGCTACACAGCAGATGTGAGCATGGGTAATGGTGATGTGAAGGAGATTCCTTCAACCTTAAGATTCTACTAGTACCCAAACACCCCTAATCGGTCTTCTTTTCCCCCCTCAAGTAGGCTCAAAAATATCCAAGATACAATTTCACTCACAAAACGTCATCAAAACTATAATGAGAGATCACCTCACACCCATCAGAATGGCTACTATCAAAAAGACAACAAATAACAAGTATTGACAAGGGTGTGGAGAAAAGGGAACCCTCATGCATTGTTGGTGGAAATGTAAGTTGGTGCAGTCACTGTGGAGAACAGTATGGAGGTTCCTCAAAAAACTAAAAATGGAACTACCATATGATCCAGCAATTCCACTTTTGGGTATTTTTCTGAACAAAAACACTTATTCAAAAAGATATATGCACCCCCATGTTCACTGCAGCATTATTTTCAACAGCCAAGATATGGAAGCAACCTAAGTGCCCATCAATAGATGTAGTTAAAGAATATGTGGTATATACATATATAATGTATTATTACTCAGCCATAATAAAGAATGAAATCTTGCCATTTGTGACAACATAGATGGATCTCAAGGGTATTATGCTAAGTGAAATAAGTCAACAGAAAGACAAATACCATATGATTTCATTTACATGTGGAATCTAAAAACAAAACAAACGAACAAACATAACAAAACAGAAACAGAGCCATAGATACAGAGAAAAAACAGGTGGTTGCCAGAGGGAAGGGGGTGAGGGATGAGTGAAATAGGTGAGGGAGATTAAGAGGTACAAACTTCCGGTTACAAATAAATGAGTCACAGGGATGAAATGTACAGCATGGGGAATAAGTCAGCAATATTTTAGTAACTTTGTACAGTGACAGATGCTAACTAGACTTGTAGTGGTGATCATTTTGTAACGTACAGAAATACGAATCACTATGACGTGCACCAGGAACTAAGTGTTGAAAGCTGATTATATTTCAATTTTTAAAAGTTCAATAACAGAAACAACCTTTCAGGGCTTCCCTGGTGGCGAAGTGGTTGAGAATCTGCCTGCCAATGCAGGGGACACGGGTTCGAGGCCTGGCCTGGGAAGATCCCACATGCCGCGGAGCAACTAGGCCCGTGAGCCACAACTACTGAGCCTGCGCGTCCGGAGCCTGTGCTCCGCAACAAGAGAGGCCGCGAGGCCGCGATACTGAGAGGCCCGCGCACGGCGATGAAGAGTGGCCCCCACTTGCCACAACTAGAGAAAGCCCTCGCACAGAAACGAAGACCCAACACAGCCAAAAATAAATTAATTAATTAATAAACTCCTACCCCCAACATCTTCTTTAAAAAAAAAAAACAAAAAAACAACCTTTCACAATGTATGCATATGTTGAACCATCACATTGTACACCTTAAGTGTATACAATTGTTATTTGTCAATTATATCCCAATTAAAATATAAACATATAAAGATTATTACCCAAAAGACTATGACCAATTGCTTTCATTGCTGACTGAGGGCTGCAGAAGGATATAGATTTAAATTAAAGAGATATTTAGGATTAGCTTTTGGAAGAACTTCTTGCCCAAGAGAACCTGTTGTCACACAACCGTACCAGATGAACAATTGCCCTGACCCCTGGGTGGCATCCCGAGGCAGCACAAAGACCATGGGCCTCGGCTTCAGCAAGAGGAGATTGACATGCAGCTTCCATTTCCTTCTGGCTGTGTGATTCTGGATAATCACTTTACCTCTCTGAGTCTCAGCTTCCTCACCTCTAAAGAGGCTCAGCCGGCCTCAGTCCTTCCTTTTCTAGACAGGACAGATAAAACCACATCACTAGGCCCTTTCCAGCCCTAAGAATCTCTGGTACAAGCTTTACACTGGCTTGAGATAGACAGATGTGGATTCGATTAACACTAAGGTGCTCATGTCTACCAACCTTCCTTCTCTCTTGGCAGACTCTGACTCATTTCCTGAATGTTTCTCTCAGGAAGGCACGCATCCCCTTCTCCTGGAAGAAAATGTGGATTAAGCCAGGAAGCTTAATCTCACGAAGAACCTGCCACTAACTAGTTGGGTCCCTGTAAAGCAAACCATCTCACCTCTCTGGGCCTTGGTTATCCTGTCAGGATATGTGGGAGATAGGATAAGTGATTATGTAGGTCATTTCTACCTCTAAAAGCCTAGATTCTAATTTTAGGGCACTATAGAGACTGTTTCTGAAGGCTTTCTGTGTTATGAAGGGGGGTTTTGTTTAAGGGATAAATACCTCTACACAGTTTCACTCTCACTCGCTCTCCCTGATCTTAATTTACCTGCATGTAAAATGCTCTCATTCCCTTTCCAAGACAGAATGACTAAGGCAGGGTGAATGCTGACAGCTAGAAGGCTACTCTTAGGCAAATCTCTCAACCTCTCCGGGCATCATTCTCCTCATCTGGGAAAAAGAAATAACAGTGCCTTACCCGACGGGGGTACCGGGAAGATAAAATGAGTCAACCTATGCTAAGAGCTTAGAACACACAGTGACTCCCAGTCAGTCGCCTACGAGCGTCAGTCACCAGTGGTCAAAGCGCCAACACATTTGCTTGCGTTTGCTCCCACCAATAGAGCTGCGTGTTCATGCCAGGCGGGCTGGGTTTCCTTTCTCTGCCAATTGTATTTGCTTTGCATTTATACTCTCCGAGCACCATGTAAAAGCAATTAACTATGAATGTCAAAAAGGAGTCATTTCTCTAAAAACTAAGTTAAATACCTTGTAAAGGCTCAGTGAAGGCAAATCATGAAAGTCTGCTGGTGAATTAGGTGTGCGAGAGACAACTCTAAAAGACTGGGAAACGTCTGGAAGGATCCTGAACGTAGATGAACTTTGCAAGGATTGCTAAATTCTAGGTCCGCCTTAAAGAAATATAAATGGAAGTTGTAGGCGATAGATTATGGCTGAGTTTATATATAAGAGAGACACTGCAGTCAGAGGAGCCTTCCTCAAGGAAAAGGCTTTGGGCCGACATCAGAACATTTTTGGTACACTCCAAATTGTACAGCAAGTGACAGAGCACCAGGAGGAAAATATCACGGTCTCCATGTGTACACCACTAGCCGGGAAAAATCAAAATGCTCATCAACAGGCGGCTTAGAAATTATGTTTTCATTTAAAATAAAATGTTTAAAGTATGTGTCAATTTTCACGTGTCCTCATCATTTTAATGGACTCTCCAGCTTAACCAGTGACCAGTCCTACTGAGTTTGACAACGGGGCTGCAACTCTGTGTGTGAATGTGTTTTCACACAAGCGGATGTGCCTGGAGTTACAAAGCTCCCAGTAGATAACATATGCAAATCACATCTGTTTCTTGCCTGGTATTTAATATACTTATGTTTTACACACACACACACACACACGTATAAATTTACGTGTGTGTGTGTAAAAAACAAAGTTACAAAAACTTTGTGACTTTAAAAAGAGTTTTTAAATGTCTTTGGGGAATGTCCTAATTTTGCCGCCAAAGTAATACTTTGGGAATAACTGAGTTCGTATCTTTGTGTATATGTGGACTTCACAACATTTGGTATCTATTCTATACAGTCATAAAGTATTACAGCACAATATTGGGCTTTAAAAATAAAGGAGTGCAAATAATTGCAAAAGGACTTGAATACACATGTCTCCAAAGAAGATGTACAGATGGCCAATAAGCACATGGAAAGATGCTCAACATCACTCATCATTAGAGAAATGTAAATCAAAACTACAATGAGGTATCACCTCACACCCAACGGGGTGGCTACTATCCAAAAACCAGAAAACAGCAGGTGTTGACAAGGATGTGGAGAAACTGGAACCCTTTTGCGTAGTTGGTAGGAATGCAAAATGGTACAGCTGCTGCAGAAAACAGGATGGAGGTTCCTCAAAAAATTAAACATAGAATTACCATATGACCCAGCAATTCCATTTCCGGGTATATACCCCAAAGGACTGAAAGCAGGGTCTCGAAGAGATATTTGTACAGTCATAGTCACTGCAACATTATTCACAGCAGCTAAAACACAGAAACAACCCAAGTGTCCATCAGTGGATGAACGGATAAGCAAAACGTTAGTATATGCATACAATGAGGATTATGCAGCCTGAAAAAGGAAGGAAATTCTGTAATATGCTGCGACATGGATGGACATTATACTAAGCGAAGCACGCCAAAGAAGCACGCCAAATAATTTGGCAAAAAAGACAAATACTGCATGATTCCACTTACATGAGGTACTTAGAAAAGTCAAAATGATCAAGACACAAAGTACAATGGGGGTTGTCAGGGGCTGGAGAGAGGGGAGAATGGAAAGTTACTGTTTAACAGGCACATAGCTTCAGTTTTACAAGATGCAACGCATGAAGGGAATGGATAGTGGTGATGGCTCCACAACAATGTAAATGTATTCAATACCACCGAACTGTGCACTTAAACGGTTAAGATGGTAAATTTTATGTGTATTTTAACACAATAAAAAATAAAGGAGTGCTTATCTTATTTCTAATTTCATTAGTGGGTTAAACATATCTTGCCCACAGCAGATGAAAGGCTCTGGGGGTGTGTCCTCAACTTTGCTGGCCCCAGAGGCACAGTTCTGTTAAACAACCTGGCAGACACAATTCACCATCTGGAGTCCCCACTGAAACCACAGTGCCCAATGTCTCTGGCCCCATCTGTGCCTGTGTGCATGAATGAGTGTGTGTGTATGTGTGTGTGTGTGTTGTGTTGTGCATGCAGGCACAGGGAGAGTCAGGGGCTGTCCAACAACTCAGAGACCCAGCCTCACAGATTCTGGCAAACAGGCGATCCTCATTCACAGCCAATGGATGAAAAGGGTGCTACAAACACAGTCTGACCCTCAGACCGGCCAGACCACAAAATGAAAGGGAGTGACCACTGAGGAAGTGAGGTGTCACATTTCTGTATTTGGTCGTTTATAAGGAGAGTAACAAGTGCTAAAAGCTTGGGAAAGCAGATTAGAGAGGGAGGCATAAAACAAGACAGGAGGAAATTATAACTTTTAAGTTGCAACAAAAAGATGGGGTGGCTGGAAAAGAACTTTTTTTTTTTTTTAAGCAGTGATCAGAAAAGAAGCGATGGCACATCTTCCAACACGGCTGTACTATACGAGTGGAGATGAAATGTAGTCTGGAATAAGAAGTACCTAAGTGTTAACACTACTCTCAGTTGGATTATTCAAAGACAGTACCTTATGCAGAAAGTCCTACATTCCAAGAAGGAATGGTGGAGGCGCAGCATGGACACCTGTTGTGATTTCCCCATGCAGCAGCCCTGCCCTGTTATTCCTGTGTGGTTTGAGTGGGGCAGGCAGGTATAGGACCCAGGGTAGGTACCACTGCCCCCCTTGACTCAGTGACTGAGGTGGCAGAGGTCAGGAGGGGTGACCTGAGGCCATCGGAGTCAATGCCCATCAGATGTAGCACTAAATTGAAACCACTAAAAAAGGGGCTCTCTCTTTCCGCTAGTGGGATATAAAACTAGAGCAGCCAGTGGCTGTTTCTGCCACTGCTTGGGGCAAGCTTGCCTGAAAATGAAGCCAACAGGGAAAGGCAGAGCAAGAAAGGAAGAGAAAGACATTTCTGACATTGTCAGAGCAGCTGGATATGGCCAATGCCGAGAGCCATACCCCTAGCCTTTTCCCTTATGTGAATCGATAATTTCCTGTTCTCACTTAAGCCAGTTTGATTGGGGTTTGTTACTTGTAATTGAAATCAGCCCTGACTAAGTCAAGGTGTAAATGGCTGCAATATATTGTTTCCGTTTCACCACACTGCTTACAATCTAGGCTGTGGAACGTGGGGTTTCATCCCTACACTTAAGCCACATACTCTAAATGGGCTCAATATAAATTATTCCAAAGGGCAGAAGGAAAATGCAATCCAGTTGGGGACCCATGTAAATATTAAGCTATACTGACAACATTCATACCAAACATTTGTTAAACGTTACTATGTGCTTATGCTAAATGCTTTCTATAACTCGACTCATACAATGTTTTAAAGGAAGTATTCTTATCATCTCTATTTTAAATATGCAGAAACTAACTCAGGTTAAGAAACTTGCCCAGAGACAAAGGGTGATGTCACAAAGCCAGGAACGAACAGAGCACTTACGCTGAACCACTATGTGCTACAGCCTCCAGATGATCACAAGTGCTACTGACAACACACAACTCGGTTCCGCCACATAAAGAGACTCAGCCGCTCTGTGTGACCTGAGCCCCCTTCGCCACGGTGATACAAAAGTCAATACGCCATAGCATCTCCCTGGGAGAAGTGGCTTTCCAACTACAGGTAGCAAACCATTAACGGGTCATGAAACTGATTTAATGAGTAGAGACCAGCAGTATTTCCCCCATGGAATAGAAAATATAGCATCAGAACACAGTGTATAAGAGTAAATATTGTTTTTAGTTATATCTACATATACACTTATACAGGTATATACTGAGTCGTGATGTAAAATATATCTTATTATACTATAGTTCATTGTCAAAAGAGTTTGAAGCCACTAGTAAGCAAACGGCTCTGTGCAGGCTGGGTGTGAAATAACCTACACCAGGACCCACAGGGTCGGGGTGGGGAGAGAGGGAGACATTAAAATCAAATGGCCTCAAGAGTTGAGGAAAGTTTAAGCTGACTAACACAGCACATTTTCACGGGGAAACCCACGAATCCATTGGACTCCCTGGAAGAACTTTTTTCCTTCACTAAATATGAGAGACTACATGAATCCTTTCACAGAACCCTCAGTATCTGATGTTTATGTAGTAATTCAAAACTGAAAAGACAGACGCCAGTGATATTAACACAGAACGCCCTGCGCATAAACCAGGGAGGCTCACACCGCCAGCAGTGATGCGGCCCCCGCTCCAGGCAGCCCTGCAGGCGTTGAGGCTGAAGCTTAGACTCACTGGGCCAACTTGAGTTTGCGGGGGGGGGGGGGGGAATAAAAAGGGAAAAGCAAACCAGCAGCCCTGACTGGGGGTAAAGCAACATCAGGCTCACTCCCCCTCCCTCTTTCCCACAAAGAGATGCAGGGGATGGTGGGGGAAGGGTGGGGGAAGGGCGGGGGACGTTCACATCTGACACTAAACTCCCAGCCAGGCTTCCCAGCGCCCCTCCTCACTCCGGGAAAGAATACTACTTACACTTTTATTAAATGGCTGTCATAAATTGCTTATGAGAGCAGAGTAATGTGTTTTATCACTTTCCCTTTACTGCCAAATGGCGAGAGGTGGGCCTGTGCCTGCTTCAGAGACTGAGCCAAAATCAGCTGGCAGCACAGCTACAATCATTAACCATCGAACTGGCCGCGCTGAGGAAGCCCATTTTATTACAGGCTCTTCCAGAATATATTTCGTTTGAACCTTGTACAGACTGAATTTGTTAACATAAGTTAACAGTGCACCCTAAAGCCTAAACTCCTTTGTGTCTCCCCAAAGTTGCTTTACTCCTTTAACTCCCCCCCCCACTCACACTAAATTGTTTAACCTCATAAAGTCAGGAACTATTGGCCAGTGTAAGACAGATTCATTCCGTGGCTCTGAACCTTTTATGGGTTAGGGGTCCCCCTTTGAGGATCTAATGAAAACTATGGACCCTCTCTCAAGAAAACTGCACACAGGTGTAGAGATGTGCACACACATACAAATTTGCTAGGATTTTAGGGGGTTCACCGACACCCAGAGAGCTCTCCATGGTCTCTCAGAAAGCATATGAACCCCAGGTTAATATTCTCAGTCCTCATCTGTCACCTTTACAGTATTAAATATATTGGTAGCAAAAAATCTTCCCACATCCTTGTAGCGAAAAAAAATTTGCCCACTTATGGAGTTAAGCGATGTCTCTCAAACACATACCGAAAAACAAAACAAACTAAACAATGATCTCAACATTTCCTACTTAACTCTATTATACTTCAGAAATTGATAATCAGCTAAGTATTTACGGTCAGTTATTCAGGACCATTCTTAGTGCTGAAAGGGTAAGACAGTAGAAGTTTCCGTCCTTCATCTTAACAAAACCAATAAGATGAAGCAATGGCGGAAAACGAAGTCCACACACAGTTACATGCTAAATCATATGGCACCAGCGAAAGGTTTCATGGGAATTAGACTTCACTACTGATCATGACAGCAGACAGCCAGGGGCTTTTCTGCCTGCTTAGAGTCTCTTTCTTCTCTTCTAGTTATATCATCCTGATCTTTGTTGGGGCAACACCCTGGTGCCCTAGGGTGAGATGGGAGGTATGTGACCCAACACTGGTAATCATAGCATTCCACCTACCTTACCACAATGATTGGTTTAAAAATAGCAAGTGATCAAAGCTAGTTTAATGAGACTCAGTATTGGGACTTCTACTCAAGTATTTGGCAAGAGAAACTCTCATTTGCTAGGGTTTTTAAACTGGTAGGAAAGATGCCAGGAGCTGCTGGTAGCCATCTTGAAACCATATGGGGGGTACCCTGACCGAGAATGAAGTCAACCCAGGAGAAAGTAGGGCCAAGAAATGGATGGATCCCTTATGACGTGGTTTGACTATTGGATACAGCTGTGGCTGAAGCTCTTTTCAAGTGTATAAGCTAATAAACTCCAACCTCATGGAGTGCATTGATCTCCAAAGTAAGTTCAGGTTCTGTACTTCTCCATTCTTTCCCTATAACTAGTTTACCTCTCAAGGACTACCTGGAATTTACTGTTTGTCATGTAACATGAAAGATTTAAAATAATGAATGACCCATTTATTGTTACTTTACTTGATGCCACTACAAGGCTAGTCAACAACACAATGGTCTTTAACTACAGGAATGTATTTTCAACATTTTATTTAATATGTATTTATATTTAAAACTTTTTTGTGAGCTGACATCTTAAAATGTAACAGTAAGCAAAATACGTTGCTAGATAACACTATTAGTATAAAATTATCTGATTTGTTGTCCAAAAGTAATAGAGTGAATGAAATAAAAGCTGAAACAGTATGGTAGTATTTTAGGACCAACCAAAATCTCCAAGAGGAAAAAAAAATTAAAGTCCAAGGTTAAAGCGTTAAAATGCATCTTAAAGGAAGTGAAAACAATACACTAAGTACTAGGCAGTTTGAAACCTGTTATCCCTATAGGTGGTGGTGTTACAGAAAAGTAGAACAAAAAGAATCTTGTGTCTCTCCCAAATTGTCCATCCAAATCATACTGGCTTGATAAGGAGTAAAAAAATTGAGCTTTTAAAAATAAAAGACAAGATAATGATACAGAGTGGAAATAATAATATACTTCTTCTTCAAAATGTCATAAGAATGGATTCACTTCATAAAAATATTATTCATATGCTTTTACTGAAAGAACCTTTAAATGGTGAAATAGGCATTTGCGCATTTTCAAGTATGTCTCCAGAAAGCTTCTCAGGATCACCAGATCAGGGGGTCAAAATGACTAACCACCAGTTTGGACAAGACCACACCAAACCAAATTTCAGACTTCAGCTAGTTCTCCAGAAGTCTCCCAAAGAAAATGCCAAAAGCATTTTCAGTGACGTGTTAAATAACAGGGTCTTGCAATCAACAAGTTTTTCTCAAAGTGTAATAACTTCAATTCCATTTTATGCTTGATCCCTTCAAAAGTACAATCTTCTTTGCATTATAAAAAGAAACATCTTGTCCCAAATCCCCAAAAGGATATAAAATATCTGGTTATGTAACTGCCTTTTAACTTTTTAGCTGTGTTTTTAAAAATGTGAAACTCATCTCGATTTGAAACATGAGCCTGTTGATTCCAAAAACCCTGCTATGATTTAGTGAAGTTCTGTGTCTCACACTTTGTCTCTTCACAGCGTGAACCATTACAGAGAAAGCTTATTAAGAGTTCTCATTCCACATTACAAGTCCATAATCGAACACACTAATTATATTCATTTGGGGACTGAATATCCATAAATGCCATTGTACACAATAATCGTTAAAATTCACATGGGAATCACCACTTTAAAATCTTCATCTTGAACATAAAACTATTTGAAATTACTATATTATCCTCAGTTTACTTCTAGCTTAAATTTGGTCTGATGCCCCTGTGGGCTTTTTATATAAAATTATAAATATAATGAGGCAACAAACCCTAAAATATTCCATTACCCCAGAAAATATAAACTCTGTTAACATATACATAAGTTCCAAATGAAAAGTTTTGGCTTGGACCTAAAGGACAAATCCACAAATACTTTGAGAACGAATCCTCGGAAAGAACAATTCTTGCTTTCTTAAGAAAAGACTTTGGGAAAACATATGTGTATCCTAGTTACCAAATAATTCCATGTCCATGTTCATGGTGAAGGCTGGGGGGAAGATGTGGCGTTATGATGAAATCCCATAGAAAAATACCCTGTGTGCTGCTAGAAGCACTTAGGCATTGGGTAGTTATAAAAGAAACAGCCTGAGAAAACTACAAGTTTCCTCAAACCAAGCCCCTGACACCTGATTGGATCACACACACAAGTAACAGCAGGGGGTGAGCTATAACCCCAAACAATGCTTCCCAATGGTCCCAATGGAGATGGTTAGTTTTTCCATCTGAGTGCTGGTTACACAGTTATGTTCAATTTGTGAAAACCCATCACTAGGAGCACTTTCCTGTAGGCACATCATACTTCATGACCCATGAAGGTCTCCATGTCCTACTTCCTACTACCTCTCCAACTTCACTTCTCACCATTCAATCCAGTAATACAGGTCTACTTTCAACTCCTTGACCACACACCACAAAATTTCCCATCTCAACCCTAGTGCTAATTAAATCTCTTCCTTCTCGTTTTATAAAGATGTGTTATTCCATCCCCCAGAGGCTCCTTTCGGATGACACCTCCTCAGAAAAGTCTTTTTTTGCCCACCCTTGCTAGTCCTGACTACATCACCTGTTTATTCCCCCTTCACCTCCCTTACCACATTCTGAAATTATTTCTTTTAATTGTTTTTGTAGCTGTTTTTCAGCTGTTGCCCCTACTAGAATGTATGCTTCATGAGGATGGAGACCATACATATCATTTCCACTTGTGTTTCCTCACACAGTGCCTTGCACGTAGGTATTCAAAATCGAGTTGGCTGAATGAATAAATGGTACCTCACATGAAAATTGTTCCAGTTATTATGCTAAAAGGTATATTAAAAAAATAAATAAGTAATTAAAAATTAAGAATTAGTTTGAAATGAGATAGAATAAAAACTATGTAAAGGCTGCTTTCACGTACCTTGCTTTACTCACCACCACCGTCAGCATCATCATAATGCTAATGACAAAACAATAAGCTAACAACTTCTCAGTAGTTTAACCTACACTTTTAAATTAAAAAGACCTACCACACTGTTAGGATGTTATTAGGGGAAAAAAAAAAGCAATCCTATAAATTCATTATTTTCCTTCCTATAAAAAGACTGGAAAAACACTTCAGGCATTTGTGCGTGCACACACACGCGTGCACACGCACGCACGCACACACACCTCTGTCACGAATGGCTCTCCAGCATTGGACTGGTATCTCCACCTACAACCCTATCCACTGGAGACTTCGTAATCCTTACACACGGCCTTGGCCTGAGATACAGAAATTTTATGCCAAATCTGTGGGTGGGAAAGCCAATTCTCCTTCCTGCAGAAGGATATACAGGCAATTATGACACAACTTTGGGATGACCCGTGCCTTCCTGTCTCAGGAAGCTCCCAGAGGCTCCCTAATTAGCTCTCATTCATCAGTGCAGTGGGTCTCAAACTTCTCAGATGATCAGCACCTGGCAGGAATGCTGTCCATTGAGGAAAAGCATGCAATACTGAAATACTTTGTTCCTTCTTATGAACCAGGAACAATTTTTCTGGCAGAAGAGGCAGCATATGAATGCCATGTAAAAACACAGCCTAGGGCTTCCCTGGTGGTGCAGTGGTTGAGAGTCCGCCTGCCGATGCAGGGGACGCGGGTTCGTGCCCCGGTCCGGGAAGATCCCACATGCCGTGGAGCGGCTGGGCCCGTGAGCCATGGCCGCTGAGCCTGCGCGTCCGGAGCCTGTGCTCCGCAACGGGAGAGGCCGCAACAGTGAGAGGCCCACGTACCGCAAAAAAACCCCAAAAAAACCCCCCACAGCCTAAACCCATGGGTTCTCTACAAAATTAATAGAGTTATTGAACTCACTGGCTGGCTGAGTTTTTCTGTTAATATTCTTTCGCAGCTTATTTATTCATGTCCACTAATATTCAATAGGTATGTGGTAGCTGATACCAAAGGCTTAAGCTGACAAGAGAAAAACTTGAAACTGAAAAAATTATTTTTATTAACCCATTTTTTTTCTTCTGTGGATAGGGATATGTCA
The DNA here is from genome assembly GCF_005190385.1 of Monodon monoceros. Taxonomy (NCBI): domain Eukaryota; kingdom Metazoa; phylum Chordata; class Mammalia; order Artiodactyla; family Monodontidae; genus Monodon; species Monodon monoceros. The sequence continues at coordinate 16,659,296 of NW_021703777.1, forward strand.
TTAGTCATTTTTAGCAATAAAATTGCTGGGTTGGAGGAGTATCCATGAATCACTGCCTTAAGAGACAGCTTCTCTTAAAGTCCAATTATTATCATTTTTTGCTAAAGAAAAAATATATATTCATCTTTATATATAATACATGTATATTCATATTAATATTTTAAAATCTTATCTTTTTAATCTTTAATATCTATATAAAGAGAATAAATATACATAGAAGAAAAAATACATATACACTTTTTTTTGTGGCCACACCACGTGGCATGCAGGATCTTAGTTCCCTGACCAGGAATCAAACCCATGCCCCCTGCAGTGGAAGTGCAGAGTCTTAAACACTGGGTCACCAGGGAAGTCCCTATAGACACTTCTATGTTGGGAAGAAATTTCCAATTCTCACCAAGTTTATACTTATCAAAAAGTGAAATGGCTATTCTAAAATAAATTTGTTAAAAATGATACCAATATTTTGAAAGAACCAAGACGCAAAACGATCCCTACAACTACATTGTATTAAAATGTGCAAATATTAAATATGAAGTAATCTGAAAGTTGATTACACAGAAAATCTCTAATTATATACTCTTACTAGGGGTGACTAAAGCCAAAGCAATTAATAGACATGAAAAAATGTCTTTGATGGGAATGCCCTTAAAATATATAAAGATGTTAAAATAGTTAAGTTTTGTCCTAATAGGTCTTTTCTAAACAAGGTCCACCCTGGACAGTAACATACAGCACAAACAGGTCTGTGGGCTCCAAAAATGACACCAACACAACCGAAGCAGAAGAAAATGCACAAACAGGATTCAATCTTGACACAGAGAAAAAGAGAGGGCAGCGTCTGGAACTTCTGGCATGCTACTAAGAACAAACACTGGCGGTGACACAAATCCTGCAGTCTCTGATCAGGGCTGGGGGGCTTCAATTCGGGAAGCCTATTTTTCTCTCTTAGTTAGAATAAAGTGTTTATCAGAACAAGTTTGTAGGTAACTATAATGAATTCAACAGTAACTGTTCGACCATCCAAGTAGTTTTTAAAGTCACACACTTAGAAATAGATTTAACAATTCCAAGTAATATATGTAGATACTCTCTCCCCAGTGGGAGGGGAGCCGTAACTCCCTGTTCCTTAAGCATGGGTTTTGTACAGTGACTTCCAGTGAGGATAGTGGGGATGCTGGGGGTGAGGAATAACTTTACAGTGGAGACACACGGCAGACCCTCCATCAGCCAGGTCCCGAGGCCAACATGAACAGCGATAAGTCACGCCGACGCTAGTAGGTACCCGTGATACAACAATAGCACTTTACCGCTGTCGTCTCCTCCCCAAACCGTAACTCCAGTCAAATCATGAGGAAAAACATCAGACAAATTCTACAAAGCACCTGAACAGTTTTGAGACTTTCCTCAAGACTGTCAAGGTCATCAAAAACAAAGTCTAAGGAACTGTCACAGACAAGAGGATCTGAAGAAATCATGACGATTACATGTCATGTGGTATCCTTGATGAGACCCTGGCATAGCAAAGGGCATTAGGTAAAAACTAAGGAAATCTGAATAAAGTGTGGACTTTAGTTAATAATGTATCAATATTGGTTCATTCATTGTAACCAATATACCATATTTGCACATAAAATGTTAATAATGGGAAACTGGGTGTGGGGTAAAAGGGAACTCTGTACCATCTCTGCAACTTTTTTTATAAATCTAAAACTCTTCCAAAAAATAAAGTTTATTTTAAAAACTATGATTGAGTTTGATGTTTCAGTTTCCTTATACCCACAGACAAGATAGAAATATGATGATGAAAGTTCTTTAAACCTTTAAAATGTTTCTATGGTTATTCAGAAGGTGGTTGTTCTAGTGAATGAGAACAAAAGAGATTCTAATAAAATCATCCAAAAAAGGAAGATTAAGATGAGCTCGTTCTTACTACTCCCCTCTTAGGGAGCAGTGGTGTCTCTTACACTATTAAATTTGACAGGCATCTCCCTAGTTCCTGTCCAAAGTAGACGCAGGACTGCCAGGTCCACAGAGCCATTATGGAGAAGAGTCAAATGTGGGTGTGTGTTGCACAAGTTCTTACCACGATCTCTTGGCAGGCTTAGTACTGTCAAGGTAAAATAAGTTCCTCTGTGGGTGAACACCTTAGGGTTTCTAATTCCAACGTGCAGAGTGAAAAAGATGATATTTCGCATCATTTTCCAAACTTCTTCAACCAGAAAACTTTTACGGACTGAAGCAGGGGGGGCATCCCCAGAGACTGGGTGTCATGGTACAATTTTAGAAAACATAATTCTTAATGCAGTGTTACCACAGCTCCTGTAACAGCCTGGCAAGCCTCCCTGCCCCATGGCACCCAGGACCCGAAGGGGCCTTAGCTTCCTGACACTGTGAATCTACCTACCCCACAGTGTTCACCACTAGGTGTTATTTTTAGTTATTGAAGCAGATGGATTTCTATCTTACTTTTCCACCTTTCTACGTAAGCTTACAATTTAAAAGTTGGGGGTGGCAGGGTATAACATGTGCTTTCATCTGGAGAAAGAGAAGCTTACAAAGTGTTATTTTCTCACTGCTGTGCACCCCCACAGATATGATTCCTGACTTTAATTTGGAAGGAAGAGCTATAGTACTCTGGGAAAATTTCTTCATAAATTGTGGATCAGTCACTGCAGATAAGAACAGAAACTTTCTCAGCCCAGAATCAGGGCCTGCAGTTCCCTTCTAAGCTGATGCTCTAAGGACTTAAGAACAGCTGAAGAGGTGTGACCTCTTCATGGTGAAAAACTAACATTTTTCTACTCAAATTTATTCATTCTTCTTTACTTAATTTCTTCACTAAACAGAATGATTTTATTTTTTAAAAAATCAAGTAAGTTTATAGATAGAAGGTTTGCATGGCACTCCAAAATATTAACTAGATTTAATTTAATGAACGTTGAAAAGAATCATCTCCCTTCCTAGCAGTTCTAGCCATAGTTATAACATAACTTACATCGTTACACTGTAATATGTCTGTCATCAAACGTGGCTGATGAAGGGTTCTATTTACCCAAACTTTTCAGCTGGCTAAGTCCCTGAGTAGGACACAGGAACCTGCCTTAGAATCCTCTTTGGGGTTGAGCTGTTTTATTGATCACTCAAATACCAGTTTTAAAACATAGCCATTTGAAAAAAAAAAAAAAAGACTAACAAAAATAAAAGGTATGTTTTTCTCAGAGAGCTGAGCACAATAAGCTTAAAAGGAAAAATAGTTTTCTCTGAAATTTCAGATACTAGAATACCATAATATTTTTAAAGTCCTGTCAACATTAAAAGCACTTCAAATTTTCCTGGAGTGTCAGACTAGAAAACTAAAAAGCTCAAAAAAAAAGGCTTGAAAAAGTCATTTTTAATAAAACTAACAATTAAACTCTATGTTTTGCACCGCCCTGGGACCTCAATCTGCTAGCTGACAAAGTCAGTCCAGACAATGCAGAACTGAGATTATTAAGCAGAAAGTCTTAAAAGTTGCAGAGAAAGTGCTTGTGCAGCGCTGCCGGCTAACGTGCACAGTCCCCACGGGGGATTTTAATGGGGGTCGACTTGAGAGATCTCTGCCAGATCAGCTTTGAGGCTCCTGATTAGCATATGTAGAGTATTTCAAAGCACCTTCCAAGCCCCTGCAACAACCCTGCCATCATCTGAACACTCAAGAAGGCAGTGTTTGAATTTAGTTTCAGCTTTTTCTAGCTTCTATCTTAGCCTTCGCCTTCCATGTTTATGATCACCCGTCCACGGGCACTCAGCCATGTGGGCAAGCTGATCTGACTGGAATGGGCCAAAGTCTAACTGAGAGACCGCAAGATTGGTCAGACCGTCATTTAGACAACAAATTGAAAAAAGTTTCATTCCTTTTCTTTAGCAGCAGGACATAAGCAGGGACAAGAGTTCCTGCCTACCCTGTGCTGGGCCACCGTATGTTTTCCTGTTCAATCTCCCAGGACCCTATGGAGTAGGTCCTGTAAATATCCCCACCTTAGTGACAATGACACAGAATTAGCCGTGAAAAGAAACTCCCTCTAGGAATGGCAGAGCAGAATTCTAACCCACGCCTCTTTGCCCCAAACCCGTATTCTTGCTGGCTCACGTGTTCCCTTCTTTGAATATAATGCAGCAGCACACAGATGGAAACAGCCCTTCAAGAACTGGAACAGCATCAGTAAAGACAGGAAGACAGTGTGTCTCCTATGCTCTCTATAGCAAAAGGGCATCACTGTTTGGTAAGATGTCTAACAGCCTAGAATCTCCCTTCCAAGTCTCTCAAATTTGGGAATCATCAAGAATAATTTTAAATATAATACAAATGGCTAAACATGACCAGATATTAAAATGTGTTGCTGGCATTAATGGTCTAATGTGATGCTACAATGAAGGGGGGGGTGGGATTTATATCTATCCTTATTTACACCTGTCCTTATCCAGAAAGGAAGGAGAATTTATAAATATGAATTAAAATAGGATAATATAGAAATTAATGATTAGGAGTTCACAAGAGACTTTAAGGCTTCATATATGCTAAGTTATACACACACCATTTTCTTGGACGCTTTTAAAGCAGCTTTTTACTATCATTAGATACTGATTTTGCTTGAATTACTTTCATAACGACTAGTTGGAAATACTTCAAAACATGATAAGTAGGTTCCAAAAGCTTTTCTACATTTGCTGAAATCTCACCACACACAAGCCGTAGCTATATTCCTTAGCCCCTGTATCTTCGTACAGAACCTGAACATTCAGGCACTCTTCAAATTAAGGCTGAATTTTCACAATTGGTAGGAAGTAAAAATTTGACTCGACCAACTGTTACAGCTTACAGAAAACCAACAAGCACTTGCAGTTATTTTTTCTTCAAAGTAAAATGAACTGACTGACTGCACTGAGCCGTTTCTGTGCTTCCCCCTCCTGAGATGTCACTTCCCTGAAGAATTTCCATCAACATACAACCACCCTTTCAAAGACAGGCATTCCCTTAAAAATTAATTTTAATCTTTTTCTAATCCAAAACATTTTGAGGTGGAAAAAAGCAATTTTTCTAAGCAGAAACGTATTTCTGTTTGTCCCCAGGTAGATTCTAAATTCTAATCAGATTCAGTCCAAATGCCACTTAATGACTACGTGTTCCACCCAGATAACAAGACATGCTGCTAACTTACCATTTGGTGACAAATGCCTCTTTATTCAAGTGTCCCCCCCACTGGTGGTATTATTAGCATGAAGAGAGTGACTTAGAGGCAGATTTTTTCAAAGGCTAGAGCAGAGCACAGCAGATTTTCACCCAAGTTTTATTCTCATGACCTGTACAGTAGCTCACTTAGATTATCATGATTTCCTAAAACTAAATAAGATATTTACTACAGGGAGATTTTTTTTCTAAGTATGCTGTTAATGAGTTTTTTCACTCTACAAACATAAACACTTCTAAATGCTCAGCGTAAGAGAAAGGTGAAGAAGATATGGAATAAACTATACGCTCTAGGAGGGCAGGGGCTTAAACACCTTGTTCAGCATGTGTCTCCAAGATTTGCCCAGAACAAGGCAGTATCACCAAATATTTGCTGGAATGTAAATGTCTTCAAGGAGTTCATAATCCTTGTAGTGCCAGGCACTGTTCTAGGCTCTGCAGACACAGCAGTGAGCCTTGTGCCCTCAAGGCCCTTATATTTTAGTGAGGGGTGGGGTGAAAGGTGAGATATTAAAACTATATATAATAATAATAAACTATATAGAAATGTAAACTATAAATTATACTAGATTATATATAATAAAAATATACATAATATATATATAATCTAGTGTGAATGACAGAGGCTCTAAAGAGGAAAAAAAAAATCAGTGTAAGAGGCTGGGGAGCTTTTCTAGACTGGTGGCCTTATACTTGGAAAGCCTTTCAGATGAGATTGAGATTTAAATGAAGTGAGGGAGCAAGTCTTGCAAAGTTGGGGGTTAAAATGTTCTAGACAGAGAGAACTAACTCACATGCAGGCAACTCATGATAACACAATTTGCAGCCAGCATCGTGAGGGGTGTGACTGGGTTTGCTAGCTGTCTACCAAAACCCCATCTCTTCTTCCAGGGCACCCCGTGAGACCATAGGTCTCAGCTGCCCTTGCCGTTTGGGGCAACCCTGTGACTTGTCTTTGCCAACGGAATGTGAGAGAAGCGGTGTGTGTCACTTCCAAGGCAAGGCTTTCAGAGGCAGGCATGTCTACTCCATTCTCTCTTTTTCATTCCGTGAAGTAGAGCACGGGGAGGTCAGCAGAGCCACATGGAAGGGCCAGGGCTCCTGCATCACTGCATCCACTAACCAAGCCTGCAGCAAGGTATGAACACAATGCTGTCTCCTATTACACCATGAGTTCCTTGACGGCCGGGATCAGGTCTTTTTCATCCTCACAGCCCTAAAACCCTGCACAACTCCTAGTGAATGGCAGGTTCCCAGCAGTAATGGAATAAAAGCTACTGAAATAGTGAAAGAAAGCAATTAGTTCTGTGAAAAGGTAACTGAGGGAAGAAATTAGCAAAGGGTCACAATAAGGACATTTTAAAGGACAGAGTGAGTGGCTTATAAGGGATGGGTGGGGTACAGGAGTAGATATTCCTAGAGAGAAAAGAGCATGAGCAAAGAGAGGAAGAAAACACAGGAAGCATTTGAGGAACATGACCCCAAAAGGTGTCCACAGTTGTGTACCTCTCAGTAAACAATTTTTTTTTTTTTTTTCTGTGGTAGGCGGGCCTTTCACTGTTGTGGCCTCTCCCGTTGCGGAGCACAGGCTCCGGACGCGCAGGCTCAGCGGCCATGGCTCACGGGCCGAGCCGCTCCGTGGCATGTGGGATCTTCCCGGACCGGGGCACGAACCCACGTCCCCTGCATCGGCAGGCGGACTCTCAACCACTGCGCCACCAGGGAAGCCCTCAGTAAACAAATTTTAAGCAACTACTACGTGCCAGGCACTATAGAAGACACTAGAGGCACAAAGCCTGGTAAGGCTAGGCCCTGCTCGAGGGGAATCTTGAAGTACGGGGTGCAAAGAAGACATAAAAAGGAGTGGGACACTGTAGTGAGTACTGTGATACCGTAGCTGACCCTGAAATTGCAGCGGATACTCTCTGGGCAGATCAGTTGTGGGAGGCACTCCAGCGGAAGGGGAGGAGCAGAGGCTTACACAGCTAGAGAGAGTTCTTGGAACTGCAAATAGCCCAGCCCCTGAGAAAGTAAGCTCCAGGAGGACAAGGTCCTTGTTTTCTTCACTGCTGAATCCCCAGTGCCTAGAACGGGACCTGCACTTAGCAGATCGGGAATGCCGTAAGATTTGGGGAAAGAGGGTATGTTTAGAAACAAGGCTGGAGAGGAGGTGGGGACTGGATAAGAGAAGGAATCAGAGAGCCCGGATGGGGACAAGATCAGATTTGCATTTTACAAAAACACTCTGGTTGAAAAGGTGGGTGAAGGGGTGTGACACCAGAGGACTTCCTCAGGAGATGACGGCAACGGCCTGGGCCCCAGGCGAGAGGAGATAAAAATTGAAATAAGGGGGCTGGTGGGTGGGGGGTGGTGTAGAATGAAAATCACAGGATTCAGGAACTATTTGGGTTGGCCCCAAAGTTCATTCGGGTGTGACCATAAGATGTTATGGGAAAAACCCAAGCGACCTTTTTGGCCAACCCAATACATGGAGGGAGCGGGACTCAGAGGGCTTGTGATGGTTTTATATATAAAGGAAGAAGGGGAGTCTAAGATGACTCTTATATTTAAGGAAAAGTAAGCTGGGAGAAAAAACAGTAATCCAAGTTTGCATATATTACATTTGGGATGCTTGAGGGTTTTCCGAGAGGAAATGTCCAAAAGGCAGCTGGGCATGCAGGTGTGATGCTCCAGGAAGAGGTCTGGTCTGGGCTCAGAAATGGAAGAACAGCATCCAGGTGACAGCTAATGTCACAGGAATGAAAGAAACTGCCCAAACGCGGCCAGCATGTACTGCTGCGCAAGTTGCACACTGCACAACTCCTGAGGTGCCAGTTACCCTGGGTCACTGCGGTTTTGTACCCTTATCATGGCACTTTTCTGGTAGATAACTGTCATACGTTATCTGGAGAGAAGGGCATTGTTCTCTAATTCATCAGAGTTATTGTGTGGATGAGCAAAAGGTTTGCCAAAAAAGAGCTTCTCCTGAACAAGCAGAGGCGGGAGGAAGGAAAGAGAACAAGAAGAAGGAAGGCAGGTTGGGTGAGAAAAGGGATAAAGCAAATCCATTTCGTTTCGGTTCCACTTCAAAACTGATCTCTAAAAGTCTCCTATATCCTCTACATTGAAGATTGCAACAATTTTATTAACCTCTAAACTTTCATGGTCTCACTGGGTTCTGTTACTATAGGGAATACCAGGAGTTTACTAAAAACAATCACGGTCCTGCTTGCTCATGAGATCTCATTTGGGTCTTCCTTCAGCTCACCGGTTTCAGGGCTGCATTTTCTTTGTAAAACGATGATGGTGATAAAGAAAACACCCCTACACATATACACTCACCTACACACGATTAACAATTCTTCTCTGGCCTAGAATAAAAAATCACTTCAGGGTATTTCCAAATGGCTTTTCCAAAATTAGAAATAAACGTAAGTAATTGAAAACTTGTAATGGCATAGAATGCTGCTGAGTTTCTACAGCAAGATGCACGGAGTCAAACCAGTGGTTCTGCAGTGGGGGTGATTTTGCTTCTCCCCCAAGGGACACTGAACCATATTGAGACATTTCTGGTTGTCACAACAGGGAAACGGGGTGGGGGGAGTTCTACTGGCCCCTGGTGGGTAGAGGCCAGGGATGCTGCTAAACATCCTACGATGCACAGCTCAGCTCCCACCACAAAGAATTAGCTGACCCAAGATGTCAGTGGTGCCAAGGTTGAGAAAAATTCTGTTAACCTATAAGCTTCTTGAGGCCTAGGACCAATAAGTACTTCTGATGCCCAAAAGTGTTTGATAAGACAAAATTAAATGGAAGACAGTTATTACACTATATTGCAGAAAGGCGCAACAAATTCATTTATTTTTCTCTCCTGCTATTACTGCCTTCCGTTTAGGCTCCCAATTCAGATTACAGAAAAAGCCAGTAAGAACTGTTAGAAAGCTAAATGATATACACAGTTTAAGTGCTTTCTGATAAAGCAAAGTCTATAATTTCTGTCAAATTCTTATAGAATATATTAAATCTCTGCCCCAAATAAAATCATTAAGAGTAAATAGAATCCACCTGCCAATGCAGGGGACACGGGTTTGAGCGCTGGTCCGGGAAGATCCCATATGCTGCGGAGCAACTAAGCCCATGTGCCACAACTACTGAGCCTGAGCTCTAGAGCCTGCGAGCCACAACTACTGAGCCCGTGTGCCACAACTACTGAAGCCCGCACGCCTAGAGCCTTGCTCCGCAACAAAAGAAGCCACCGCAATGAGAAGCCCGCACACCGCAACGAAGAGCAGCCCCTGCTCGCTGCAACTAGAGAAAGCCCGCGCGCAGCAACGAAGACCCAACACACCCATAAATAAATAAGTAAATTTATTTTTTTAAAAAAAAGAGTAAATAAATCTTCCTATGTAAAATTCCATTATTATTTTTCAAAGAGTCACATAAGTAATAAGAATAATAATGGTCCATTATAAAATACAAACAAACACCTCTTCATCATTGTTCTACATATTGAGAAATGCAATTCTGGCAGTTAATTTAGATTGATTAAAAAACCAGGGCTTCCCTGGTGGCGCAGTGGTTGAGAGTCCGCCTGCCGATGCAGGGGACGCGGGTTCGTGCTCCAGTCCGGGAAGATCCCACATGCCGCGGAGCGGCTGGGCCCGTGAGCCATGGCCGCTGAGCCTGTGCGTCCGGAGCCTGTGCTCCGCAACGGGAGAGGCCACAGCAGTGAGAGGCCCGCGTACCGCAAAAAAAAAAAAACAAAAAACCAAAGAGTGAAATAAAAGTGGAAGCTAAATACAAATGGTCTAAGTTAGTGTATTCGGAGTCCTCTTATCCCATTACTAATTACTGCTTCCCAAGCCTAACCTCAATAGCCATCCATTTGTTTTCCCAAAATTTAAATGAAAGTAAACAACATTCACACATTTTGTAATGAGGCGCTGATTTAACTTCTACCATTTGCTTGGGTCCTGACACTAAAACTGACTGTGTTCCTAATTTCTAAGGTTCTATTTTAATTTCCACTGTAACTAAATGAGAACGAACAAAAGCTTTTTTCTTTTAAAAACCCTAGACAATCATGCTCCTGCCCTTATGGAAAAGGAGACAGGATATCACTACCCCAAACCAGCACCCTTTGGTAACTGAAGGCTTTTTGTCCCTCCAATGTCAAGACAATGGCTCCCTTAAGCATCAGATGCCCTGAGCGTGTTACAACTGCTGAATGGATTTTCACGGAACATAACTCACTTTCCCACTACCTGCCACTTACAGACTTGCTTCTCATGAACCTTGGACCCTGCACAATATGGCTCATCATGTCCTTTGTGACAGCTAGGAACAAGGGAACTGTTTGCATGAGTAGATAAAGGGCATTTCTTCCTTCTGACACTTAGTTTTTTTTTCCCCTTGTGCACTGAAATTTTTAAAATTAAAATCACAGGAACATCTAATTCCCCCATGCCAATTAAATTTTAAAACATCTAAGTACTTGCATGGTTCATATAACTGTTGAGCATTTTAATAGGATTTTAGAAACATATTTATCTGATCATTTCCTAATATATCTCCATGTGGATCAGATCTCCTGCTCTTGTGAGTTTGCGTGAGAACTTTTGAGCAAATTTTCATCCCGTTTTGGGGGCCTTTAAGGATTGAGGAGGATACAGACACACAGTAGACCTCACATTTACTGGCTGAGAAATTTTTCCCCATATGAATTTCCGAAATTCACTTAATCCTCTTGAAACAGAATTGTTGAGAATAACGATTAAAGATACCATCGTTGATGTGACATCATTCGTATACATCTAATTCCATTGCTCTGCATGAAATTCAGCCTGCTTTAAAGTAGGAAAGTTATATATTTCCCAGAGGGATTGAAGTTGCCTGCTTTTTTGTAGCCCTTATGGCAAGCAGCTGAGGACCCCCAGGGGCTGTTTGAAAGTCACCTAAGCAACATCTCTGCTGACTGAGTCACAGCTGCCAACAGTCAGCTTGGATGTCTGGGCTCTCTCCTTTTCCACTCGCCCGGAGCACACACACCTCACCTGCATGCCCGACTCAGACATAAGCAGATGCCCCTGCAGTGAAGTGGTCCAAACGCAAAAAAACAACACTTCTCTGAGCCAGGTTATGCCAAAGGCTCTCCGGGCACGAAGTCACAAAGCAATTTAATACAAGCTTGGATACAAAGCTAAGTGAGCAATTTAGAAGCCGAAAGGAAACACAGGGGAAAGTTCTTTGGCTTTAGTGAGAAGAGAAGGAAAGAGGCAGAGAGCATCTTGGATCCATTTGGATGGGAAATGAGAGGAGAGGTGGGGCAACGGCTGTCTGCTCGGTCTGTTTGGGGCAAATGGCTTAAAACAGTTTTCCTTACTCTGGCTCCCGAGACTCTGAGTGCTTCGGATCCTAAATCTGTCATTCTAAACTCTTTCTAGGGTCAGAAGCAAGTGACATTTAATGGAACTGAAGAACGAGAGTTATGTACGCTGGTTGTGCTAAAACCAAAGTGAAGCCAAAGCAGTTTTCTGAAGGTGTCTGGAAATCAGTCTCTGACTTGGCATGGAAAATGCTTGGGGAGCTAGGGCAGGGGTGGGGGAACCTCAGCCTCAACAGGTCTCGAAGGGAAAAGCGTCTGTCAATGAAAATACCTTTGCATCAGAGAAAGATGGCCGTAGGGATGTATGCTGACAACTCTGAGAACAATACCAGCGGCTGGAGCCAGAACATGTGATTCCAATGTCAGGCCAGAGCCCAGCTGGAGCAGCCATGGGAAAGAAAGGTTCCATACAGAGGAGAAGCCGGGGGCCAGCGCCGAGTGAAGTGGGTGACAGATTGGTGCAGGGGCACCACAAGCGGCAGCCTTGTTTTCTCCGGCCCAAGGATGTAAGCTGTGAGAGGCTTTCACCCTGGAAGCCTGGATGCTGGGGAGACCAGCAGGCGGCACAGACACAGCTGAGCCTTGCTGAGGCTGAGGGAGGCTGTCCCCGCCAGCACAGCAGGGAAGACACGATGCAAACAGAGATGCTAGCCTCGGAGATGGGTGGGTGTGGGTCCCTGAGCAGAGGCAGAGCCTACAGGGCCGGAGATCCGAAATCCAGCACAGCACATCCCTCCAGGCCAAGGAACGTGCCTGGGCCGGGATAGGAGAAATCCAACACTATAGTCGGTTGTCGCAGAAACAGCTGTGCTGAGGCCTACGCGGCCAAGTGGGGGGACGCCGGCATGATGTCTTTCAAGAGGGTGCTGGCTCCTGAGTGGAGCAGAAACAAGGCTGCCCCCAGCATCTTGTTGGCTGAGTTTTGCAAAGGGGCGCTCAATAAATGATCGTGGGCTTCCCTGGTGGCGCAGTGGTTGAGAGTCCGCCTGCCGATGCAGGGGACACGGGTTCATGCCCCGGTCAGGGAAGATCCCACATGCCGCAGAGCGGCTGGGCCCGTGAGCCATGGCCGCTGAGCCTGCGCGTCCGGAGCCTGTGCTCCGCAACGGGAGAGGCCACAACAGTGAGAGGCCTGCGTACCGCAAAAAAAAAAAAAAAAAAATGATCGTATGATTGGCTCAAGTCTCCTCCTCCCTCCCCCTCAGATGAAAATCCATCAACCAGACCTAGCTGAGGTTCTCATAACCTGTTAGGCTTGTGAGAATACAGATTGACGAAATACTCTCTCTGCCCTCAAAGGGCTTATTGTCATCTGGGCCAGATGGTTTTTTCCAAACTGTGGGTGGCCTTCCATAGTAGGTAGTCAAAGTCAATTAAATGGGTCAAAATCAGCATTGTTTTTCACACACACGCATACAAGAATAAAAGAGAAAACTCTTGTGGAACTTTTGATTCAAATGTGTGTATTCACCACCACCAAGTCCTAGTGTTAAAATATACTCCTTCCTGTAGGTCAAAATAAAAACACGTTTCAAAGTAGCTGATCTAGTGAGGAACATGGGAACAGCTAGCCATTTACAAAGAGCTTTCACACATACTCTTATGAAATCATCCAGAAACACCATAAGGAAACTGCCCATTTTTTCAGTGACTCAGAGATGTTAACCAACTTGTTCAAAGCGGCACAGCAGAGCCTGGATGTAATCCCAGATGGTCTGACTCTAGTACATCCTCAAGTACCACAGGAGTTCAGGGGTAATGGTGAGCAAAGAGGGCTGGAGAGGAAAGGAAGGGGAGTGAGAGGAGGTACAATCTGAAAGAGACTTGAGAAAGTGACTAGGTCTTGGCTGGGATGGAAAGGCAGAGATGCAGAAATAGGCTGGGTTGGTTCGGGGGTGAGTGGAGAGTCCGGCCTGATGTAGCAGACAATACAGGAAGTTCAGAGTGGATTAAAGGAGTTGGACAGATTCTGGCAGCCCCTATCAGTCCTGAGACTTTGAGCCTTACCTTCCTCATCTGTAAAATGGGGATTATAATAGCACCTACTAAGTGAGACTATGTATATAAAGTGCCTGTGCTCAACATATGACAGCTTAAAAACAGAAGTCACCTCACCCATGCAGAACCCTGCACCGACAAGTCAATGATCAGACATTACTTTATTTGGCCATAACAGCACTTCTGTGAAACAGACAAGACAGTTTTAGAGCTCAGGAAACTTCAGCAGAGACACAGAAGGATGTGCACTGGGGCTTCTGTTCTGGGCCCTTATTCAACAGGGAGAAGAACAGATAATGGTGCAACAGAGGCTGAAGGACTTCGAAGGCGAAGCACAGAAATTCAGAGAGGGAGGCTCACGAGGGAGAGGACATGGGGACATATGTATGCATATAGCTGATTCACTTTGTTGTACAGCAGAAACAACATTGTAAAGCAAGTATACTCCAACAAAGATATATTTTAAAAAGAGGGGGCTACCCTGGTGGCGCAGTGGTTGAGAGTCCGCCTGCCGATGCAGGGGACACGGGTTTGTGCCCCGGTCCGGGAGGATCCCACATGCCGCGGAGCGGCTGGGCCCGTGGGCCATGGCCACTGAGCCTGCGCGTCCGGAGCCTGTGCTCCGCAACAGGAGAGGCCACAGCAGTAAGAGGCCCGCGTACCGCCAAAAAAAAAGAAAAAAAAAGAGAAATTCGGACTTTCACCAACAAGAGGCAGGGAGCTTACAAGGTTTCTGAGGAAAAGTGCTATGGGGTGGGGTGGTGGGGTTAGATAATAGTAAGGCTCTGAAATCAGAGAAATAGTGCTGGTCTCAGAGCTAAACTTTGAAAGTCAAGATCCACAAAGACATCCTAGAGAAACAGCTCCAAAGCCAGCAAACTTGAAAGTATTAAATCCAGGGGCAAGAAGGTCAATCAGATGGGGCCTGGTCAGACCCGAAAGGGGAGATTTAAAGAGACTCACAATGGCCTTGCCACTCCACGCAATAGACAGAGAGAGCCGCAGGCAACCTCCTTAGTCCTTGGAGGGTTCAGGACCTACTGGCAAAGTCAGCCTCACTGCGGAGCAGGACGCAGGCAGCTGAAGCCAGCTCCCTCTGGGTATTCCCGCTGGCAAGGCTTCTGACCGAGAAATGGATGCCTCGGACTCAACCTGATGCCATTTGACACTTAACTGCTCTTTGTTTTTACTCCATACTGGCCAACGGAGCATCTGATTGTGATTTGGCTTCCCGCACAGGCCTGGCCACAGGAAGAGAATGTGTACCAGTTGTTCCCACACTGGAATCCCAGGCCATGAAATGGAAATAGCAATAGCTCTCTTCTCATTTTAAGTCAGTACAGCTGGCAATCTGGTTTTATATATCCACTTCCTGAACCAGGTTGACAAGATGCAGAGATGAACCCTTGCCATGCTCCTCAAATCCGTTTCTGAGCCTTCAGAGCTGAGGGTCATCAAGGGAACAAGGATGCCTATTGGAAGAGGCTGCTTTGCACAACTTCCTGGGAAAACCCACTTTGACCATCTCCAGGGGCGACCTCAGAGACGGATACCAGAGGCAGCCAGTCTGCCTATGGTGGGGTGAGCAAGGGAGACTTCTGTCAGCAAAGCTAGCCTGCAAGCCACAGAAGTTAGGTGACCAAAAGCGTAAACTCGAGTAGAGGCAATAGGGATGGGAGGGGGAGCGGGGAAGGAAAATACAAGAGAAAATTAAGGGGATGAAAGAAATGCAAAGATGACTCTAAGATTTTCAACTCAGAGGAACTCAGAGTAGGGCCCCCGCTTCTAAAACACAGGGCGAAGGTTTATTGAACTGGATTTGGTTTGAGATGTTCCTTTGAGATGACACGATAGTAGCTATGTCCTATCCAATGACTGGCTGGGACCATAAAGGTATTTATTACGTTGCTGGTCGCTCTTCATTCCACAAAGGTTTACTGACTGTCTACAACATGCCAGCCAGGTATTACTCCATCAGTCACCAGGGATTCCTGCCTTCAAAGAGCTTACAGTCTAGTGGTGTTGACAGGTTAATTTACTATTTTAGTAAATAAAAGTGCTATGATGGGGGTACGCACACATTATGATGGGAACGTCTAAAATAATGAACACCATGCGGGAGGAACACCAAACTTTTTCAGCCAAAAGAGATAAATCATTTTACCAAGAAAAGAATCAATGTTGTTTTTTCACCTTCTTGTATTTCTGAATCCCCTAAAATGTTGAATTTTAAATCAGACATCTAATTTTACTTCCTTTCATCTTATGAGTGGTGAAAAAGAAATAGCAAGAGGACTGGAAAATATGACCTTAGCTGAGAGATTGCAGCAACATGTGTAGAAAACTCCCAATAATAAAATAAAGGTAGATGCCAGATCTATGACAGCCCATGAAAAGGCAAACATCCAATATTCAGGCCAAAAACCAAACCTGTAAGACACTGCCTACGTAAAGACCACACACCCATCCAGTTTCATCATCTGGTACAAAATTCCCAAATGTAATTCATATTAACAATTTAATTTTCCAGGATATTATTACCTTGCAACCCAACGGACTTTTCCAAAAAAGTAACGATGTCCACTGTATAAACCAAAGAAAATATTCCAGGGTCACCAAAAACCGGAAATTTTGGAAAGATATAGGATTTTCCTCAATCACCATGACAGAGTTGACAGAGGTACATAGGAAAATACATAGCTAAGAGCACTGAATGACAGACATAAAAAAATGCGGAGACAGATGTCAAAAAGCAGAAATAAAGACAGTCTTGGTTAGAGCTCATATCTCCTGCCTACATTTTTTCCCCTAACCCCACACTCCACCAGTCTTAGTATAAAGTATAAATATATACTTAGAATAGCATAAAGTACTAATTACTGTGTATAATGTACTGTTTGCAGAAGGATGAAACTGGAAGATGTGGGAACAAATATTTCCATTACACATTCTATAGAATACACCTTCCAAACTACTTTGTCACTGGTGGACTGCTCTTATTGAGATGCATTTTTTTGGTTGTCCCAATGGCCAACACTGAGGGATATTATAGGAGGCCGCTCTAAAAATTCCTTATTGTGTGTACTGCAGGGATTTTGCTAAAGCTGTTTTCCACTTTATCACAAAGTATCCATTCTACCAGGCCCTGTGACTTCTCTAAGCAGTATCACATATTTTGTAACATGAGGCTGACATGTTTCCCTTTTTGCACTGGCTAATAGGAAGCTCAGAAAACATTTGCAGCACACTTGCAGCAAGTTCAACCACCTGCCAGTGTAAAAGTATTACTTTTATCCCTGATTTTCCCTTCACACATATTCTCATAATTAAAAACAGTAAAGCAAAAAAAAGTGTAAGAGTCAATAGCAAATATTTATGGAGTGCTTATTATTAGACATTCTAATATCCACACATCCCTTATGTTATGACTCCTTAAACCATGTAAGTATTTTTAATAGATCTTAAATTTCATATATTTAAATATATTAAATTTTGTTTCTGGAAAAGTCAAGGTACGAAGAGATGGCAGATGGATGAATGAACTGCAAGGTGGAGAAATAGATCAGTATTTCACATCTGTGGTGGCTTTTCAACCAAATCATGGAGAAAGGGCACTAACGATGGCAAATGGCTAGATACACCAGGTAGGACTTGGTACATCCTGGGCTGCAGAGCGGAGACTCGCACATTAATGGCAGTTTTAGCTTCGGTCTGTGAGGAAGAACAAAGCAAAACAAAAACTACCACTCCCCTGTAGTAGAAAAGGCTACAATCCACGGCAGCATCTCATTTGTACCCCTAATTTGCCTTGTTTATAGGGCATATATAAATCCTGACTGCAAATTTCAGCCCTCTGCAAGGTGAGAGGAAAAAAGCGTGTATCTGAAAAGCCACAAGACAGCATCTACACTGCTCAGAGCCAGGGTAGCTTAGGCAGAGGGAGAGGGGTTTGAGGAGGCATTGACACGAAGGCGACTTGCCCAGGGCCGTGCTCTTTCATCTCACCACTCCTTTCTCCCTCTCTACTCTTTCTGCCCATCTCCCTTAGGTGCAGAGCCCACTTCCCACAGAACCTAGCAGAACTGGCTGGTGTGCAGTGAGTGCCCGGGCGACCCCTGGTAGCAGGGACCCTGAAAGGGCGCAAGATCCGGGCCTCTCAGGGCTGAGGCCAGACTCGACATAACAAATCCCATGTCACACGGGCCCCTGCAGCTCCCTCAGAGCCCACCTGTCTGTTTTCCTCATTCTTACAAGTTCCAGCAGGCTTGATTACCTGCCTTTCAAGCCAGAGGCTGATGACAGAGCAGCAAATTAGGAGTGAGAAAAGGGGCCGGCCACGAGCTACACCGACAAAAGGAAACCCGACAGCCGAGGAGACACCACATCCTGAAAGGCGGTGCACAGACTAAGCTGGCCCAGAAGTCTGTGGCTGCTCATGGAGGGGAGGTTGCACAGGGGGTGCAGAGGTGGCTGAGAGGTGGGCCCAGGGCCGCCAGGCAGACACAGAGTTACTGCAAGAAGCTGGCAGACTCCAGGGAGCACCAAGCATCGTCACATACGAGGCGGCTTCCCACACAGTAGGCCGTCTGCTTTCCAAGTTTATGTCAGTATAACTAATAAAACTATTAAGTAAAAGCACTACTGATCTTATAGCATTGCTATATTTTTTACTTATCTGATCGCAAAACTGTATCTACTATAATGATGGATACATGTCATTACATGTTTGTTCAAACCCACAGAATGTGCAACACCAAGAGTGAACCTGAAGGTAAACCACGGACTTTGGGTGCTATGGTAGCGTAAGTTCATCCTTGGTT
This sequence comes from Monodon monoceros, assembly GCF_005190385.1. Taxonomy (NCBI): domain Eukaryota; kingdom Metazoa; phylum Chordata; class Mammalia; order Artiodactyla; family Monodontidae; genus Monodon; species Monodon monoceros. The sequence goes on from NW_021703777.1 coordinate 16,677,729, forward strand.
AAAAATGTAGCACGCTGAAAAAGAAAAAAGAAAAAAAAAAAGAAAAGAAAAAGAAAAAAAAAGACCCATAATGAAGAGATTTAACACACACACACACAAATGTACCACTCTGGTGAGTGATGCTGTTAATAGAGGAGGTTATCAAAAGGCATGCTGGGGAACAGGAGGTATATGGGGAATCTCTGTCCCATCCTCTCAATTTTATTATAAACCTAAAACTGCCCTAAGAAAATAAAAGTATTTTAAAATAATAATAAATAAATAAAAATAAAAACAGAGTACATCTGCCATCATGTATAAGGTTTCTGAAATTTGACAATGAAAAGAGAGTCCTTGCACTTGAAAAGGCTGGGAATTACCAACATATTCAAAGATGCGCCCTGAAGTCAGACAAATCTGGATTGAAATCATGGCTGCTTCTCTCAGTTGAGCATCTGTGAAATGGGCATGAAACCACCTACCGCATAGGGTTTTGTGAAGGAAAGAGCCCAGGGTAGTGACTATTTCCCTTGGTGAATTAGTTTATTCATATAGTCAATAAACAAGTACCAGTACCACTGGGCATTGTGAACACAATGGCGAACCTCTACAATTTCCACTGTCAAGGATGAGACAGTCCAATGAGGGAGACAGACCAGAAAAGGCATTAACAATATAGTGAGCCGAACACAAGAACCATAAGCAGAGAAGCACTGCATGAGAGGGTCATCTGACCAGCGCACAGACAAGAGAGAACAAGGCCTACTGTGTGGCACCGTGGTAAGATGAACAGAACTTTAATCAATCGATTAATTTTTTCAACAAATATGTAAAAGCTGCCATGTACCAGCGCCGTTCCAGGGCTCGAGGTCACAGCAAAGAGCAGTCCGAGGCCCCTGTCCTCGTGAAGCTTACATTTGGGGAAGGAGCTGTAAAATTCACACACGTTCAAGTAAAAAAAGATATATATATATAATTTGCCAGATGACTGAAAAGTGTGGTGAAGGAAACTGAAGTGAGGGAGAGGGAGAACCCGGAAGTGGGTGCAATCTTAGAGTGGGGATGGGCCCAAGGGAACCGTGAGCCTCGGGAACAGCGCTCACTCCAGGGGGCCGGGTGCTCATCTCAGAACTTACTTCTGCTCCCAATGGTATGTTATCGAGCTCAACAAAGACTTCAAAAGGGGCTCCATTCAAAGCGATGAAAAGACAAATGTTGATGTTTAATGAGGAAAACCCTCAGCTCTCCAGAGTCAGCTGTCCAAAATAGTGCAACGGTAGCATAAGCTGAGGTTTTGTTTTAACTGCTTCTCTTAACCTCTTCTCTTCTTTTCTCCCTTTAGCCACTAAAATGAATATGAAGATGAAAAGAAGTTGCAAATATACTTCCCTCTTGTAGCACCTTTTCCCCATTCACCTGGAACATGTTTACCTAGTGTGACAATAAACAGTCCAGATTGTCTAACTCCTGAGAAAGAGCCATGTCACAATCACGGTGATTTGTTTAAAGAATCTTGCCCACTGCATAATTAGCCCATAGGTCACCATCTGTCTCTAAGTCCTCATAAAACTAACCATATGTTGTTTTCATCAATGGCTGAACCAGGGCAACATACACCCCTCCCCAAGAAAAATGCTACAGACCCATTTTTCCTCTGGTGCAGGGGGTTTTGGGGGGGACACTTACTCCACCTTTACCACGTTTTTTTAATTTAAAAAATTGTTATTTTGTTCTGTTTATGCTTTGTCCATGGCTACCAACCCAAACAACCCCAACAATTTCTAGGAATTTCTGTAAAGGCTCTTCCAGGAGACACGGGGTGAACAGGCTTAGAGCCCCAGAATTTTGGTTCTCTTCTGTGGTTTGACCTGGTCATGTGAAGAGAAACACACACAGGCAGATGCATCTTACAAACAATCCTTCATATCTATTGTCTGCTGCATTGTAGAACTCCGAGTCACCAAATATCAACTTTTCCATCAGAGTAACTCCACTCTAAAGTAGGTAACGACTATAAATGATTTTAAATCATCTGAAGCAGTACAAAATCTGTCATCCAACAGTCTTGACTTATGAGAGAATTCTCAAACTGTTGGATACTGTTCTCTTCATTTCCCCCACCAATGACTAAACAATCTCAGTAAGAAGCAGACGTACAAAATGTTCTGGATCTTAGTTTGGTTTAGTTTATCTTTTAAGCAAAATATGCATAAGATTTATCCCCAAAATGTGCCTATGCTTTAAAATTATATGGCAGGGAACACTAAAGCATTTAGATAACTGAAGAACGTCAGAATCTCATGGCAGAAATGGGTCATTAATGCTGTGGGTAAGATGCAGAGAAACCAGTTCTCCATCAACCAGCTTCCACTAGGGCATCACAAGAGTCATCTGATCCATGGTCTACAGAGTCAAGCATAAATTATATTTACAAAACTGGCCACAATTTCAACATTTAAAAAAGGCCAAGACCTTCCTACAAGGCTAATGATTCCATCTGGCCTAGGAAAGTATTTGTTGAACTGAATTGAATGGTGCAAAGATATTTTCACTTTGTAGCTCTCTTGACTCCTTAATCCTTAAGTTAACCCTTGTCACCAAAACAATCAACCTATTCAACCTTTAGAGGTTAGTACATCACATTTCATGGACTTACTGAACCGGAGGTGCACTTCTTTATTTTTTTAAATGTACCAACTGCTAACGACGGGTAGGATTTCTCCTCAGAGAGCAGAGATTTTGTTAAAGGCTATTTTCCCTTCTGTGCCAAGATCATTTACCTTACACACAAGTAGTAGCATAAGACTAATTCTTAGATTTTTAACAGTTATCCCTCAGAGATCTTCAACATTCTCCCAGAGACCTCCTAATCTTAAGGTATTTCAGGACTAGATCTTTTAACAAACACCATTTCCACTCCAACAGAGCCTTGGTAATGGTTAGCACAGCTGTGGTGGTTCATCAAGTGTCCTATCAAGGCTTCTCCCACTCTGCTGAGGGCCATGTCCCAGTGAGTCACAATTAAAAGAAATAGGATCAAACAACAAAGAGACAGAGGTGGCTTCCAGTCCTGGCTCCGTCTCATACCTTACTTTCATCTTTCTTGGTTTCATCTTTTCTAAAATGAGAAGGCCACCTCCCAGCCAGGGTAACTATGAACATAATGTGAAAGCATGAAGGGTGCTTAACAAGAGGCCTGACCAACCCCCAAAGGGACACACAACACATGATAACATTATTGAAGAGGTTAGAGATTGTCCAAACCAAAGACGCCTACTTTATGTCATGCAGTGAAAATGGTCTTTGCCCACTTTCCCAATGCATTAAAATCCATCTAAATTAAAAAAAAAAATACCATGAAGATTAAAAGCACAGAATGCGAAGAACCAAGATGGCGGAGTAGAAGGACATGCTCTCATTCCCTCTTGAGAGAACACCAGAATCACAACTAGCTGATGGACAACCATTGACAGGAAGACAGTGGAACTCACCAAAAAAGATGCCTCACATCCAAAGACAAAGGAGAAGCCACAATGAAACGGTAGGAGGGGCGAAATCACAGTAAAATCAAATCCCATAACTGCCGGGTGGGTGACTCACAGGCTGGAGAACACTTATACCACAGAAGTCCACCCACTGGAGTGAAGGTTCTGAGCCCCACACCAGGCTTCCCAACCTAGGGGTCTGGAAATGGGAGGAGGAATTCCTAGAGAATCAGACTTTGAAGCCTACTGGGAATTGATTGCAGGACTTCGACAGGAGTGGGGGAAACAGAGACTCCACTCTTGGAGGGCACACACAAAGTACTGTGTGTGTCGGGACCCAGGGGAAGGAACAGTGACCACAGGGGAGACTGAACCAGACCTACCTGCTAGTATTGTAGAGTCTCCTGCAGAGACAGGGGGTGGCTGTGGCTCATCGTGGGGACAAGGACACTGGCAGCAGAAGTTCTGGGAAGTACTCCTTGGCGAGAGCCCTTCCAGAGTCTGTCATTAGCCCCACCAAAGAGCCCAGGTAGGCTCCTGTGTTGGGTTGCCTCAGGCCAAACAACCAACAGGGAGAGAACCAAGCTCCACCCATCAACAGTCAAGTGGATTGAAGTTTTTCTGAGCTCTGCCCACCAGAGCAACAGTCAGCTCTACCCAACACCAGTCCCTCCCATCAAGCCTCTTAGATAGCCTCATCCAAAGGGCAGACAGCAGAAGCAAGAAGAACTACAATCCTGCCACCTGTGGAAGAAAAACCACATTCACAGAAAGACAGACATAATGAAAAGGCAGAGGACTAGGTACCAGATGAAGGAACAAGACAAAAGCCCAGAGAAACAACTAAATGAAGAGGAGATAGACAACCATCCAGAAAAAGAATTCAGAAAAATGATAGTGAAGATGATCCAGGACCTCAGAAAAAGAATGGAGGCAAAGATTAAGAAGATGCAAGAAATGTTTAATAAAGACCTAGAAGAATTAAAGAACAAACAAACAGATATGAACAATACAAAAACTGAAATGAAAACTAAACTAGAAGGAATCAATAGCAGAATAACTGAGGCAGAAGAACGGATAAGTGACCTGGAAGACAGAATGGTGGAATTCACTGCTGTGGAACAGAATAAAGAAAAAAGAATGAAAAGAAATGAAGACAGCCTAAGAGGCCTCTGGGACAACATTAAACACAACAACATTCACATTATAGGGGTCCCAGAAGGAGAAGAGAGAGAGAAAGGGTCAGAGAAAATATTTGAAGAGATTATAGTCGAAAACTTCCCAAACATGGTAAAGGAAATAGCCACCCAAGTCCAGGAAGGGTAGTGGGTCCCATACAGGATAAACCCAAGGAGAAACAGGCCGAGACACATACTAATCAAATTGACAAAAATTAAAGACAAAGAAAAATTATTGAAAGCAGCAAGGGAAAAACGAAAAATAACATACAAGGGAACTCCCATAAGGTTAACAGCTGATTTCTCAGCAGAAACTCTACAAGCCAGAAGGGAGTGGCATAATATACATAAAATGATGAAAGGGAAGAACTTACAACCAAGATCAGATTCGATGGAGAAAGCAAAAGCTTTACAGAGAAGCAAAAGCTAAGAGAATTCAGCACCACCAAAACAGCTGTACAACAAATGCTAAAGGAACTTCTCTAAGTGGGAAACGCAAGAGAAGAAAAGGACCTACAAGAACACATCCAAAACAATTAAGAAAATGGTCATAGGAACATACATATCAATAATTACCTTAAACGTGAATGGATTAAATGCTCCACCCAAAAGCCATAGGCTTGCTGAATGGATACAAAAACAAGACCCATATATATGCTGTCTACAAGAGACCCACTTCAGACCTAGGGACACATTCAGACTGAAAGTGGGGGGATGGAAAAAGATATTCCATGCAAATGGAAATCAAAACAAAGCTGGAGTAGCAATACTCATATCAGATAAAACAGACTTTAAAAGAAAGAATGTTACAAGAGACAAGGAAGGACACTACATAATGATCAAGAGATCAATCTAAGAAGAATATATAACAATTATAAATACATATGCACCCAACACAGGAGCACCTCAATACATAAGGCAACTGCTAACAGCTATAAAAGAGGAAATCGACAGTAACACAATAATAGTGGGGGACTTTAACACCTCACTTACACCAAAGGACAGACTACCCAAAATGAAAATAAATAAGGAAACAGAAGCTTTAAATGACACAAAAGACCAGACAGATTTAACTAATATTTATAGGACATTCCATCCAAAAACAGCAGATTACACTTTCTTCTCAAGTGCGCACAGAACATTCTCCAGGATAGATCACATCTTGGGTCACACATCAAGCCTCAGTAAATTTAAGAAAATTGAAATCATATCAAGCATCTTTTCTGACCAAAACGCTAAGAGATTAGAAATCAATTACAGGTGAAAAAACGTAAAAAACACAAACACATGGAGGCTAAACAATACGCTACTAAATCAACAAGAGATCACTGAAGAAATCAAAAAATACCTAGAGACAAATGACAATGAAAACACGACGATCCAAAACCTATGGGATGCAGCAAAAGCAGTTCTAAGAGGGAAGTTTATAGCTATACAAGCCTACCTCAAAGACCAAGAAAAATCTCAAGTAAACAATCTAAACTTACACCTAAAGGAAGCAGAGAAAGAAGAAAAAACAAAACCCAAAGTTAGCAGAAGAAATCATAAAGATCAGAGCAGAAATAAATGAAATAGAAACAAAGAAAACAATAGCAAAGATAAATAAAACTAAAAGCTGCTTCTTTGAGAAGATAAACAAAATTGATAAACATTAGCCAGACTCATCAAGAAAAAGAGGGAGAGGACTGAAATCAATAAAATTAGAAATGAAAAAGGAGAAGGTACAACAGACACCGCAGAAATACAAAGCATGCTAAGAGACTACTACAAGCAACTCTATGCCAACAAAATGGACAACCTGGAAGAAATGGACAAATTCTTAGAAAGGTATAACCTTCCAAGACTGAACCAGGAAGAAATAGAAAATATGAACAGACCAATCACAAGTAATGAAATTGAAACTGTGATTAAAAATCTTCCAACAAACAAAAGTCCAGGACCAGATGGCTTCACAGGTGAATTCTATCAAACATTTAGAGAAGAGCTAACACCCATCCTTTTCAAACTCTTCCAAAATACTGCAGAGGAAGGAACACTCCCAAACTCATTCTACGAGGCCACCATCACCCTGATACCAAAACCAGACAAAGATACTATAAAAAAAGAAAATTACAGACCAATATCACTGATGAATATAGATGCAAAAATCCTCAACAAAATACTAGCAAATAGAATACAACACCACATTAAAAGGATCATACACCATGATCAAGTGGCATTTACCCCAGGGATGCAAGGATTCTTCAATATACGCAAATGAATCAATGTGGTATACCATATTAACAAATTGAAGAAGAAAAACCATATGATCATCTCAATAGATGGAGAAAAAATGTTTGACAAAATTCAACACCCATTTATGATAAAAACTCTCCATAAAGTGGGCATAGAGGGAAGCTACCTCAACATAATACAGGCCATATATGACAAACCCACAGCAAACATCATTCTCAATGGTGAAAAACTGAAAGCATTTCCTCTAAGATCAGGAATGAGACAAGGATGTCCACTCTCACCACTATTATTCAACACTTTTGGAAGTCCTAGCCAAGGCAATGAGAGAAGAAAAAGATAAAAGGAATACAAATTGGAAAAGAAGTAAAACTGTCACTGTTTGTAGATGACATACTATACCTAGAGAATCCTAAAAGTGCCACCAGCAAACTGCTAGAGCTAATCAATGAATCTGGTAAAGCTGCAGGATACAAAATTAATACACAGAAATCTCTTGCATTCCTATACACTAATGATGAAAAATCTGAAAGAGAAATTAAGAAACACTCCCATTTACCACTGCAACAAAAAGAATAAAATACCTAGGAATAAACCTACCTAGGGAAACAAAAGACCTGTATGCAGAAAACTATAAGACATTGATGAAAAAAATTAAAGATGATATCAACAGATGGAGAGATATATCATGTTCTTGGAATGGAAGAATCAATATTGTGAAAATGACTATACTACCCAAAGCAATCTACAGATTCAGTGCAATCCCTATCACATTACCAATGGCATCTTTTACGGAACTAGAACAAATCACCTTAAAATTTGTATGGAGACAAAAAAGACCCCGAATAGCCAAAGCAGTCTTGAGGGAAAAAAATGGATAGGGAGGAATCAGACTCCCTGACTTCAGACTGTGCTACAAAGCTACAGTAATCAGGACAATATGGTACTGGCACAAAAACAGAAACACAGATCAATGGAACAAGATAGAAAGCCCAGAGATAAACCCACGCACCTATGGTCAACTAATCTATGACAAAGGAGGCGAAGATATACAATGGAGAAAAGACATTCCCTTCAATAAGTGGTGCTGGGAACACTGGACAGCTACATGTAAAAGAATGAAATTACAACACTCCCTAACACCATACTCAAAAATAAACTCAAAATGGACTCAAGACCTAAATGTAAGACCGGACACTATAAAACTCTTAGAGGAAAACATAGGAAGAACACTGTTTGACATAAATCACAGCAAGATCTTTTTTGATCCACCTTCTAGAGTAATGGAAATAAAAACAAAAATAAACAAATGGGACCTAATGACTCTTCAAAGGTTTGCACAGCAAAGGAACCCATAAACAAGACAAAAAGACAACCCGCAGAATGGGTAAAAATATTCGCAAATGAATCAACGGACAAAGGATTAATCTCCAAAAGATATAAACAGCTCATGCAGCTCAATATTAAAGAAACAAACAACCCAATGCAAAAATGGGCAGAAGGCCTAAATAGACATTTCTCCAAAGAAAACATACAGATGGCCAAGAAGCACATGAAAAGCTGCTTAACATCACTAATTATTAGAGAAATGCAAATCAAAACTACAATGAGGTATCACCTCACACCAGTTAGAATGGACATCATCAGAAAATCTACAAACAACAAATGCTGGAGAGGGTGTGGAGAAAAGGGAACCCTCTTGCACTGTTGGTGGGAATGTAAATTGATACAGCCACTATGGAGAACAGTATGGAGGTTCCTTAAAAAACTAAAAATAGAATTACCATATGACCCAGCAATCCCACTACTGGGCACATACCCAGAGAAAACCATAATTCAAAAAGACACATGCACCGCAATGTTCACTGCAACACTATTTACAATAGCCAGGTCATGGAAGCAACCTAAATGCCCACTGACAGACAAATGGATAAAGAAGTTGTGGTACATATTACAATGGAGTATTACTCAGCCATAAAAAGGAACGAAATTGGGTCATTTGTTGAGACATGGATGGATCTAGAGACTGTCACACAGAGTGAAGTAAGTCAGAGAGAGAAAAACAAATATTTTATATTAACACGTGTATGTGGAACCTAGAAAAACGGTACAGATGAACCGGTTTGCAGGGCAGAAGTTAAGACACAGATGTAGAGAAGAAATGTATGGACACCAAGGGTGGAAAACCGCAGTGGGGTGGGGATGGTGGTGTGATGAATTGGGCGATTGGGACTGACATGTATACACAGGCGTGTATAAAACTGATAACTAATAAGAACCTGCAGTATAAAAAAACAAACAAAAAAACCAACTAATACTAAACTTTCTTTAGGTTATTTTTATGGAAATATGTTAATATAAATGTTTCAGACATTTAAAAAAAAAGCAGAGAATGCAGGAGCTGAGAGCAGAGTAGATGCTGGAACATTGAGTGCTGACTGGAGACGGACAAATCAGGGCTCACCAAACGCACACAACTGCAAAGCTTACAAATCGCTTCTTCAAAGAATATCTAGTGACACAGGGGAAAAGCTTACTACATACTGGTACAGTAAAAAAGACAAAGCACAAACTAAAAATAAATATAATTTTATATTTTATAAATTTATAAAAAATATAATTTTATATTTAAAATATATAATATATATAATTATATATTTTATATGTAATATATAATTTATAATATATTATAATTACATGTAATTATATATTATATATAATTATATATAATATAGAATTGTATATAATTATATATATTATATATAATCATAATATATTACAATTGTATATAATTATATGTTTATATGTAATATAAAATATTTATTATATATAATAAAATATATATTATATAAATATATATTATATAATTTTATATTTAAAAATAAATATAATTTTATATAAATATAAAAAGGTGTGGATACATGTATACAAATATTTGAAAAACAAAAAATATGGAAAAGTGTTTAAAAATATAGATCAGCAGGGACAACCACTACAAACACACACACACACACACACACACACACACACACACACACACCCTTTCTCTCTCCCTCCCTCCCTCCCTCCCTCTCTCTCTTTGTCATATTTATATACAAGTTCGAAGTTTTCCAGAATGATTTGAACACAGAGTATTATCTATAATGGGGGTGGGGGGTGAGTTTGTTTTGAAAGAAGAAAGAGCCCATGCTGTCATTCCCCTTCCCAATGAGACAAGAGAAATGCTAATCTTTGAGATCTAAACTCTTCAGTACACGTATGACCTGAGAGTCTGCGAGCCCTCAGAGCATGTTGTTCCCTAGCTCCTTCTACTTATTTCTTCTCTTCCTAGTTAAAAGGTGTCTATGATTACTTACTGAGTGATTTGGGCAGTCAGAGCCATTGGGGTTTATCCCTGGGTTTCTTCAGATTGCAAAGGAGGGTCAGGAATAATATCTGAACTCTTTTACATACCTTAACTAATGAAAAAAAATCTCCTTAGCATTTAAATTTTTTTCGAAATAATCAGCACTTAAAACAATATTTACACAATACTCTGGGAACTTCTTCTCTTTCATTCAAAACTACAATATCGGGCTTCCCTGGTGGCACAGTGTTTGAGAGTCCGCCTGCCGATGCAGGCGACACGGGTTCGTGCCCCGGTCCGCGAAGATCCCACGTGCCGCGGAGCGGCTGGGCCCGTGAGGCATGGCCGCTGAGCCTGCGCGTCTGGAGCCTGTGCTCCGCAACGGGAGAGGCCACAACAGTGAGAGGTCCGCGTACCAGAAAAAACAAAAAAAACAAAAAAAACTACAATACCCTGAATATTGTATCCAATGCCATCTCCTTGAACGAAAAAAAAAATGTCATTTTGTTTCTGAAGGTGATCAGCAGGTGATCTTCTCACCTTCTGGATATTCACATTATTTACAAGAGGATTGTTTTAAAAACCAAACAGTATTATTTTTTTCTTTTCCCCTAAATTTATGTGCACATATCCACTTTCCCAATGTTATTAAAACTTCAAACTGTTCCAATAACTCAAAATCAACCTGTAATGCTAGAAAAGCTATTTAAAGTTGTACTTCCGGGACTTCCCTGGTGGAACAGTGGTTAAGAATCCACCTGCCAATGTAGGGGACACGGGTTCGAGCGCTGGTCCCGGAAGATCCCACATGCCCTGGAGCAACTACGCCTGTGCGCCACAACTACTGAGCCTGAGCTCTAGAGGCCCCGAGCCACAACTACTGAAGCCCGAGTGCCTAGAGCCTGTGCTCCGCAACAAGAGAAGCCACCACAAGGAGAAGCCTGCACACCGCAACGAAAAGTAGCCCCCACTCACCACAACTAGAGAAAGCCCGCACGCAGCAACGAAGACCCAACGCAGACAAAAATAAAAAATAAATAAAATAAAAAAATAAAGTTGTACTACCAAGTCTATAACATGCACAAAATTTGCCTTTTATAAAAAGAGGAAAATAAGTCGTACATCAAATTAGATTATCTGAATATATTGATTATCTTTGATTATCTAGACACTTTGATCCAAAAAATGTCATGACTAATGATTTTTTTTCTAGCATAAACTTAGCTATTGCTTTTTATTGTCTTTTATCCTGGTATTCAATTGTTTTATATTCTGCTTTACCAAAATCTAAAACTCAATCTTAAAACAATTCATCTTCTGTCATTTTCATATTTCTGTTAACACAGAAGAGAGAATTGGTATCATCCCCACTTACCAACCACAATGCTCACACATTAAACTTCAGTGTTGTGAAGTACCTGGAACACCTCAGTCAAAAGTTACTGATGTACTGAATGTAAAATGTTTACTACTCTTAAATTTTCCAAGAGTCTTGCCAACCAGAATCCTTAATCTTTTCTCCCTTGAAACCCCAAGTCCCCTCATCATGTGGCTTCTCCCAGCCCAAAGGTCTCTGCAGGTGTAAATCACACACCTTTTCCTCATAGTATTGCTCCAAAACTGGCCTTCAGCGCATTACGTGATCATGACCTACCTTTATACAAGTGATGCGACTTGCCAAAATCTTTCTTAAACTGTGTTATGGCCTCGGGGGTCTGTTAACTTAGGACCTGTGCCATACCCACTCAAATGCTATTTATCACATCTGACAAGAGTATCAGAATGACAGACAGAAGCTATGAGGAAGCTCTAAGGAAAACAGAAATGCCCAGGAGAAAGAAGCTATGTCGCCTGGCCTTTAGGAGCCCGACAGTTTCAACTCAAATCCAGTTCTTCTATTTACTGGCTGTGTCAACTTGGAGTGACTTCGTCACTTTGAGAGTCTGTTCTCACAGCTAGAAATGGAGATACTCATGGTGCTAATTCTTAAGAGTGTCTGAGATGATTTTTAAAAAGATAATCAAAGGAGGTAATGAGGTGAAGCCCTCAGAACAATGCCTGGCCCCTGGTAAACAATAAATACTAGCTTTTTCGGAGACGTGTCTACCAACTCAGGAGCTAAGGATGCCCCGAGATTCAAGATCATTAATTACACCTTTTCGAGGAGCTGGGTGTATCACATCAGGTCACAAGTTTCAACACACATCCTGGTTTTGGGCACTTATTAATTCCAGATAGTCCATTAGAAAATGAAATTTATTTTAGGAAAGAAATGCAAACAGCTCTGCAGTGTTAATCAATTATGCAAAGCTGTGTGGTCAGAGGAGGCAGCCCTAAGTCTCACTGAACCTCCCCCTGAGACATGAACTTGGAACATGAGCTGAAAACCCCACCCCCTTTATCCCTGCGGAGCCAACCCTGCAAAGGATCACAGTCCCCCCAAACGCTTAAAGAGAAAATAATCCTGAAATTATATTCAATTTATCTACTCAAAATTGAATTCCTCTCTTTGCTCTTTCCCAAATTATAACCCCTAGACTTTTTTCCTTCTTTCCACCAGTATTTATTAGCACTCATTATATGTCAAACCCTGTGCTGGGCTTTGGGGATAGGATGCAAATGAAGCGGCCACAATCCCTTCCCTTTTTTTTTTTTTTTTTTTTTTTTTGCGGTAGGCGGGCCTCTCACTGTTGTGGCCTGTCCTGTTGCGGAGCACAGGCTCCGGACGTGCAGGCCCAGCGGCCATGGCTCACGGGCCTAGCCGCTCTGCGGCATGTGGGATCTTCCCGGACCGGGGCACGAACCCGCATCCCCTGCATTGGCAGGTGGACTCTCAACCACTGCGCCACCAGGGAAGCCCTCCCTTCCCTGTTTTGAAAGCTGAGAAGAATTTTCCCCTTTAGAAAATCCATACCCACTAGATTTAAGTTTTTAAAAATTCACTTCAGAGTAATGTGAAGTTATGTGGAATAGATAGGACTGCTGGGCTATTGGGTGAAACAAGCACTGACAAAAGGGTCCTCATGGCATACAGAACTATACATCCCAAACTATATGTCCACACATACCTGAACATTCATCCCCAATCTTCCCTTTGAAGAAGGGAATGTTCCCTTTGTTAGGGACCCGCCCAACCATGGAAGATATTTGTTTCTGCTACCATTTTCTCAGGTGGACCGTGCCGCCTCTCTCCTTCCAGATTTGTTACAAGCTCTCACCTCCTCCCCCAGTCCTCCTCAGGAATCCTTTCCTCTCATCCAAATATAGCACTTCCTTAAGGCACACCTCCCCCCCCCCCACACCAGCTGAAAGCTTCTAAGGGGTAAGGATGTCTATTTTTTCACCTCTGTATGCCCCATAACATGGACCACATTGTCCTGTGTTCTTTCATACATAAATATATATCCCCGATATGGTATGAATGTCAAGACGATGAGGGGATGTGCTGAGGTGGGGGGAAGCTTTCCTTCTCATAAAGTGGCTGAAGCAGAACAGCTGCCTCCCCAGGTCCCCAGAAAGGGCACCATCAACTGCCACAGGACATCTACAATGGTACTGCTTTCCCAGGGAGCCGAAGCTGGCTCTGGTCGCTCCGTGCTCCTGGCTTCATCTTGACATTCTCCAGCAACCTCTTCCCATGTCAGAACCTCCATAAACCCAACTGGAAGGTGGGTAGGGGGAGGGATAAATTGGGAGATTGGGATTGACATATACACACTACCATATATAAACTAGATAACTAATAAGAACCTACTGTATAGCCCAGGGGACTCTTCTCAATACTCTGTAATGACCTATATGGGAAAAGAATCTAAGAAAGAGTGGATATATGTATATGTATAACTGATTCACTTTGCTGTACAGCAGAAACTAACAACATTTTAAATCAACTATACTCCAATAAAAATTAAAAAAAAAAAACAATTGGAGGAAGAAAATAAATTCTCAACCTGACAAACCTATACCAAGTGCAGCATTTCACACATGAACCAGGAGCAAGTTAAATCTCTGGAGTCCCAAACCAAAGAGCAACCTGAGAAAGAGTTAACACCAATCTATGCAACTGTGCACAAAAAGGATCCATGGTTCTGTTTTTTAAAGAGAGGGAGAGAGAGAAGTAAATGAATGTTTAACCAAAAGCTAGAGCTCCATTTTCTGTTAAATTTGATTATTTTTTAACCACATCTTTGAAATAACATTGTTGATAGTTTTCCCACTAAAATTCTAAGATAACAAGGAGGACAAGAAAAATGCATTACAAGAACATACTTCAACATTAAGGCTTCCACACACAGCTATCGCTCCCCATTACCAATCTTGCTTTTCAAGAGTTCTAATCCTAGCTATTTTATGCAGCATCAGGATGGCATTTTGGCTTATCTATATAAAGCAAAAGCTCCCAAGGTTGTGTTTATTCAAGTCAGATCTTCATAAAAAACGTGAAAGGCAAGACGTTAAAAAAAAAAAAGCAAATAATTTAGTTGTAATTATTATGTGAAATTTTATGTAAGAATTTATGTAAAATTGTTCATACATTTGTATTTAGGTGCCAGGTAAAGATATTTTTTAAAATACCATAAATCCAAAGGGATGATTAAATCATCCTTTAAAAGAATTTATATGTATATATGATAACTGGCTAGGATATCTGCTTTGTGACATTTTAACAGTACACAACAGCATTTTTTTCCATTAGTGGTTCCCTCCAGGTTTTTGTCTAGGAAAAAAAAAGTTCATATCTATTTTCCCAGAAAAAAAAAATTGGAAAAAATTTTTCATTATCCTTTTTAAGAAAAATAAGCTCTTGCCCATCACGATTGTAAACATACATGTCTAGATGTAGGTTTTACACGCAGAAATCTCTGAGAAATATTACAGGTAGTGACCGCCCACTATGACCAGGCTAGTGCAGATGGGGGCTGAGGAGGCTGACTAGACAGACAAGCCCATCTGACCCAAGAGAACAGTCCATGGGGGGCTTCCCTGGTGGTGCAGTGATTGAGTCCGCCTGCCGATGCAGGGGACACGGGTTCGTGTCCTGGTCCGGGAAGATCCCACATGCCGCGGAGCGGCTGGGCCCGTGAGGCATGGCCGCTGAGCCTGCGCGTCTGGAGCCTGTGTTCCGCAACGGGAGAGGCCACAACAGTGAGAGGCCCGCGTACCGCCAAAAAAAAAAAAAAACAGTCCACGTAAGCATCACCTGGCTGAACTGCTTGGGTCCAGTGAGGTTGAGCTGTCCAGCTGACCTCCTTGACTCTGAGGCCAACTGTGGAAAGATTTTTGAGGGTAAAACTACTCTGGGCTCAGACTTCCAGGGTAGACGAGAAGCCCCACCTGTACCTGCTCCAACCTTGCTGCACGGACCAGTGGGGGACAGCACGACAACCAACGTGGAGAAGGCTCCTCTCAGCAGTGCCAAAGAGAGGAGGAGTGCAGACACCTGAACATCAAGACGATCGCCAAAAAGGCCGAGATGAACAACACAGCGGGGAGGAAGGGTAAAAAATTAAAAGAAAGCTAAAACTAATGTCTAATTCATCTGTGAACAAGTTATTTGATTTTAAAGCCAAACCACAGAATTTTTAATAATTTAATACGAAAGCCTATTTTTCAGTTCAAAAATGAGAATCCTGCCACTAAAGAATATTTACCATGCTTTGCTGTATACCCGAAACTAATACAACATGGTAATCAATTATCCTTCAATTAAAAAAATAATTATTAAAAAATCAACTCTTTTACTCAACATTGCTAATTATTAGAGAAATGTAAATCAAAACTACAATGCAGTATCACCTCACATTAATCAGAATAGCCATCTTCAAAAAGTCTACAAATAATATGGGACGTCCCTGGCGGTCCAGTGGTTAAGACTCCAAGCTTCCACTGTAGGGGGCATGGGTTCGATCCCTGGTTGGGGAACTAATATCCCTCATGCTGTGCAGTGTGGCCAAAAAAAAAAAAAAAAGTCCACAAATAATAAATTATGGAGAGGGTGTGGAGAAAAAGAAACTCTCCTACACTGTTGGTGGGAACGCAAACCTTCATACTATTCTCTGTGATGTACAGCCATCACAGAGAACAGTATGAAGGTTCCTTAGAAAACTAAAAACAGAGTTACCACATGATCCTGCAATCCCACTCCTGGGCATAGATCTGGAGAAAACTATAATTTGAAAAAATACATACACCTCAATGTTCATTGCAGCACTATTTACAATAGTCAAGACATGGAAGCAACCCAAGTGTCCACGGACAGATGAATGGATAAAGAAGACATGAGATATATAAAGAAATATATAGATACACATACATATATACATACACATACAATGGAATATTACTCAGCCATAAAAAATGAAATAATGCCATTTTCAGCAACATGGATGGACCTAGAGATTATCATACTAAATGAAGTATGTCAAAGACAGATATATGATATCGCTTATCTGCGGAATCTAAAAAAAAATGATACAAATGAACTTATGTACAAAACAGAAATAGACCCACAGACAGAAAACAAACTTACAGTTACCAAAGGGGAAAGGAGGGGGCAGGGAGGGATAAATTAGGAGTTTGGGATTAACATATACACACTACTATATAAAACAGATAACCACCAAGGACCTACTGTATAACACAGAGAACTATACTCAATATTTTCTAATAACCTGTAAGGAAAAAGAATCTGAAAAAGAATATACACACATATATATACACACACATATATCTATGTGTATATAACTGAATAACTTTGCTGTACACCTGAAACTAACACAACATTGTAAATCAACTATACTTCAATTTAAAAAAATATTAAAAAAAAATATTTACCATGTCAGCCAGGTGGAGACAAGTATAGAAAGAACTTCTCCTGCTTGCACAGGGGCTGTGAGGGAAGGGCAAGGTTCACCTAATCTGGTTCCTAGAGTTTTTTCCAACTGCACTTATTTCTGTGGAAAACAAGAAATTCCAGCTAGATCTCCACTTTCTCCTCTCTACTGCTTCTTCTTCTTCTCAAATACCTTTCGTTTGGGTCCAAGTTAATGATCTCAATGTGAAGCACAGGCTGACCACGAGAAACTCCAGAGCCAATTAAAGGGGCAAGAAAAATTAACTGGAACAATTCGTTGGCCCTGAGAGGCCCACCCTGCTCTGATAGAAAACCGAGGAACTGAGAACTCACTTAGGGGAACTCCTCCTGATTTTCTAAGATTTGTGCAGATGAGATAATGACCCTAAAGATATTTTAATAACAAAATAACAAAAACATGTAAATTACAGAGATGAGAAAACTTCTGAGAAAATAGCAAAGGCCCAGTTGAGGGCCGGTGGCCTGGCTGGATCATTCTTGCTGATCCAGCAAGAATTCATTCATCCCAGGACTCCATCATTTCTAATACGTTTTACCTGTCTAACCCAGCTGATTATCACTAGCAGACAGGAAAAGGTATACAGTAATTAGAGTCAGGAAAGCCTAAAATCACCCTCAGGAAATTCCATGTCTCAGCACTTTCTAAACTCCCCTGACTTCTAGACAGCTCAGTCCTTCTTTTCTCCTTGTTCTTTTATCTCAATCTTTACCGCTAATCCCCCTGTAGGGTATTAATTACTCTGTCACAATTACATTACTCCACAAACAAGGACAACACAAGGAAGTCCAATGGATTAACTTTGTATTTATTGTATTAACTTAATATACTGTAATTGTATCATTAGTGCATATTTTGTTGGACATTGAAAAGAAAAATATAATTCTTTCCCTTTGCCTTCAGCTCCACTGGCTTTCTGATTTTTTTTAAAGCACTAAAAATATTTCAAAGTAACCTGTGCAGCCAGTAAATCTGCCTATAAATGTGATTTTTGCCTAAGAGACCTGCTGTGTGAAACCTAATTATACTATTTTTCACAAGACTGGTTAGCAGTTGAGGTCACTTAGGGGCCCAGTAGGGAAAAACTCAAATGCTGACCAGGATGACTCAGATGCCTTGAATGATTACCACTAAAATCTGGTTCAAATTGTGATGCTATCTAGGACCAAATTCATGCAAACCAGCAAGGAAAATAAATGCACACTACATATGCACTAACAAAGGAAATGAGATGGAAAAGGGTGCACGAGAGACTGGTTTGCAGTTCTGATAGTAAGTGCAGGAAGGCATCCACCACACAGATCTGAAGAGAAGCCTCACCGACCAAGAAATCTCACCATGATCAACACTAAATCACAACTGAAAATCACAAGTCTTAGGGCAAACGATTCTGCAGAACAATTTTTTTTTAGGAGTTCCTCAAGCTCCTTGTAAAATAAAGTCCAAAATACCTTTCCACTAGCTTGTTTTCCACATCACTAAAGTTTAAATATGAATTCACACTATGTTTATTGGTGCCTCCCCAGCACTAATCCCACTACATTGTAATCATACATCCCCTACAAACTCTCTAAAGACAGGGATTATGTTGACTTTATTGTATCAAAGCATGAGTCCCTAGAATGAAGAAAAGTGTGCGTGGTAGCATGGTATGCCCACTGAAGAGGTAAAAATAACTACCATTAATTATGAACTCCCTATGTGAGAAGAAAGCAAAACACACTCCTTGGGACCATACAGAAAGAGGGGGCGGACCTACTTCCATCTAGAGCACAGAAAGTTGTATTTATCCAGAACTCGCCAGCTCCCTGTTGACTGAAATAACTTCAGGCAAAGTGGACTGGAAGTCAAAGCTATGGATGTGATTCCTTTCATGCCTCCTTCATTTTACCAGTGTGGTCTTAGATTTTCACTTCTGTTCTTGACACGGCAGTGTCATTTTCCTTCAGTCTGTTTCCCCTTTAGGGTCCACAGGGATCCCATTTTAATGATTAAAAGGAGGGAAAGAATTAGCCCCATGGTCCTGACAAACTTCCAACTTATTAAGAGAGTTGGGAGGGCTTCCCGGGTGGCGCAGTGGTTGAGAATCTGCCTGCCAATGCAGGGGACACAGGTTCGAGCCCTGGTCTGGGAAGATCCCACATGCCGCGGAGCAACTGGGCCCATGAGCCACAACTACTGAGCCTGCGCGTCTGGAGCCTGTGCTCCACAACAGGAGAGGCCGCGACAGTGAGAGGCCCGCGCACCGCAATGAAGAGTGGCCCCTGCTCGCCGCAACCAGAGAAAGCCCTCGCACAGAAACGAAGACCCAACGCAGCCAAATAAATAAATAAATAAAACGAATTTATATAAAAAAAAAGAGAAAGAGAGAGAGTTGGGAGTGTTTGTTGTACGAAGGCAAGAGCTGGTGGGCTCGGACAGCAGAGCGCCCTGGATTAAACACCTGCTCCACCACGTAGCCCCAGGACCCTGACAGCATCAGTGTCCTTACCAGCAATACAGGAATATGCGACCAGTTCACCCTCACAGGGTTGTTAAGAGAAATAAGTTGGAGAATATATATATAAAGTGCCTAGTATGGAGCCTGGATCATGGCAGGTGTCACAGTAAATGGTACTGAACGTTGCCTCTATTCATTGCTTCCCCGTCCCTGTTCCCATCTCTGTGGTATTTACACTCATACATCCTTGGGAACTCTGCCATACTTGGCCCTGGTTCCTCCTACCTCTACCTTCCAATCTCAAATAACCCCCTCAGCCAGAGGCCATGGGACCCCATATACCCTGTGGCACCAGATCTTGTTTTGAGGAAAATGAGTGGTGAGACCTTACAAAGAAAGACCTTCTGAATAATTCTCAGTATCATAAAGATGCTTGAACCACTGCCATCTTTTAAAAAGTTACTCAGTCCCTCACATTAAATGTGAGCAGTCAAAACAAAACGCTCATCTCTTTTTAAAACTGTCCAGTTACTGAACAAGCATATGCCTCCGTATTATTGAAGCCAGAGACTATGTATAATACTCGACGCTGCTTCCCAAGCACCTTCGTGGTATGTAGCACTTCACATCAATACAAGCTGAACACCTGTTGAATGAATAAATAACCAGCAGGTAAGAAAACATTTATAAATGAGGAACGAATATACGAAAGATATTATACACGGTTCCTACTCTTACCTGCAGACTTCCCAGTTCCCAGTCAAAGACCAGAATCCTGTGTCCTACCGAAAAAAAACATTTCCTAGCTAAAAGTCTCCTTTTTTTTTTTTTTTTTTGCGGTACGCGGGCCTCTCACTGTTGTGGCCTCTCCCGTTGCGGAGCACAGGCTCTGGCGCGCAGGCTCAGCGGCCATGGCTCACGGGCCCAGCCGCTCCGCAGCATGTGGGATCTTCCCGGACCAGGGCACGAACCCGTGTCCCCTGACTCGGCAGGCGGACTCTCAACCACTGCGCCACCAGGGAAGCCCTTAAAAGTCTCTTTTTAAAGATTCTGTGATTGCCTCGGCATAACTTGTCTGTATTCAAGTTTTCAAGAGAAAAAGCCTAAGGGACATCTTGTCTCCTCAAACTACGGCCATGGCAAAGCGTGGTCAACAGGACTTCGGGGGAGACAGAGTTACCAAGAGAACCAAATGTGCCTTGAATGGCAAGGCACACTTTTGACAATTCATCCTCATAGCACCCGTGGTCCCAGACTCGATCTAATTCTGTCTATTAACAACAAATACCAACAGGAGGAGATTTAAAATTTGAGGACACAGTCCCTCCTCCTTCCCACGTTTCCCAGTGGCTGGCTTCATTCAAGACAAGAGCATTCTTCTCACACTTCCTTCACACAACTTTACCTCGGACGGAACTCAGAGCAAGTGATTTAATAGGTCAGGACTGACGTGGAAAGAGCCCTACACGTGGAGTCAAGAAGTCTGAGGTATAATCCGAACTCTGCCCCAAGCAGAGGTGTGCCACAGGTGCTCTCCTCACCTGGGTGCTGAGACCACAGCAGAGTGTGAAGGCTCCCGGCTGCGCCATGCCATACAGCCTACATATTCAGCTGGGAAAATGGGCCAGTTTTGCTCTCTGGCTGCTGACTGAATCCTATTTTTAAATCTTGCTTCTCAGTCTCCTGAAAAAGTTGGCCTGAGAAAATAAGATGCCATGAACCAATATGGAAGAACAGTGCTACTAAACAAAGCAGTGAGAGGCGAGACTCCCTAATGGTCTGTTTGGAATGCAGTGTCAATTGGTAGCTGATCTTCCTATGCCAGGGCTGCCAAAGGCACTGGAAGGTTCTTCTTGAAAGCAGTCTCACGTGATCAGACGCCACAGTCTGCCTTTCTTTCGAAACCTAGGTAAACTGCCTGCAATTAACTTAAAAGTAGTCTGGAAATATTACCAGAAGAATACACCTCTCTCACTTTTTCTCCTTCCTCCCCCTCCTCTATTAACCACTGAAGACACTCTGGAAAAATCCAACCTTTCCCCATTAACTTCCTTCTCAGTGCGCAGAAGCCATACGGAAGGTCTGCAGCATGCCTCGCACAATTCCTGAGCCAGGGCATTGTCTCCAAGGTAACAAGTAAGGAAAAAAGACAGAGATAGGTCTAGCACATTTAACTTGCAGATGAACTAGGTCCCTCAGTAGTATTTCACTAACAGGCAAGAAGATAGATTAAAGCCTTCTATATTCTGTCTTCTCCATTTATAGGAGGAAGAATTTATTTGAGGCATTTACCACAGACACAGTGATTCTTCTCTGGCAACGTTGTTTCCAAAACACAAAACTCCAAAGAGAGTTTGTTATAGTTAATCAAGTGAAAAGGAGCTTCTGTGGAGAAAGTCTAAATGTTAAAAGGAACGGGGGTCCCGGAGCAATGCATCTAATTCTAGACACTTGTTTCTGCAGTTTGCTTACAGATAACAAACAATGGCACAGCACACGCATCCTCGCCGACTCTCCACGCAACAGGCGGCCAGAATCCCGATCTTCCCACCAAGCCAGTGACGTTCACAAGAGACTCACAGCTCCCCAGCTGGAGGGGTGACTGGCTTCCAAATGGGAAAGGGAAGCCAAGGAGGTGGCGCTATGCCCTGCGCCTGGACAAAGGCGGGGAGCTGAATGCGCTGGCAGTTAGGAGGCAGAGGGGGGCCCAAAGCCAAGGGCGAGGGGCCGAGGGGGAGCGGCTTTTCCTTTGATGGATATCCTCCGATGGCCAGCCTGCAGCGCTGCCATCACACACGCCAACGGCTGCTTCCCAGCCCTCCTTCAAGAAGAATGAAAGAAGCCACAGAAAGGGGGGGATTGGGCACGATGGGTCAATTCACAATACTGCAGTAACAAAAACAAATAGATGCTCTGGAGAGACGGGGGGCAGAGATGATGAAGAAACATGTGTGTGTACCAATTAGAGGGCCCTGCTTCGCACAGGCAGGGCCGGGCTCCCCACAGCGACAGAACCCTGAAGCACTGGGACACCATTTCTAGTGTTCTTAGTTGAAAACAAAGACCCATTGTGTTTTCCCGGGCAGCCATGCTGCCAATTTGCCTCACACCTTCCAAAGAGGCCTAATTATTAGTCTCTTCCTCGGCTGTCTGCCTTTTTCTCAGCTTCGTGAAAAGTAAGCATATTTCACTACTCTAAAGGCGGTGGGGCAGGGGTTGGGGAGACACGGTCAACTCAAGAAGAGGAACGCCTTCCGTCCAGACCTCAGTGAAGCGAGGCGCTCACGCCATCTCCACAGAGACCAGGGCGCTTGGACCCTGGTCCCCGAGGCCCAGCCATTTCCAACTTTTCTAATAATAATCAGCCCCGTTGGCATTTCCCTGAAGGCATTCCCCACACTTTCCACCCTGTCCTTTTACTTGGAGTTCTTAAGTGAAACCCATGGCCGGCCATCCTCCGGCCGAGCACAGGCCTGTACTGTCTATTCTGCAAACTGGATATTCTGTGTCTCGCTTTTGAAAGTCCTTTCATTTTCCTGTTTTGTAAAAAAGTGATCGAAAGTTGAAAAGGAATTAGCTTCACCATATCCTGCAGGACGAAAAACTAAAATAGAGAGTCATTAGGCTTCCAAGACATCACTGAGTCTTTTAAATGAGCCAACTGTGCCAGCAGTCACATGAATGCAGTAACCGGTAATGGAGCCCGCAGGGGATTACAAAATTTGTTTCTACCATATGTCTCACTAAGTAAAGAAAGGGCAGTGCTAGGTGCTGACTTAAAATATATATATATTTTTTAATCGACTCTGTTCCTGAGTCTGTCACTTCTGAAAAAATAAATTTTTAAATTACCATTGCCCATTTTTAAAAAATCTCTTTTCTCTTCCCAGAGGTCTTTCAACTTATTCTTCACTATTTGTAAAACTCTTCCAGTTTTCCCATTATTCCCAATGCTTGGAAATAAAGGACACAGATGATAGGATTAAACAACAGAAAAAGAAAGCCAAACAAAATTCAGTTATGATGTTCATAGAGATGAGTTTGCCCTACAGCATATCGATCTGTCCTAAAAGAGCCTCACCAAAGGGAAATTTAAGCTTCACAATTATTTGTGTGCTCTCAGAAGTCTTCAAATATTGTTTCTCCAATGTGAGCATTGAAATAATGTCATTGAATTTACATTTAATAACATCTTGCATTTGTAGAGTGCTTTGATTTTTAAGGTGTCTTCATTTATCATGTATCATTATAAATGTCACATTTATTTTTTGATAAAAACCCTAGAAGGTTGGCAGGAAAGTAAGCTACTACTATCACCTTCTACAGATGGGAAAAGTGAGGCCCAGAACAGGTAAGAGGCCTAGAAAACAATACACAGCTAGAAGGTGACTCAACTTCACATCCTTGACCCCTAATCCGGAGCTCGTTCTGCAACAACTCCTCCACCACCACCAGCAATGCTCTCTAGGTGGGGAGAAATCACCCTGGACTGGTCCATGCTGGAAACAAGACACACCTTACCTTTAACACCGGCCAATTGCAGGCCACCACATTGTGAATTCCTGCACACTGATCGGAAAATTAGGGTGGGCATATATTTGCATTATAATATTTCTTAAGGGTCAACTAATCCCCTAGAACTAAAGCCAATCCTGGCCTGGAATCACCACAGAAGCCCCCAGCCCCATCCCCATCCAAGTGCGTGTTTCACAGCCTGATCGCTGGCCTGACTTAGAGAAGAGGCCGGAAATACTCCGAGGGCTTTCGCTTGAGACCTCTGATGATGGCGCTAACAGACAAAGGAAGAGAGCAGGCGATTATCAAAGAATTTAATTCTCTAGAAACACGAATTTCGAGTAATTGATGAGAGGGTGAGAGGCGCCTTTCTTTCCTCTGTAGCAGGATTTCTTTATATTAGCTGGATAATCGCTTCCGTTCTCCAATTGCCTAGACCCACAACTAGGGACTGGCATGCCATCCACGTGCGGGCTACCAGAATTAGACTCAGAACAGAAACACCCATGATGGATTTAATAATTAAGTTTTTTACAAATACTTTGCCCTGGCACAAAAATATTCATTACCTTGTGTTAAGTGTGTTTTCTCTGACCAAACTGTAAAATGTTGGAGCAAAATACACTGAATCTCTATCTGGCGTTGCAGTGTCAGTAGAAGCATATCAAGAAAATGTTGCCATGGAAGGCGAGGTTTTCCTCCCTCTTTTTCTTTTAAGAATCTGAGTTATTTCATTAGCACATCAAGCTCCATTTACACAGTCGCACCTCCTCTCTCCCGCACTGCAGTCACAAGTAATGAGCCTCCAATGATTGGATTTATTCTCCGCATCCCAGCCTGCTGTCTGCAATCCCAGTCACATCGCTGCATATCGTGAAGGCAAAGTACACAACACAAGCCAGGAAATGAAGGTGCACCACCTCCATTTCCAAAGGTACTACGTATTAACAAACATTTAGCACGTGGTCTAAAACTCTTCTCACTTCATTCTCATCATTCAAGCATTTTATAAAATGAATATGGTGCTACTGGACATATAGTTGTATGTATGTAACAGGGACCAGAGTCAGAAAGAGCTACTCAACAAAGAAAGGAAACAGACTCAGGTTTACCAATTGCCTACTGTGTGCCAGGCACAACACCAAGCACTGTCTCTTCTTGCATCTCATTTTCCAGAAAACTCTGTGAAGTTGATATCCCCGTTTTACAGATGAGGAAACTGAGGCTCAAAAGATGAATTAATTTGTCCAGAGTTACAGTGCTGGCCAGTGTCATGATTTGAACATGGGTCAAACTCCAGGTCTAGTGCAGTTTCTACTCACTTCCTAAACCAGGCTGAAGTGGTTTAACCTAGCGACCAGCATGAACAAAGACTGGAGTTGATCTTGAAGAAGCTGAGAACTGCCTGTGATCTAATCTGCTTCTATGAGGGTAGGATAACTCTGGGCCATAAACAGTCTGGCAATACAGTTGGACTTGGTCTTGGAGGCCAAAGTATTATCTAAATGAACTGACCTCATCCCCTTGAAAATTCAACAACCTGTCCTAACCACCTCAACTCATGTTTTCCATGCCAAACATACAAGATACTGACTTCTTCCGACATGTGCCTTTAATTTGGGGTTCATCAAATTTAGGTTTACCTTGACAAGATAACAGCTATGAAATGTTGAGGTCTTAAAATAACTGACTCTCCAAAGAACCAGCCATCAATGCAGGAAACGGAGAAGGCAGGAAGGAACACACATTTTGGGAAATTCAGTAAACCTCAAATATCTGTGTGTGAATCAGGTAGGAAATCAACTTCCCTTGTTTTTTGCCGTCAGTGATAGCTCATTAGAGACCAGCATCTCTGCCCTGCCAAGCTTCTCCTGTATTTTGCGTTTTCTCTTCATTTCAGGTGTATGAGAGATGGTCTGTTTTTCTGAGTTCAAAGGCAGGAGCAACAGAAACTGAAGAGTTACTTAACATAAAAGAATCAGGACAAGAGGAAGATGTGCCAGCAAATGATTCTGTCCTGTTGTTATTTATACTCCTTAAACAATAGAAGTGTAAAATTTGCCAAAGACCTACAGGAAAATCCTGTTAAAACATACACTTTAAAAAGTCTCCAAAAGCTTTCTGAAAATAGCACATAATCCAGAAAGCTATTTAGAAAGAATCAAAATGGACCAACAATATAAAGTGCAGATAATCCCCAATTTCATACGGATGATAATCTAAAAAGTCATTTTTAAATGGACTTTTTGACTTGGAAAGTAACATGTCTATAGAGCAAGGTAATAAGGAGTAGTAATATTTACCAAAAAAAACCAAAAAACCCCACGAATGTCTTCACTTTTTAACAGAAACTTTTAAAAAAGCAACTCTGAGGTATATTTATTTAGAACACACTCATTCAGGATGCACAGTAAAGGGTGTTCTGACAATTATATACACCATGTAGTCATTCCACATCAAGATATAGAACATTTCCACCACCCCAAAAAATTCCTTTGTTAATTCTGCCATGCCAAGCCCCAGGCAACAATTGATCTGCTTTCTATAAATACAGACTGCTTTTGCCTCTTCCAGAGCTTCATATAAACGGATTCATGTAGTATGTATTCCTTTGTGCCTCACTGCTTTGACTAGGCACACAACATTTCTGAGACTCAGGCATGCCACTGTCTATACCCATAGTTCAGTCCTTTTTTTTTTTTTTTTTTTTTTGCTGAGCCGGATTCTGTTGTACGGATATACCACAATTTGTTTCACTGGGTGATGATACTTGGGTTGTTTCCAGTTTTGAGCTATTATGAATAATGCTGCTGTGAATATTCACACACAAGTCTTTTTGTGGACACATGTTTTAATTACTTTGGAAACTCTAAATGGTTTTCCAACATGACTGTACCATTTTACATTGCAATTAATGGTAAAGTTTAAAAGCTGACCCACAAATGTCTTTTTAATCTGCTCTGTGCCTGATACTATCCTAGTTTTTTTTTAAAAAAAAAAAAGGCTTGCAGTATAAGAGAGTTGTTGAGAAGAAATTCCTTCCTATTTTTCTATTGGCGAAACTAGAGGCATTTTGCCCCTTTCAAAGTAAGATTTTTTTTTGACAAAGCGCCATTTATGCACTTCTCCCTCACTCCTCCTTCCCCATAGACGCCTTAGTGCTCACAGCCCTTATACTAACCTTACTCTAAATCCCTGATGAAGCTACAGAAATGGCCCAGCTCACTTCCAAAGTGTTCCATTTTCCAAAGCTACATCCCTCCCCTTGCCTTCCTCTCCCATTACAAATCAAAACTTCTGCTCCTCTGTTTAACTGCTCGCGTTTAGGAATTAGGAAGGCAATCTCATTAAATGGACCTTTGCATGAAGGACTGGTTAAATGAAGATGTTCAAAAAAAGATTAGAGATGGCTGCCTATAATTCTACAATATTGCTCTTATTCCAAATGAGTCCCTAAGAGCAGTGCAATAAAGTAGAGTGAAATAATGAAAGGTGGGTATACAAGTTAAGGCAGGAGAAGATATATTTTATCATTTTAGGATAGAAAGTTCACTGTGTTTATAAACTAGACCTGCCTAGTGATATTCGGTCCCCCAAAATTATTTCTGGTTTTCACCATTTCTTTCCTTCCTCTGTACCTCTGAACTCACAAATTCTCAAAAAGTCTCAGATTCTTTTTACGCTAAACCCGTAGTAACAGCAAGCATGATGGTGGCAAGGGGATGTCATTTGTAAACTGGATGCTGCCATCTATACTAGAATAAGATCTTGAACAATCATATTACCTACTAGTTCCTTTAGCCTTCATCCTACCAGGTACTTTGCTATATGGCATTCTTGCAACAAATACACACATACCTTGTTGAAGAATCCCCCAGCCACATCATTAACATCACATGTTTTCATGACGTTCTGAAAGGACATTTGCCATGGGCCTATTGTAAAGGATCAGATTTCAGAAACTCAAGCCTGAAAGCAATTTTACTATCAAAACAAGTCTGTTATCAATAGATGGCAAGCCTGAAACCATTCTTAGGTAACCAGCTCGGCACTAGGGCATGGAAGAAAAACCCAGTGCCTTTGATACAGCCATGCCACTGTGGTTTTTTTGTCTTCTCCTATCTCAACTCTCGTGAATAAAGTTACCCACAGAGCTTAGATGGACAGCCAGGAAATGGATAAACCAATTCTGGCTTACGCAACCGTCTTAGAGGTCTAGTGGAGCAAACACTTTCAAGTGGATGAGAACTCTTTCAATTAAATAGTGTAAAGTGAATGTACCACACAAGAGTCCAGTTTAATGTGGCAGGCTGATTCTGCGGCAGGTTACAGACACAGCTCTCCTTCACGATGGCAACGAGAATCGGTACCGCACTGGCTCCTTAGCATTTCTTATCTCCCTCCCCTACTACTTACTCTGGAGTCTGAAGCCAGCTCCAGCCAGCAGAGAACAGGAAAGCCACAAAACCCCTCCAATCACTTCCAAGTTGTGCAGACTCTAAGGCAGCCCAATCCTTATAGGCACTTGAGAAACACTTTCTTGAATTTAGGGAATTATTTGGCCGTTTTGAACTACCACTCAGTTCGCCTGCCGTTTCCTCTTCCCTGTCTGACACTTCCTTAGCCTTTGGAGCTGTATGAAAATAGCGTGAGCCAGGATGAAAAGAGAGAGGATGTTAGCGCCCTCAATCATCCAGCATCGCGCGAGCTCTGGGTGCTCTGTGATTTCGGGGATGCTGCAGCACCAGGTCAGCTCATTACCATCACTCCAGGAAACGAGGCCAAAACAGTTCACATAATCACTCTCCCTATCACCAACCACCCGAACTTCAAATACGTTCTCTTCTTAAATCTAAACCAAAACAGTTATTTTAGTCAATTCCTGGGCTTCGTGAAGATTTCTTTCCACAAAAATGAGTGTTTTGTAATGCTAAGCAGATTCTCACACTGGAAAATCATTCTAACATCTCCTCATCAAAATGACAGAGTCACTGCATCCTTGACACTATGCTGTCCCGGAACTGAAGAGCTGAGATGAATCAGCAATGAATCAACTTATAAAACAGCTAACGTGACATCAGACGTATTAGTAGGAAGAAAGCATGTAAGCACTAGGAAGCCATCACCCTACCATACCACATGCCGTCTGAGGTTCCAACTTGCAAGATACTGGGACAAGACCCGGAGGCTTATTACATTTAGAGAAAGATGTGTTCCCAAATGTGTAAAAAAGTTTACAACGGGGCTTCCCTGGTGGCGCAGTGGTTGAGAGTCCGCCTGCCGATGCAGGGGACACGGGTTCGTGCCCCGGTCCGGGAAGATCCCACATGCCGCGGAGCGGCTGGGCCCGTGAGCCATGGCCACTGAGCCTGCGCGTCCGGAGCCTGTGCTCCGCAACGGGAGAGGCCACGGCAGTGAGAGGCCCGCGTACCGCAAAACAAACAAACAAACAAACAAACAAACAGTTTACAACGATCCTCAAAGCCCAAAAAGAAGGGAAATGGAAAAGAGCATATTTCTTGAGCACACACTACGTGCTTAGTACTCTTTACATGACTCTGTTTAATCTCTAATACAATCCTAAAAAGCAGTCTTCACGCTTTTTGTACAAACTGTGGAAAGCAGGGCTCGATATGAAGCAGCTTTGCTCAGAGACACCCAGCTAGGACAGCTCATCCCTCTCTCCCACTCAGACTCACACAACATCCAGCTGCTCTCAGGCAGTGCAAATTCAGCAGGTCCAAAACGGAATTCACATCCCATTTGCTCCCCATTTTAATTAGGATGTATACTAAATATTTTAAATAAATATTTCCATGAAAGAAGACAGTTCATGATGGTTTAACAATAATAGTAGGTTACTGCTTAATGTGTCTTCTCGTCTGGGATTTAAAAAATTTTTTTGGTGATTTTTTTTTGGGGGGGGCAGGGTTAAAACAAAGAACTATTTCACAAAGTCTAGTGATCTACTGACATCATAATAAACCCTAAGGCTTGAAAGAGCCAAACATTTTAACAGAACCTCGAAGCAATAACTGGATTATCAGCATGTCAGGGAAAAAAATATGCCAATTATCAAGCAATGACTTGGCTAAAGTTCAACTGTGGGGACGCTAATTAATTCACCCCCAAAAAGTTGCATCACCCTTCCAAAGCTGGTACCAGGACCGACCTGTGGACAAGGCCCCGGACATACAGCTACAGCAGCTGAGAAAAGCAAAGTCCCCTTTGTCCTCCTATCTCTTCCCATGGCAGCTGCTCTCACCTGATCTCCTGTAGGACACTCGGAGCCTTTAACACAAAAAACACCCAGAAGACAACAAGCATACAAATTTTAAGCAAAGTATTCTACAGGACACCGCACTTCATTTATAAACGAATTAATTTAAAATGCCTCCTGTGTGGGGACTTCCCTGGCGGTCCAGTGGTTAAGACACCGCGCTTCCAATGCAGGGGGCGTGGGTTCCATCCCTGTTTGGGGAACTAAGATCCCACATGCTGCGTGGGGTGGCAAAACAAACAAACAGGACAAACACAAAATACTCACACAACAAAACCTTCCAAAGCAATATTAGGTTCTCCTCATGAGCTACTCCAGGAAGATAAGGAAACATCTGTCTGCATCACGTACTATTTCTGGATAAAGTCATAATGGAGGCAGATAATTCTTTTAGTTTTCAAAAAAAACATAAAAGCTATTATTAGTAATGGCTTAAGTGCCAAAGTTTACCCAACTATTCAACACATACGGAAGGAAATGAGGAATTGAATAAAACATCTTTTGTATTCCTGAATTTTTATGACTTTTGTAAGGAGGAAAAGGAGGAGAAAAAGATAGCCTTGAAGTTCGGTAATTTGATTCTAAAGAGGCTTTACTGTGATTCGCATTCCAAATTTTAAAATATATTTTCAACTTCATGAGGCGTTTATGAACAGTCATGAAGTGAATGTCCTTTGCAAGAAGGTGAGAGAAACAGTTCTTCGCAAGGGGCAAGGGGCAGACTGGCCGTAACAGAGGGCCTTCCCGCAGCTCAGCTCCCTGATATTCTGGTCAAGATCCTGAATTCCCATAGCAGAAAATCATCACTGATGCTGGTAGGGCCTGAAGCAAAGCACACTATCACGCCCTGGGCGGTTCCAGAGTATAATCTTGCACTGTCAGCTATTACAATTGCTGGCAGCTAAGACAACTAAGTTCTCAGGAAGATGAGAGAGAAAACTCAGAGAGTCACATGCTGGGATCCCATTAGCCAGGTATCTCACACAAAGACTTTCCCTATAAAACAATTGTTGAAGTGGAAAGAGAAGCATTTCCATATGTTTGGTAAAAGTGCAGAGGATGACACATACATGGAGACATGCTATAAAATCTTAGACATTAACCACAGACAGTATCTCACCTACTAAAATAATTTGCTTTTTTTTTTTTTTTCGGTACGCCGGCCTCTCACTGCTGTGGCCTCTCCCGTTGCAGAGCACAGGCTCCGGACGCGCAGGCTCAGCGGCCATGGCTCACGGGCCCAGCCGCTCCGCGGCATGTGGGATCTTCCCGGACCCAGGCACAAACCCGTGTCCCTTGCACCGGCAGGTGGACTCGCAACCACTGCGCCACCAGGGAAGCCCTGCTTTCTTTATATAAGAAAATTCTAATACCCACCATGGTATTACCTTGGTTTACCTTCTAATACCACCATCTTTTTACCTTGGTTTCCAGGAAGCTCAGATTGAAATGTAATGCTCATTTGCAATAACTTCACTAGCCTAAGTTATTTGGTACAATTATTTCCCCCTTCCTCTATGTGGTTTTTATCATTTATTTGTATTTTATCAGTCCTTTTGTCTACAGTTACATTGTTATAATCTTCCTTAAATTTTTTTTGCCTACAATTAGAGTACAGTTTGAAAAATTTTTGTAACGTCTGAAATAAAATTTATATACACTGTAACTATTAATAAAATGGCATTTTATTTTCTGAGAAAGCGTCAGAAAGAGTTTAACTTTGGAACCTTATCCATTATAGAGTAACATGCTAGACATAAGCTGCCAGTGTGTGACTGAGGAAAAAAAACCCTGTTTGAATTCACGGGATTCTCTACTACATTATACAGACATCCCCTTCTCCCCACACAGACAAACACACCTATGATAGGAATCCTTCTCTTAAAAGTCAGTTGAACCCCTTTAGGATTCCGATTTTTAAAAGCCATGGGACTTCTTCCCCAGAAAAACATGAGCCCTCGAATCCACACACACACACAACGTTTAACACATAATTTAAGGTGTTCACAGACCCCTCACCCCATCTGGGTTCCTTCTTGCCAGAGAAATGACAGGGAAGATGGTCGGTTTCTACTGCAGGAAGCCACATGGAGTCCTTCCTGTACCCAACATGCCCAGCAGTGCAGCTCCACGTGGAGCTAACCCCCTGTCCCTGGCCCAGTGAATCTCCACCAAGAGGACCAGTCTTCTGTGAGAGACCAGAGTCCCAACACTGGTGGGTGACAGTGGCAGAATGAAGCCCCGGTCTCCTGACACCACCAGGAGCTCTAATGATTTTCACCATCTTTACCATTAAGTGATACAGATTTTCTTTTCCTGAAGAGACGCATTCTAACACTTTACCGCTGTTGTGGAAGAAACAGATTAGACATATGCGGCGTCTTATTTTTAACCACAAAAAAATTCACACAGTGCTTCCCTCAGTCTCTCCCCTATTTCTCCCTGATTTGAATCATTTATTTTCCAGTTTTGAGAAATAATGGACCTACATCACCGTATATGTTTAAGACCTACAGTATGATGGTTTGATTTACATATGTCAACGATTACCACAATAGGTTCAACTAACATCCAACTTCTCATACATAGATACAATAAAAAGAAAAAAAAAAGGACAAAAATGTCTCCGTGTGATGAGAACTCAGCATTTACACTCTCAACAACTTTCCTATATATATACAGCAGTGTTAGCTCTGGTCATCACATTGTACGTTACATCCCTAGTACCTAATTGTCTTATAACTGGAAATTTGTGCCTTTTGACCACCCTCCTCCAGTTTCCCTCCCAGCCACTGGTAACCACGAGTCTGATCCTTTTTCTCTAAGTTTGGGTTTGTTTGTTTTTTTTTTTTAAGATTCCACATATAATGAGATCACATAGTATTTGTCTTTCTCTGTATGATTTATTTCACTTTGCTTAATGCCTTCACAGTCCATCCATGTTGTTGCCAATGGAAGGGTTTCCTCATTTTTTTTATAGCTGAATAATATTCCACTGTATATTCATAAAAATATATTGGCCTATAGTTTTCTTTTCTGGTAGTGTCCTTTTGTGGTTTTGGTATCAGGATAACGGTGGCCTCATAAAATGAGTTTAGAATTTTTTGGAAGAGCTTAAGAAGGACTGGGGTTAATTCTTCTTTAAACGTTTGATAAAATTCACCAATGATTTGAATTTTTTTAGGACTTTTTCCACTAAGTCCGAAACCTTAGTACTTACTCTCAAAGACAGCTGTTTGTTTCTTCTTTCCCCCATCACTGCCTTAAAATCTTTCCTGTTGTTCCCTCAGATACACTTGCAGTTATCAATAAATGGTACTTATTTCTTTTTATTGAGCAAGGTATCTCTTACCATAAATCAAAGCTTACATCACTCCCTTGTGTAAGACTTAAATTTAGAGGGTTTTATATAGCATGTTAGGGTAGACTAGTAAATCACAATGGTCTTGAGGGTAGTAAAACAAATGGATGCAAAAAGAAAGGGAGGGAGGGAGACAAAGAAAGGAAAAAAACCACCAACACTAAACAGTTTACCTAGACCAGAATTTTCAATCCCAATCATAATATTAAATTCAACTAAAAAGAACTTTTTTTTTTTTAAAGAAATACTGTTGCCCAAGCCTCATCTGTAACTAATTTACTCAGAATTTCGAGGTGGGAGCTGGACATTGGATATTTTAAAGCTCCTGTGTTACTCCACTGTGGAGGCCAGAGCAGAGAAACACCCAACCCAGCCCTTTTGCTAAGGGAAGTGGGGGACAGGAAAGAGCTTCAGGGCAAAAGCAGAGGTGGTGCCTGGAATGCTAGAGGGAAAAATCAGACTGTCCTGTGTGTCCCTTTTTGCTGGTCCTCCCAGTAACAATCACCAACTTGACACAATGCCAGGTGTTTGCAGGGCATCTGTTCTCTGAGCAATCCTGGGGACAGACAGCAGCCCATGTAGCACAGGGGACAAGAACATGGCCCCCAACCTAGTCTCCACCCTCTGGGGTTCTGGCTGCAGATGTCCCTTTCACTCATGGGTGTGTTAAAGGACAACACTTCCAGCAGCTGTTCACCATTACTACCACGTCTCAGTTCAGAGCATGCCTGATGCCCCAAACTCTCCCTCCTTCCCTGAAGGTCAAGGTGGAATTTGTCCCCTACCTTAACGAAGCAGGAAGCCCCCCTTCCCGCCAAAACACAGGCCTGGGACAGACCAGGGGAATCAGAGCCAAGACTGAGGGAAAGTGAGCATGACAGCCAGTTCCAGCTGAAGGGTTCTGAGCAGAAAAAGAGCATGCAGTAAGTCAGAGGCTAAGTATCTGATCTCTGTGGCTTTGTGAGCACCGGCCTTCATGGAACAAGCAGGAGGGCCCCTCATTCAACACAAACAAGCTAAAAGAATTTGCAGTCATTAGCCCAGCTGTGGCACAGGAAACGCCCCAGGCCGACACAGCCCTCCCTCCTTCTCAAGCTCCACTCAGTTGCTGTCAGTAGCAAAAATCTTTCTTTTAAAACTTGATGACAGGTAAGCCAACCGCCTTCCTTCCTGTGTAAGGTTCAAATTTAGCTGCCAAAGCAGGACCTTTGTTGTGAGTCGTGAGCAGGGCTGTTCCAGGCTATCTTGCAGGTACCATCAATCACTGGACCTTTCAGGAAGTCAATACTCAACATGTATTTGTTGAGTGAATGAACTGGACCCCAAGAAACACATTCAAGTATATGTATAAAAAGCAGTCTGCTGGGCTTCCCTGGTGGTGCAGTGGTTGGGGGTCCGCCTGCCAATGCAGGGGACACGGGTTCGTGCCCCGGTCCGGGAGGATCCCACATGCCGCGGAGCAGATGGGCCCGTGAGCCATGGCCTCTGAGCCTGCACGTCCGGAGTCTGTGCTCCGCAGCGGGAGAGGCCACAGCAGTGAGAGGCCCGCGTACCGCAAAAAAAAAAAAAAAAAAAGCATTCTGCTAAACTTTCAGCTACAGTACAACCATCATAAAATGTTCTGTTGAAGGCTTTCATTATATATCTTTATTAGCGAACCACTCACCTAGTGTCTCTCACTCACCCTCATGTTACATCAAGAAGGGATGAGGACTTGAATAGACATTTTTCCAAAGAAGACATACAGATGACTAACGTGCACATGAAAAGATGCTCAAAACTATAAGACACTGATGAAAGAAATTAAAGATGATACAAATAGATGGAGAGATATACCATGGTTCCTGGATTGGAAGAATCAACATTGTGAAAATGACTCTACCACCCAAAGCAATCTACAGATCCAATGCAATCCCTATCAAACCACCACTGGCGTTTTTTACAGAACTAGAACAAAAAATCTCACAATTTGTATGAAACACAAAAGACCCTGAATAACCAAAGCAATCTTGAGAACGAAAAATGGAGCTGGAGGAGTCAGACTCCCTGACTTCCAACTATACGACAAAGCTGCAGTAATCAAGACGGTATGGTACTGGCACAAAAACAGAAATGTAGATCAATGGAACAGGATAGAAAGTCCAGAGAGAAACCCACGCACATATGATCACCTTATTTTTGATAAAGGAGGCAAGAATATACAATGGAGAAAAGACAGCCTCTTCAATAAGTGGTGCTGGGAAAACTGAACAGCTACATGTAAAAGAATGAAATCAGAACACTCCCTAACACCATACACAAAAATAAACTCAAAATGGATTAAAGACCTAAATGTAAGGCCAGACACTATCAAACTCTTAGAGGAAAACATAGGCAGAACACTCTATGACATAAAACACAGCAAGATCCTTTTTGACCCACCTCCTAGAGAAATGGAAATAAAAACAAACAAATGGAACCTAATGAAACTTAAAAGCTTTTGCACAGCAAAGGAAACCATAAACAAGATGAAAAGACAACCTTCAGAATGGGAGAAAATATTTGCAAGTGAAGCAACTGACAAAGGATTCATCTCCAAAAGTTACAAGCAGCTCATGCAGCTCAACATCAAAAACACAAACAACCCAATCCAAAAATGGGCAGAAGGCCTAAATAGACATTTCTCCAAAGAAGATATACAGACTGCCAACAAACACATGAAAGAATGCTCATTATCATTAATCATTAGAGAAATGCAAATCAAAACTACAATGAGATATCATCTCACAGCAGTCAGAATGGCCATCATCAAAAAATCTACCAACAATAAATGCTGCAGAGGGTGTGGAGAAAAGGGAACCCTCTGGCACTGTTGGTAGGAATGTAAATTGATACAGCCACTATGGAGAACAGTATGGAGGTTCCTTCAAAAACTAAAAATAGAACTACCATACGACCCAGCAATCCCACTACTGGGCACATACCCTGAGAAAACCATAATTCAAAAAAAGTCATGTACCACAATGTTCACTGCAGCACTATTTACAACAGCCAGGATATGGAAGCAACCTAAGTGTCCATCGACAGATGAATGGATAAAGAAGATGTGGCACATATATACAATGGAATATTACTCAGCCATAAAAAGAAATGAAATTGAGTTATCTGTAGTGAGGTGGATGGATCTAGAGTGTGTCACACAGTGAAGTAAGTCAGAAAGAGAAAAACAAATACTGTATGCTAACACATATATATAGAATCTACAAAAAAAAAAAAAGGTCATGAAGAACCTAGGGGCAGGACGGGAATAAAGACGCAGACCTACTAGAGAATGGACTTGAGGACACAGGAAGGAGGAAGGGTAAGCTGGGACAAAGTGAGAGAGTAGCACTGACATATGTACACTACCAAATGTAAAACAGATAGCTAGTGGGAAGCAGCTGCATGGCACAGGGAGATCAGCTTGGTGCTTTGTGACCACCTAGAGGGGTGGGATAGGGAGTGTGGGAGGGAGGGAGATGCAAGAGGGAGGGGGTATGGGGATATATGTATATATATAGTTGTTTCACTTTGTTATACTGCAGAAACTAACACACCACTGTAAAGCAATTATACTCCAATAAAGATGTTAAAAATTAAAAAAGAAAAGATGCTCAACATCGCTAATTATTAGAGAAATGCAAATCAGAACCACAATCAGGTATCACCTCACATCTGTCAGAATGGCCATCATCCATAAGTCTACAAGTGGGGGACTTCCCTGGTGGTCCAGTGGTTAAAACTTCGTCTTCCAATGCAGGGGGTATGGGTTTGATCCCTGCTCGGGAAGCTAACATCCATATGCCTCGCGGCCAAAAAACCAAAACATAAAAAAAACAGAAGCAATATTGTATCAAATTCAATAGGACTTTAAAAACGGTCCACATCCAAAAAAAAGCTTAAAAAAAAAAAAAAAGACTGCAAGTAACAAATGCTGGAGAGGGTGTGGAGAAAAAGGAACCCTCCTACACTGTTGGTGGGAATGTAAATTGATACAGCCACTATGAGAACAGTATGGAGGGGTTCCCTAAAAACCTAGAAATAGAGCTACCATATGACCTAGCAATTCCACTCCTGGGCATATATCCAGAAAAAAAAGAAAACACATACATACATATATGTGTGTGTGTGTCTGTGTGTGTGTATCCATATACATACATACATATATACATACACATATGCACACAATAGAATATTACTCAGCCGTAAGAACGATTGAAATAATGCCATTTGCAGCAATGTGGATGGACCCAGAGAGAATATTATGCTTAGTGAAATAAGTCAGAGAGAGACAAATACTATGTATCATACGTGGAATCCAAAAAATAATACAAATGAATGTATATGCAAAAAAGCAACAGGCTCACAGACACAGAAAACCAACTTGTGGTTACCAAAGAGGAGAGAGGAAGGGGGAGGGACAAATTAGGGGTATGGGATTAACAGATATAAACTACTGTATATAAAATAGATAAGTAAGAAGGATACACTGTATAGCACAGGGAACTATATCCATTATCTTGTAATAACTTCTAATGGAATATAATCTACAAAAATAGTGAATCACCTGAAACTAACACAATATTACAAAGCAACTATACTTCAATTTAAAAAAAGGGATGAGGGATTGACATACACACACTACTATATGTAAAACAGATAACTAATAAGAACCTACTGTATAGCACAGGGAACTCTACCAATACTCTGTAATGACCTATTTGGGAATAGAATCTAAGAAAGAGTGGATATACGTATGTGTATAACCGATTCACTTTGCTGTACAGAAACTAACACAACATTGTAAATCAACTGTACTCCATAAAAATTAATTTAAAAAAATAAGAATAAAAAAAGGGGATGAGGACTAATGTGGGAGACGGTCTCCCAGCATCCTCCTCTTGCTCCTTTTGGTAATAAGCCCCCCTACTGTTAACCAGGCTCGTGGCCCCCCTGGTAAAGACTACATTTCCCCGGCTCCCTTGAAGCTGGGTAGCTCCTGTGACTAAGTGATATGATATGACACCTTTGGGGTCACTTTCTTAAAGACACAGCCAGTTGCACCACTGGCTGAGACATGGTAGCAAGTGGAGCTATCTGCGCCAGGAGTGGAGGAAGGGCAGAGCCAGCCCCCCAGCCCTTACTACTCACCTCTGCACTATGATCTGAGGACCACTGTACTTGGAGGTGCCCTTGTCACCAAAAGATATTAAACCACATCATGATTAATTCCAGAAGGAAGAAGAGAACCCATCTCCTAGCCCTAACTCCAACCTTTAATTTGTTCAGGGCAAGCCTCTTAAACCTCCCCCCCTTCCACAGTTTCCTCCTTTATAAAGAAGGGGACAAAACCACCTGCTCAATCTTACTAATGAGAAGAATCAAATGCAATACTAAAGTATAAATGCTTTGGAAAGTTATATGAGGCGGCCTCTGAACGAAGATGATATAACTGTAATCCAGGCACGACACACTTGTGGAAAGTACTGCCCCAAAGGAAATTAGGTTTGAGTCATACTACAGTACTACAATTTTGGACCAGCTAAAATGGGAGTTCAGCATGGTGATGAAAATATTTTAAAATATACTGAATACTTACAGATATGATTTGTATGCACTGACTGCACAATTATGTCCATTAAAACTAGTGACACACCAGGAGAGAAAAGTGAGGCGGCCCTGTGTGGTGTAACGAGGACTAAACATGGTTCTAGGCCCCTCTCACCAGGTCAGGGCAGGGCATTCCTGGGAAGGAAGGTGGGGTCCTGAGGTTTCTCCCAGTCAGGACCACTGCCAGCCCTTATGGCCCCTCTGAGGCATTTTAGAAATAGGCTTGGCTTGCTCGGTTGCTTTCGTGACAAACAGAAAAAGGCAACCCCTTCCTCCAGGCTGACCCATCTCCACGGCCTTGGGTTGGAGAGTGGGCTACGTTTCAGTGGGTTCAGCCATGGGGCTCTTTCGCCAAGAAACACCCTACAGCTGTACACAGGGCCCTGTCGCAAATTTAAAGTGTGTATGGCATCGTTAATAAAGGTAGTTGTACCTAATGTTTCCTGGGGATCCCAATTCTGGAGGGAATCCACTACCTGTCACTAAATCTGCCAGAATTCCTTCATTGGAAACTGAGGTATACTCCATTTCAAAGAAGAATAGCTTCTTTGAAATGGAGTAAAGTGAACACTTTCTCCCATCTCCCTTCCGTGTGCTGGGGGGGAAAAAGGAAAGCTGCAAGCATTACAAAAAGACAGGTTGGAGGTGAAGGCTTACCGCCCAGTACTCCAAGCAGAGTGAACACTGAATGAAAAGGCTACAAGACAATGGCCAAGCATCAAAGTATTTGCAAGAACAATGATGCGTCCTTCAATTAAATTCTTCTGATTAAACTAATCTTTCAGTTCTTGTAATGTTCTCAAGTGAAATCCATTTACGACTCCCAAAACAAAGCCAACAGACACCTAGAGTTTTGCTTAACGGACCTAAACGGTGAATGTAGAATAGGCACAGCGCAGCCATCTCTCCCAGAAACACAGTCCTCTCTCACTGCCCCCTCTCCCTCCGCAAGGCCCCCATCTCGACCCTCCTAACTCCCTGAGCTTCCTCCCACTTCAGGGCCTTCCAGCACGGTGCCCCTCCCCTCAAAGGGCTAATCCTCTGGATCCCCGGATCAGCTGCCAGTATCACTTCCTCAGAGAGGCCTTCCCTCCCACCTAAACTGCTTTTCCTGTCATTCTCTTTCATTGCCCCCGCGCTTTCTCTCTCCACTGCAGTGTATAAATTTGTTTCCTGCAGTATTTATGTATTTATTCCCTGCTCCCTTAGAGACGTAAACACAACAAGCCAAGAATCATTTTGGTTTTGCTTATCGTTTTATACCCAGCTCAGTGACAGTCACCAAGTATGTTATTCACTGAAGGAACGGAGGCTGCAAGAGACCTGAGAGTGAGAAGGACAGTGATGGGCCCAGCCCTAGAGATTTAAGTCAAACAGCTCAGGGCTGAGCCCCTTTTTAAGTTCCACAGGTGACTGAGATGCACAATGCCCTACCGAGTGAGAGGAATACTAACCTGCCATTTTCCTGGCAAAATAGGACACTGAAATACCAAGTCAATTGCTCTATTTGAAAGAAGTCTGAAGAAAAATTTACAGTAATGCAAAAATTTCTGATAAGCACAATGTGTCCTGAAAGCAGCAGGCTTACACAAGTGGTGCCTATGCTCTACTCTCTTATACTATTTCCAGACATGTTGACTACACCACAAATGACTGTAATAAAACCTACCCAGGATATTACAGTTTCCACAAGCACACTGAAAACCTATTTTGTGAATGAACAAGAATCCACATCTACTGGCTAATTTAGTTCTTACAACCATTTTGCCCATAAATAATCCTGCACTCCCTAATCATGCAAATGTGTCTCTGCAAAACACCAAGGTCCAAAATCCCTTCCTTCGTAATGCAACAAGGTCTCAGACTGCTTACCTCAACGTCTGTTAACATGCCAATTTTTCCCCATAAACTTTTCTAGTTCTAGTCCCTACTATAGACATCAAAGCTTTGGTGTAACAACAACAAAAATGGTGACTGATGCAATCCAGCCCTGCCTACAGTATCTCGTGGTGATCGTTACAACATAAATCATTACCGGTTGATAAAGAGAAATGGGGGTGGGGAGGCAGACTTAGGAATTTAAAATGCATGGTCATTATTACTACTAAATACCAGGTTGTCATTTCAGAGTTCCCTCCAACAATGACTGAAGCTGCATTTTTACATTGCTTTCCAATTTTTTTTTTAATATAAATTTATTTATTTATTTTTGGCTGTGCTGGGTCTTTGTTGCTGCATGCGGGCTTTCTCTAGTTGCGTTGAGCGGGGGCTATTCTTTGCGGCAGTGCGCGGGTCTCTCTTTGTCGCAGAGCATGGGCTCTAGGTGCATGGGCCTCAGCAGTTGTGGTTCACGGGCTCACTAGTTGTGGCTCGCGGGCTCTAGAGCACAGGCTCAGTAGTTGTGGCACATGGGCTTAGTTGCTCCGCAGCATGTGGGATCTTCCCGGACCAGGGATCGAACCCGTGTCCCCTGCATTGGCAGGCAGATTCTTAACCACTGCGCCACCAGGGAAGTCTCTGCTTAACAATTTTACCCCTCCCTAAGCACAACAAATTATCACTTCCAGCCTTCATCTAGCTGACTAAATGGCCCCTTGCATCTCTTTATCCCCTTTTTATTTCTGGAACTGTTTTTCTCATAGAGCCATTCACTCTGAAATTTTACCAAAACAACTGCCAACTGCCTGAACAATTACTTCATTTTTAAGAAAGTATTTTAGCAGTGGCTTGATATCTCAAAGCACAAATGAGTTTTACAGTCTTCAGTTTCCAGAAGTCATTTGGTGTCATTCATCTGCAGTTTACAAGAGGAGATGCAGAGAAATGAGCTGAACTGCCTAAAACTTTAGAAATCTCCTGCCTAAATCAGAGTCCTGCTGAGGGCCTTATTCTTCA
The DNA here is from genome assembly GCF_005190385.1 of Monodon monoceros. NCBI lineage: Eukaryota > Metazoa > Chordata > Mammalia > Artiodactyla > Monodontidae > Monodon > Monodon monoceros. Next base: position 16,719,940 of record NW_021703777.1, read on the forward strand.
GTCTTATAAGTCAGACTCCCAGGTTCCTCATCTTCAGTTCAGTCATGAGCCTGCCATACCCACAGCACTTTCTGAGGCAAAAGGTCCCAGGCTGGTCCATGTACCCAGGAGGCAAAGTTTTCTGTATCAGGTGACGGCCCTGCTCCCAGCTGATTGGACCAGAAGTGAGCGTGTGACCCAGGCCAGCCAATGTGAAGACAGTTCAGCAGGGCCTTTCAGAGTCAAGAGGATGGAGTGAGGCTCGACTGTTAACGCTCCCAGTTAATTTAAAACTAAAGAGATGACAAGACATTTTAATGCCTACATTGAATAAATTAACATTTCTAACACCCAAACACTTCTGACTAATTATGCTCTTCATAAGACAGTTACGGGATTTATAAAACACATTAATTCATAGGGCACTACAGGCAAAATGACTATTAATGAGAAACAAATTTAAATTTGGATGATGAATGCCAGTTTGTCTCTGTGACTGAATGTATAAGTTCCTGTGGAGGTAACACTAAAGGGATAAATTTGAGGCCCTTCACGAATCTGAAGCCCCAGCTGAATGGCCTTGCAACCAACCACCACCACCATCCTCCCTGACCCCCCCCCCACACACACACACACGCTGAGGCCCCCATGGCCAGCAACGGAGGACAACGCATTTAAGTCAAAGTTCTCCTTGCACGGAGATGCTGGTAATTAATGAGACGCACCATAAGTCATCCCAGCAGGTTTCAAGGAGGAAACGTTAGTCACAAACCCCTGCTGATGACATCCCCAATGCTGCCTTGGGTCTAAAACAACCTGTCAGCCCAGTACTGTAACACCGTTTATACCCTTAGACAGTCCTGAGAGTCCCACCTCCCTTACCACAGGTAACCTGTATGATAACCCAGGTGCCTTGGGACCAAGAGAGCCTAATGCCACAGCTTTTCTGAAAACCCTTGAGAGCCTGCCCCTTTGCAAAATTTACACAAGCTGGGAAACCTCAGGAGGCAAACAGAACACGGTGTTTTTCCATTTCACTTAGCAGATCATCCCCACCTTTATGGTTTTCTTGCCCTTTCCTTCTAATCATTTTGCTCTCAATCCCCCAGCTTCTCTCTTCACTAAGAAAGTCCAGTGTGTAACTCTTGCTATTTCCGGATTCTCAGAGGCAGAGATTTCCTAACAGTGTTTCTAGGGAAAAGAAAAACACTACGTTAAATATACACATTGATTCTTAGACTCACCGGAATTTCAGACATGGTTTTTTTTTGCAGTTAATGTCTTAGAATGAAGAAAATAAGGTAAGTGTGTCTATTTCAGTTAGGGAGAAGGGGTGGAATTAAAGCAGGAATGACCAGATCTGGCTGGTAGCAGAGTCCTAGGAAATGTCACGCAGGGCATTTGACGGCTGCAGCAAGGTAAGAAGTAAAATAATGAGAATCAAAAGGAAGCAAGACAAAGACCTTGGAACTCTAGACAATGCGCATGCAATCTCTAGAGAATGTTTCCCATTTCCCAGAGCCCTGTACAAGAACTTGATCCAAACACTAGGTAGATTTGCAAGGCCTTTCTGGTTGCACTTTTCCCTCACAATGGTTTCTTAGTTCCATATTAACCCAACCCACTTAGCTCTTGCTTCTCTCGCATTCCATAGAATCTGCATCACTCCTCAGAACTGTACCTCTGCTTTCCTCTTACAAATTAAAACCCCAGAGAAAAAAAGGAATTGTGGAGGAGGAAGAGGTAAGAAGTGACCTCTCATGTAGAGCACTTCCAGGGCCTGAGCCCAGCTCCTGAGAAGCAGCCCATGTTTACATAGACCATACGGAAGAGGAAACCCAAGGCTCCTGGAATTGGCTCTACCTTGAGATAATTCTTTGAAACATGGGTGACTTGACATCTCAGAACCTAATGGGTCAGGGAAGAATTTATATTGTGAAGCATCTTTACCTAAGGTCACTCTGACAAGCACTGATAAAGAAATTAGCTGGATGTGATGCTCAAGAGACACTGGGGATGTCGAGATGAACCAAGTACTGCCCCGGTCCTCATGGGGTCCAGATGCACAGTCTCAGACAGGTGGTGAAACCTTTCAGGGCCTCAGTCCTCTCTCAACATGATAGGGTTGATCAGATGGCCTCTACTGCCATTGCCATAAGACACCTCTATAATTCTATACCATGCTTTCTATACTTTACCTCCCCAATGGCAATTTTGATCAGTATTGTCCCAACAACAAATGGGAAGAGATCATTTCCAGGCTGCAGAAAGAGATAAAATCTGAGGCATGGACATATATACACTACCAAATGTAAGGTAGATAGCTAGTGGGAAGCAGCCGCATAGCACAGGGAGATCAGCTCGGTTGCTATGTGACCGCCTGGAGGGGTGGGATACGGAGGGTGGGAGGGAGGGAAGAGATATGGGAACATATGTATATGTATAACTGATTCACTTTGTTATAAAGCAGAAACTAATACACCATTGTAAAGCAATTATACTCTAATAAAGATGTGAAGAAAAAAAAAAAAAAGATAATGGTACAGACTCTAATTTCCAAACTCTTGAATACTAGATATGGGGAAGGACCACCTGAATCTTTAAGGAAGAATTAAAGAGCAAAAGAAAAGGTGTATGTTTCACTTTGTACCAAAGTAAATTTGTGGAGCCCACTATTCAAAGAAGCAAATACCAAAATATATGGATACATAAAATGATTTAATCAGAGTTGGGCATTAAAGGTCATCTCATACCTATGACTTCATCTAGTCTGGCCTCTTCATTTTATAGATAAAGTTAGGCACAGAAAGATTAAGTAATTTTCCCAAGGCCACCCAGCCAGTGAAAGGCAGGCCAAATACTAGAACCCAGCCAAGAATGATCTAATCATTCCAAAAAGGTATCAGAGGATGCTAGCAGAGTCTGGGATAAGCTCCGAGTCTCTGGAGGCTAATGTCAAAGAGGACAGCCAAGCCCTCCCACAAAGCACCGCTTACTGTTCCGCACAAGCCAGAACACTGGGCTGATTGGTGCAGGACACATATATCTTTGGCTCCCATATTCACACATTTCCATCTGTGCCAAAGGTGGCCCAAGTCCCATAAGGCCCAGTAGCTGACACTCCTTCCAAAACAGGCCAACAGCTCCCAAGTGGTTATGACCTTCTCAGGTTCCAGGCTGTGTTTCCCACCTCATCGCTGTCATCACACCACATACAACGACCTCACCAAACCTCAGGAAGCCGGTGCTGCCGCGTCAGCCCACCAGCTTAGCGGCAGCAGCTGCCCAAAGACATCACCCTAGGCCCTCACTTGCTGTTCTGGCAATCGGGACTGTATCTGTGCCTGTTCCGGGTCTAGCCCATCGTTTTCAAAGCTTAGAGCTGGATAGGCCCCAGATATCCAAGAAACCATCTGTTACAAAACCCTCCCTCCTCCAACTTCACTTCAAAACACACCACGGCATCTCCCACCGTCCCTGGTTACGCAAGCGGGAATTAGCGAGAGCCTTCTGAACCGAGGGTGTGGACCTCTCACAGGCGACCTTGGAGAGGACACCACCCACGCTGACCTTGTCCAGAAACAAGGGAGCCACCAGTTTTACATCAGACATCCTGAAACAAACACCTTCATGTACTCTGTCTGGCGGCATTAACCACAGTAGATGCTAGAAAAACACATTCAATTTGCTAAGTCCTAGAATTTGAGCCATGTCTCCATTTCAATTTACATTTATTTTTCTTTAATAGTCACTTTTCAAAGCAAAAGTCACAAGTATTAAAGACAAGGTAGGAACGATCACACTAATAAAACACTAATATCCCAGACCTAAAACAGCAAAAACTTAACTTTCCGATGAAGAGCAAAACCAGAATGAGATTGAGCATTCTTTGAAAGCCACTCCAACCGTATTACATTTAAATTCCAAGTAAACGCCAAGCAGTTACATTTGTATAATAATAGTCATAATAACATTGAGCATTCACTACGTGCCAGATTGCACTAGGATCTTTTTATGTATGATCTCACTGAATTTTTCTAACAGCTCTATTATCATCTCCCGCATTTTTTAAGTGAAGGAGGCATATGGAGGGTAACTAACTTGCCAAAGGTCACATCAATAAAAAGCAGCAGGGTCAAGGTTCAAACCTAGTTCCTTGTGACTCCAAAGCTGGTGTTCTTAACTTTCCTCCACTCGGGCTTGGGGTCTTTGGTGTGTAGGAGCAAAAACTAAAACTGCATTTTAATTTACTGAACCACGTCCCTCTGCATTTTAAGAGGTTCTGTGTAAATGACTGCCCTGAAAATTTTTATAGGCAAGGAAGGGAAATTGGCACTCTTCTACCAAGTCTGTAGCACAGATGTCAAGCAGCTGTGCAGGAGCTGGGGGGACGAGTGAACTGTGTGCCTGGCAAAGTTATATGGGCATCTGTCTCAGGCTTGAAATTTTGAAAAGAAATGAGAAGCCAAGGAGATGCGAGGGAGACTCATTCTAAATTCTGCAGAGACTGTTAAATAAACATGATCGGCCCCATACGGCTCTGATAGGCAGTCGGTTAAAAATAAAAAATAGGAAACCATATCCCTTACTAGCCTTCCCTTCTTCCCCTAATGAGCACAGAAATCCATGAACACACACACAAACCCTATTAATATTAGCTTATTTAAACCTTAAATTTTTAATTCTCTTTATTCTCTTTGGGGGGATTCATTCGACAAACATTTGGCTTCACTTATACATCTGTTGCTATGTTTTACTGCAGGCGTCAATATGACTTTCTCCTGGGTAGCAGCTCTCAGACAATATCGATAGTCACAAGGCAGCCACAGATTTACTGCTGAACAACTCAGATCAGAAGGATGGAACAATAAAGCTACAGGCCATTGGGCATACTTACTGGTGATCAGCCTCACGTGCTTGTGATGTTTCCGATCTAAGCCAATGTCTTTCCTTGCTCTCTACCTTTCCTAATTCTTCACAGTTGACTTTCATTTCATAGTCTTACCAAGCACCTGTTTTGTGCTGTCTGCAGTGTTAGAGGCTGGGAATATTATGGTGAGTGAAATAAGCTTATTGCCTAGTTGGAAAGGCAGAAATTAACCAAACAAGAACACAAAGGAGTGAGTGATTTACAAAGGAGCACTGCGAAGGAACACAGATCGGTGAGTACCGTGCCAGCCTTTACACACAGCTGCAGGTTCCGACACTCCTCCCACTGAGAGGGGAGGTCTGTGTCCCCTCCTCGTGAATCTGGGTAGGCTCTGACAGCTTCAGTCATTAGAGTAGGGTGGAAACGATGCTATGGAACTTCCAAAGCAAGGTCACAGAGGTCATGTTGCTTCTTGCTCCTTTGTATTTAACGCTCAGTCTTGGAGCCCTGAACTGCCCTGTAAGCGGTTTGACTATCCCGAGGACACTCTGCTGTGAGGAGGTCTAAGCCACATGAAGGAACCCTGGGTAGGAGCTCTGGTTAACAGTCCCAGCCGAGCCTGGTCTTTGAGTCGCCCCATTCCAGGCCCCAGACACACGAGCAGAGATGCGCCCAGATTATTGCAGCCCCCCGCTGTTCAAATCTTCCCAGCTGAGGCATGTCTTCCCAGAGGAGAAACAAGCCCTCTTCAGTGTGTCCGAGTTCCTGGCCCACAGAATCCAAGAGCATAACAGAATGGTTGTTTAACACCAGGAAGTTTTGGAGTGCTTTGCTACCCAGCGGTAGACAACCCAATCAAAGGTAGTGTCTATAATAAAAGAGCCTGCCTTATCCTGGCAAGTCATACAAGCACTCTCGATGAAAGTAACACTGGAGCTGAGAGCTGAAGGGTGAAAAGGCTTCCAACAAACAGAAGGGGAGGGGATGGTCCAAAAGGAATAAAAGTAGGTTGTAGCACAGGCCCTGCGGTCAGAGGAAGCATGGCTGGCACAGGAAAAAAGCCAGCTGGCCAGAGCACAGAGGAAGAAGAGAGCAAAAGGCTGGCGAGCTAGGCAGGGGCCAGACGGTGTTCACGGCGCTGGTCTCTTACTCATCAGCCGTTACAAGTTCCTGAAGGGTTAGGTTTCTGGTTTTTATAATTGAGGCAAAATTCACGTAACATAAAAGTCACTTTTATGGTTGAATCATGTCTCCCCAAAATGCATACGAAGTCAACACCAGTACTTCAAAATGTGACCTTATTTGGAAATAGGGTCACCGTAGATATAAGCAGTTAAGATGAGGTACTTAAGGTAAGTCCTAATTCAATAGGACCGTGTCCTTATAAAAAGGGAACATCTGGACCCAGACAAGCGTGAAGATGGACGCAGAGATTGGCGTGATGGGTCTAGGAGCCAAGGAATGCCAAGGACCGCCAGCAAACACCAGAAGACGGGGGAGAGGCATGGACAGAGGAAACTGCCCACCTGGATCTCAGACGTGTGGCCTCCAGAACTGTGAGACGATAGATGCCCGCTCTTTACATCACCCAGGCTGTGGTGCTTTGTTACAGCAGCCCTGGGGAACTCATATAATCACCATTTTAAACCACTTTAAAGTGTGTGATTCAGTGATTTTCAGTATCTTCAAAATATAGTGCAACAACTACTGCTATCCAATTCCAGAACATTTTCATATTGGAAAAGGAAATCCCGTTCCCTTCTCTCCCCAGCCGTGGCAACCATTAATCTCCTTTCTGTCACTGTGGATTTGCCTCTTCTGGACATTTCATATAAATGGCATCATACAGGGGCTTCCCTGGTGGCACAGTGGTTGAGAATCTGCCTGCTAATGCAGGGGACACGGGTTCGAGCCCTGGTCTGGGAGGATCCCACATGCCACGGAGCAACTGGGCCCGTGAGTCACAACTACTGAACCTGCGCATCTGGAGCCTGTGCTCCGCAACAAGAGAGGCCCGTGCACCGTGATGAAGAGTGGCCCCCGCTTGCCACAACTAGAGAAAGCCCTCGCACAGAAATGAAGACCCAACACAGCAAAAATAAATTAATTAATAAACTTCTACCCCCAACATCTTCTTTAAAAAAAAAAAAAATGGCATCATACAACATGTGGTCTTTAGTGTCTTGCTTCTTTCACAAGAAAGATGTCTTCAAGGTTCATCCATGTTGTAGCATGCATCAGTACATTTCTCTATATAGCAGGTTAATAGTCCATTGTATGTATTTTATTTGTCCATTCATTACTTGATGGACATTTGAACTGTTTCCATTTTTTGGCTATTATGTATAACAGTGCTATTGAACATTCCTAGACACATTTTATATGAAGATCAGTTTTCAGTTCTCTGGGGCATATACCTAGGAGTGGAATTGCTGAGTCATACGGCAACTCTATGTTTAACTCTTTGAGGAACCACCAAAGTGTCCTCCACAGTGGCTACACCATTTTCATTGCCACCAGCGATGTCTTAGGGTTCCCTGGAAAGTTTTAAGCAAAAGGGGTAAACATCAGAACTGTGCTTTGAAAAAATAGGAATCAGCTTTTCTGAAAGAATGTGAGTTGATTTGGTACTGCTGGGTCTGACATGCCTTTTAAAACATTCAAGTGGAAACGTCAGGTAGGAGAGGCTTAGACAAGAGGTCAGTCAGCTCTGAGTTAAAATTCGAGACTCAGCAGCCTAGAGCATAGACAAGATTCCTCAAGAGAAAATACAGAACATAGAAAAAGAGAAGCTTGGTCTGATCTTTTAGGAGCTCCAAATGAATGGTGGGAGAGAGGAAAATTGAGTCTGAAAAAGGAGCATGATAAATCGGATGGAACAAAACTGTAAAACTGCTAGATTAAGAAAGAGGAAGGAGACAAAAGACAAAACAAACAAACCACCAAAAGAAAAAAGAAAGAAAAAAAAGAGACAAAATTGTAATAAGAAACAGAAGATCTGCAAAGAGACTAAATCCTGATACTTTAAGAATCAGATAAATACCATTTTACATTTTACTTCTTCCTACATTTTTCCTTTTTTTTTTTCCTTTTTTTTGGGAAAGGGGAGCGTGGTGGAGAGGAAGCAGTTTAGTTCCCTCAGTCTTAATGTTGTGAGAGGTTAAACTACTTGACCTTTTATCAGAACTGGTGAATAAATGCTTTTCAGTCTGGACATCAAACCTAATTTAAAATAGACCTCCTGTAAGGGAGCTGCGTGGAAAGAATCTGGTTCCATACTTAACAAGTTCCTATTTCATCAAAGCATCTGCGAGCCAGGGAAGACAGTCCCACACCACTTCAAAGTAAGAAACCCACAGAGCTTATTAAAGTGGGAGAAAAATCGTTCCCCTACACACTCTCCCTGCCCACAAGTACGTACTTAATGACAGAGGCAAATCAAACGATGAGAATCCTAAGAATAAATCTATAATAACATCTTCTGTCCCATTTCAAAATTACAGTTTAGATTATTTTGTTCCTCAAAAGCCATATCCAGAGATTATAAAGCTCTCTTGCAGCTAATCCTTTCAGGCCTACGTTGCAAGGAATTGAATTTTAACTTTGTAACTAGGTGAACAAAGGACTTTTGGGGTTAAATAAACATTGCCTTTAGAGGAGCAAAGGAACGAGAGTCTCTGCTGAGTCCATGGCCCTCTTTGGATACATGTGAATACAGGCCTGTGTCCTAGGTTAGCTACACCTTTTGGTGGCCTGCCACACTAATACAAAATCGGGGAATGTAAAATTGCATTACACTGAATTACTTTACTTGAATAAAACACACAATTCCCATGTTCACACTATATTCACATCCTTTGAAAGATTTAATGTTATCGATTGATAGAAGAGGTGTCCTCCCAGGGTAAGTCTGGAAACTAGCAATTTAAGATAAGTCCATGTCAGGCAGAAATCCAACTGACATTAGGACCTAGAAGATATCTTCTTTTGCTTTATATGAAAACTATTTAATTGGTTCCAGTTACATTAGAAAAATGAATCACATTGGAAAAAGTAATAAAATCACTGCAAGTATTAGCCACAGTCAGCCACGTACGCTGGCATTAGTGCCTGGTACTTGACATGTGTTATTCCAAAGGTATCATTATCCCTGTTTTACAGACAAAGGTCCGGAAGTGCAGAAACTCCAAATCTGGCCTCTGGTAACACAGAATTGAAATACAAACTTTTTTTTTTTCTTTTTTTTAAACCAGAATACAACTGCCCCTACCACACTAGGCCTTCAAAGACCTGTTGTGGGAATTTTCAGAATGTTATTGCTAAGTACAAATAGAGCTGCTGCATGACAATGAGAAAATAAAGTCAAAAATGAAAGATGGTGATCTTCCAGAGGAAAAAATAATGACTTAATACTTATTTAATGGGCCTCCCTGGTGGCGCAGTGGTTGAGAGTCCGCCTGCCGATGCAGGGGACACGGGTTCGTGCCCTGGTCCGGGAAGACCCCACATGCCGCAGAGCGGCCGGGCCCGTGAGCCATGGTCGCTGAGCCTGCACCCGGAGCCTCTGCTCCGCAACGGGAGAGGCCACAGCAGTGAGAGGCCCGCGTACAGAAAAAAAAAAACAAAAAACTTATTTAATAAAGTAATATTTTATTACTAAGAGTTCTACAAGAAGTTGTTACATGTTTTAAGTTTTGTTGTTGCTGTTGGGAGGTATAAGCATTTTAGATATGGGGAGTAATTTTCATGTTGTTTTAGATGTGGGAAGTAATGAAACAGCCAACCTGTTATAAAACACCATTTCCCACAGTACATAAGGAAAAGGCCTCTCGATGCCCCTAGTTCAGAGAATCAGTTTGATGTTGGTACTTAGACTATAAAAGAGCAGTAACTAATGCTAATTAGTACTTAATGGGATAGAGCCACAAATATTAACTCATTCATTCATTCTCACCACATGTCCCTGAAGCAAGTATGAACATCCCTCTTTCACAGAGGAAGAAAAACAATGTTACAAAAACGATGGCAACCTACATCCAGAAAAGTGTCCTCCCAAATACAAAAGACAAACACTACACCGAAGACTTTAAATTCTTCATATATACAGAGGCGTGGATGAGCATCTTTTTAGACACAATAACTACACTCATCCCCAAACAACAGTGACTGAAAATCTGTGGTATTCCAAAAGGCAAAATATGATTTGGAAGCACTGAAGTATAATAATAGTAATAATAATAGAGGGTGGAGGAAAAATGTTAATAATTGTTGAATGCATACGATCTGCCTGACACCATTTCATTCTGCGTACCTTGTGAGGACTAACAGTTAATGTCCATTATGAGCTTGTGAGGCAGGTACTAGTACTTCCCTCCTGGATCTGTCAGTTGCCCAGAGTCACACTGAGAGTTCAGAGCAGGATTCAGAGCTAGTCTGGCTCCAAAGTCCATGCTCTTGACCACGACATTCTACAGTTAAACAAGGCACAACTTGTTTTCACGTTCAACCTGGGATTAACCCCACAAGATTGAACTTATTTCACCAAGGAGAAGAAACAAAAATCCCTTAATGCTTTGCACTCAACCCTGTTTCCAGGGCTCCTTCTGACACACGTCCCGTGATCTCTGGTACGATAAAATGCCAAGCCAGATCTGGTCCACTCCAGCTCTAAAATACTCATTTGTATCAAAAATACTCATTCACACTTTAATGGCTTCATCCAACCTACTACTCCCTGAATGCAATCTCCTCTTGAATACATTTAATAGCTTCTTTCTGAATGAATCCTATTAGCACAATTTATTCATTCCTTCTGAAACCCTGTGTTTGGAGGCAGAAAAATAGCTTGTTGGAATATTATGTTTATTTCATACAATACACATCTTCTCTTCAAAGAAAAAAATAGCCTTACCTAGTTAGATCTTTACATACCAGATAAGTCATAAGAGGAGACTTATACTACCACATATAATTTTTTGGAGTAATATGTTTATAAGAAATAAATGAATAAGAGTGGAAACACTTCATATCTAAGTGTCTCTAAAGGATATTCCATAAACCAATTATTCACTCAATCCAAAATCACTTGCTCCTCTGATTATCAGCCTGTGGTTTAAAGAGTATCCACATGACAATCACCTGGAGGCTGCTGTTAACACAGGTGAGGCCTAACGAGTTCTATTCCTGGTGAAGAACTGTGCCGCCCACAAACAGTACACACAAGTCTTAGGTACCCTAAAGTTTGAGAACCACGGTCCTCTATGGCACATCGACAGGATTCAAACAACTATGCACAGAGCTTATCTCAGCCCCTTAATTGCTCTCCCTGGTTCTACCCTTCTCCCTATCCCCACACACCTACTATTCTCTACAAACAGAGGGCTCCTTTTAAAGGCCAGGTCATGTCGCTTCTCTGCTCAAAATTCCCCAAGTGCTTCTCATCCCCTTCATGGCCACAGCTCTGAATGATCTCCCGCTTTGTCTTTCTGACCCCTTTCCTACCACGCTCCCCTCCCCCCTCGGCCAGTCACCGACCTGCTTCCTCTCACACCTGGCCACCTGAGGCGGAGCCTCTGTGCCCTGCAGGTTCCCTCTGCCCAGACTGCTCTCCTGCAGGTACCTGCACGGCCTGTCACCTCACTTCCTGGGGAGTCTTGCTCCAGCATCACCTGGCCACCCTATCAAGGACCACTCCCCCCATGCCCACACGTACACTCTTTCCTGATTGTATCCTCTTTAGCACTTTAACCAGTAACTGAAATACTTACCAATTTACAATACTGTTGTATCTTTATTAGTTGTCTGTTACCCTCGCTCAAATGTAAGCTTCAAAAGAAGCAGGGATTTTTTTTTTCCAATCTCTTTTGTTCTTAAATGTAACCCATTTGGCAGAAGTCAAATAGTACTCATTGAAAGAATGAATGAATATCATAAAGGCTCAAATAAAGGTATCAATGGAGTGTTGTAGGAATCTAGAGGAGAGACAACCAATTCCTCATGGCAACAGCCCACCTCCTCTCACAGAAGGTAACACAAGCTGGGTTTTGAAGGAAGAACGGAGAACACCCTCTAAGAAAAGGAAGGATATTCTACATGGCAACTGGCCTGCAATCTTCAAAAACGTCAATGTCGGGCTTCCCTAGTGGCACAGTGGTTAAGAATCCGCCTGCCAATGCATGGGGTGTGGGTTCGAGCCCTGGTTCGGGAAGATCCCACATGCCATGGAGCAACTAAGCCCGCGAGCCACAACTACTGAGCCCACGTGCCACAACTACTGAAGCCCATGTGCCTAGAGCCCATGCTCCGCAACGAGAAGCCACCGCAATGAGAAGCCCACACACTGCAACGAAGAGCAGCCCCAGCTCACTGCAACTAGAGCAAAGTCCGCGCACAGCAACGAAGACCCAACGCAGCCAAAAATAAATACAATAAGTAAATAAACAATTGAAAAAGAAAAAAAACGTCAATGTCATGAAAGACAAGGAAAGAACAAGGAACTCTTCGAGACTGAAGGAGACTAGAAAGACGTGACACCTGGGTGTGGTGCTCGATTCTGAACTGGATCCTTTCGCTCTAAGGACATTATTGGGAAAACCAGAGAAACCTGGAGTCCATCGTTAAAGGTATATATAGCAGTTCTTTTTTAGTATTCTTGCAACTTTCCTATAAGTTTGAAATTGTTTCAAAAGAAGAAAAATGGTGGGAGGGGGAGGCTAGGAAAACACAAAAGGAACCAGAATTATATGAGTAAGTGTAATGCATTAAATAATCTGTGAATTAAATGCCCAATGAATAAAATACGAGGAAAAAGGACTACTTCTTCCAAATGTTTCTTTTCCCCTTGCTCTCCCATTCCTCCAAGAAAAACTTTGGGCCTATATCATCTTGGCTTAGAGTCAGGCCAAATATGGTCATTTTTCTTTAAGTGTAACACAGATAAACCCCCTGGATTACAGTGGAAACACAGCATGCAGCAGGACATCTGTCTGTATAAACTCTGTAGTAAATGACATCTCTCTTCTCCCTACAGAGCAGAGGCTTGATCCCCATGAATTGCTGTAACTCAAAACATACTTTTTACATAAAAATAATGATGGGGTTGGAAATAGAAAAAGTAAATCTTTGGACTGGATTGCTGTTGTGAGCCAAAGAGAATGATTAAATATAAAACGGCGGCGGGAATAGCACTGGGATATAAAGAAGCAGATTGACATAGATTTTTTTTTTTTGAAACTGGAAGTTACAGGCAACATGCCTAGAATTTAGACACCAGTATTAAGGACCAAACGCTCTTCCAAGCGGCTACAGCTCCCGTGACAGGTCAAACATCATTACAGCAAACACCACAGCCACAAGAATTTCTGAGTAACCCAAAGCATACCTAACTAATGGCTTCCTTAACTCAAGCAGCGTACGATAGCCAACAGCGTTCCCCATTTTAAACACATTAGTACAAACGTACAAAAGAAATACACTGACTATACAAAGGACTCACCAGAAGTTCCCTGATCTTCCATAATAAGGTACAAGTCAATTTTAAAAGACAGAAAAGAAATGAAATGAGTTTACATACAATTTCTCAGGGATGCAGCTATGCACTGCACAACCAAACCACCAACAGGCAAGTGAAAGCAGAAGTTCAGTGCCACAGCAAGGGTCTATGGAGACATGCAGAGCCCCTTCCAAGTTCCCTACTCTCCTCTGTATGTGGAGTCCTCCACGCTCTCTGGGATTGGTTGGTTTTGATTTAAATTTTCTTCCAAAGCAGTAACGTTGAGAAATTGCTTATTTAAAAAACATGAAGTTTCAACTGGTCCTGGGAAATGGTTAGATCTGGCAACACCGGCTCATATTCTCTGGTCAACCAACAGCTGGAGGAAAGCAGCTCCACCCACACTGGGCATGAAGCATGGTTGACCCTTTACCACACTTCCACCTCTGACCCTCAATGGCTTGTCTTTTGCCTGGTCCCTCAAAGCAGAGCATCTGCAACCCCAGCTTTGAAGAAATCCAGAACAACAACAGTGACGACAAAACACCCAACTTCAGAGGATACCAAAACTGAACTGTATCTTACACATTCTGCTCTAATAAGACCTCAGAGAGAAAGCATACGTTAATAACATTATGTATAATAAATTACACTCACATTCTTCCAAAGGCATTCTCACAAGCGTCACTGGCAGAGGCAAAGTTTATCATTTGAAACCACTTTGCTGTGGAAGCAGGAATGCTTTGAAAGTCTCTTAGCTTATCAAAACGTGAAGTTGTTTGTTTTAGAAGCCCTCTACGTGAGTTCAAAACTAACCATCATAGTTATGTATATCTTACCACAATTTAGAAAAAATAATAACCATCATAAACACATACATACTGTAATAGAAACAATTTAACAAACATAATTGTCCTAAACTGTCAAAAGAATGACTATTTATTTACTATAAATTTATTTATTTTTATTTATTTTTGGCTGCGTTGTGTCTTTGTTGCTGTGCATGGGCTTTTCTCTAGTTGCCGTGAGCGGGGGCTACTCTTCACTGCTGTGCGTGGGCTTCTCACTACGGTGGCTTCTCTTGTTGCAGAGCACGGGCTCTGGGCACTCGGGCTTCAGTAGTTGTGGCACACGGGCTTAGTTGCTCCATGGCATGAGGGATCTTCCCAGACCAGGGCTCGAACCCGTGTCCCCAGTATTGGCAGGCGGATTCTTAACCACCGCGCCACCAGGGACGTCCCAAGAATGACTATTTTAATTTCTTTCTGAATATTTCCCAACTTTCCAGTTGCATACTATATAAAATCAGAACACCTTTAGTACCAGAGGGATTGTCCGTGGGCACACAACCATGCCCACGGACAAGTCACACACTTCCTGTGCCCCAGTGCCCTCACCAGTACAATGTGAAGAACAGCACAGACTCCTCATGGGGTCACTGGGAAGATTAAATGAGTTAATACACAAGCAGCACTTCAGAACAGTGCCTACCACGTCATAAGCGCCACATAAGAATTAAAAAGAAACAGTCACTACTGCCCGGCCTTGTATTACTTGACACAATGATCTAAATTACCGATAAGTTATGTTCTCTTGTCAGAAGCATCCTCATCTCTGCCCTGGTCTGCAGAGTGAGACACTGTCTGTCTGACACAATTTTCTACCCAGAGCACATTCCATTTTTATCAATTTAAGTTGCTGCCAAATCTCAAAAGTCATTAATAAACGTACTGATATCTCAAATGGTTTATGGTAAAACACTCTCAAAAGTATTTAACAGAAAAGAATTAGGTCTAAGCCAGTATCCAAGAGATAGAGATTTATTGAAACAATTATCAAGTTTGAAGAATAAAATCCCCAATGCAGTAAAAACGTAGCATTCAAAAAAAAAAAAGAAAAAGCCTCAATGCAGGAAAAGACAAGTACTATTCGAAGGTACAGCCTGTAAGTGAATGAATTAAAAAAATAAATGAATGATCATGAATGAACATCAAACTGGTGACATGCTGCTGATCACAAACTCGTGCTATCCTTAAAAACAACAACAACAAAATACTGCTTATACTTAAGAGTCAATGCCGAACTGTTCTGTCATATTACAGAGCCAGGTTAATAATGATGTATGAAAAATACTCAACTAGCATTCCCTCAATGCTTCCCGTATGCACTGATGCATTTGTGCTTAATGTTGATGGCATGGTCCCCGCTCTGAATCTAAAATATAGTTGGGGAACAAAACTAACAGAGACCAATTTGTAACCTCTGAGTATCCGCTGTAAGAGTTCTCAGAGAGGTGCACCCAGCAGATGCTGCAGTGTCCTCAAAGTGAATGGGAACAGAATCCACACAGAGGAGGAAGCTCCCAGAGTAACAGCACTGCAGCCGTCCCCGTCCACCAGGCTACACACAGCAAAGCGTAACACGCGTAACTCAGGCTGCCTCCTAGCTAGCTGGGGTGGCTCCGTGGGGGTCTGGGGGGGTGTTTGCTATTTTTGGAAAAAAATACAGCAAGCGTTGTTCCGCTCAGCAATTCCCTAACCCTTCTCAAAACACACAGCAACACCACCTCCTCCGAGCACTCCCTGACCACTCCTTCCTCGGGCTTACACACCGTTTCCCTTGATGGGTATTTATTTACACGTCTTTCCTCCACTGGACCAAGAGCTCCAAGAATGACGTGAAACCACCTGGTACTGCAGCCCCAGGTCTGCAGGCTCAGCGAACATCCCTGGAGTGAGAGAGGGATGGGAGGATGCCTCAGCCAGGGAAGGGTCCTACACACACGGGGAGGCACTGAGGCAGAGCCCACAGGTTCCAGCGCCAAGCTCCCCTGCACGTTGGTGCTGTGCAGCAGAAGGTAGAGCCTCTGTCCTCAAGGATCTTAGAGTCCGCTCAGCCTCCAAAAAGCTGTCTGAGAAAGCACCTTAAGCGCTCTCTCGAGACAGCCATTCATTACCAGTAACGTGAAGAACGTGAACCCTCCCCTTAAAATGAGGGGTAGTGGTTTTCAAAGATGCTGCAGGGCTGAGGACTTCAGGACACCATACAAAGAGCGAGTGAGAGTTCACTGGGTCACACGGAGAAGGGGAATCAACTTACTCATAAATCTCCAACGCTCCACTCCCTCTCTTGCTTACTGGCTGAGCAGCTGCCATCTGGAAGGCTTAGCACATGAAAAGCATGATCGTGGCTCTGCTGGGATATTTCCGGTGGGTAGAGAACACAAGATGCCAGAACTTTAAAAAAAGAAAACTAAAGCCTATAATTCCGATTACCTTATTTCACCTTTCTTTCCAGCCAATCCAAATTCCACCTGTTGTAGATAGGTAACTATTAGAGAAATCTTGCACGTGCTTTGCTGAATCATTCAACCTGCAAAATCTCCACAAGGCCTCACATCTCCCACATTCTGACGGTCAGGCCTAAGCTGACTGGGCAAGCAAAGAGAGACCCCTTGCACACAACCTTCCAACTGAAAGACAGCAGAAAAGCAAGGCAGGCTGTGTTCAATTTCACGGAGCCCATGGCGGGCTCTGGTTAGGTCCACCTGAACACCCCCAAAGCCTGGGACCTTAACACGCATTTCCCACCCCTGGCTCCGGCTGGCTGTGCCTATATCCCTTAATGACCCCACCTGAGCTCTCATCTGTGGTTCCGTTGTCTGTCTTGTTCTCTGGCACCTCTGCCTGCCTGGGTCTCTGAGGGTCTTCAGGGGCTGCCCGGCCCTGTGGGGCCAGCATGAAGGAAGCCACCACTTCAAGGTTCAGCCTGGCTACTGTGCAGAAGCCAGGCCTGAGAGGGGCTCCTAGCTGTTTTGTTTTGAGACCTCAGGCTATGGAATCCGATAAAAATTTTCTTCAGTCTAGTGTCACAAAAAGCCCTTTTCCCCTAAAGGGACCCAGCAATCTGAAAGTGTCTTGCAAAGCATGTTCCTGCTCTAGTCTTCAGAGCCTTCCCTGAGGCAGGCATGTGGCAGCTCCAAGTCAGACAGAAGGATACTGAGTCTCCAGGGGCCTGGCCCGTAACAGACCGTACAACAAACCAGGGCCTCCCTCATGCTGCCTTTTAGGTTTTCGTTTTTTTAATTCAACAAGATCGCTTGGCACTGTCCGCGTCACCTTCTGAGTCTACAGATGGGGAGGGAAATTGGAGCACAGACGATCTCTGCGCTTCCCACCAGGTCCCCCCAGACACACTGCCCAGTAAGACCAGCTCACGCTAACCTGAGGGCAGCAGGGACTTCTCTTGCTGGCCAAACAAAATGAAAAACCATCCTCAACCCCTTCCGATCAAAAGTTTGTCAGCCTCTGACTAGAGGAAGCACCTACCTGTCGCTACCCTGTGTTTATTTTCCATTTCTTTAACAGCCTTGATGCCTCTGCTATCATATTCTAAAATCCCAGGTGCACAGGGAATGTTCGCACTTCTTCAAAATGTTAAAAAAAAAAGCCACAACAAACGTGCATATCTGTATATGCTGCTCGGGTTTCAAAAACATAAATTATCTTCAGCCAGAATCAGAACTCAGCAACAGCTCCCTCCTGCCCACACCCGGCACGAGGGTCTCCTGCTCTAGGAGCCTGACAGTGGAACGCTTTACTGGAGTGACTTAACATCCTTGAGCTTCCAGTAGGATCACTATGTATGCTGTCATCCAAAATGAATAATTTTCAAAGGTGACACTATTAATCATTACATGGAGACTACAGGTATAAACCAAAACTGTTGCAGAAAACCAAGACCCAGTAAGCACTTTAAAGATGCAACCCTGGGTGCTGAGGTTACCATCAAAGTCGCATTAAATGGGTAGCCCTCACCCTCTCAAAGCTGACCGACTAGTGCAGTATACGAACAAATAATCACCCAAATAAGTAATGATGATCTAACCTAAGTATGATGGGTGCTGGGAAGGAAAAGTCCTGGGTGTTATGACAGAATATTTCAAGGCTTAACCCGATTTGGGGGGGTGGGGCAGAATCCCATGTGCTCTGGGAAGAGCATATGCAAAGGCTCTGAAGTAGGAAGGAATACCAGGGAGAAAAAGGCCAGAGGGCTGGAGGGGGAGAGGAGGAAGGAGGGGATAAGGCCGCAAGGTAGGCACTGGAGGAAAAGATGACAGGGAGGATTTTAGGTGAGACCAAGTGCAGTGGGAAGCCGGGGAGATCACTCAAAGTCTGGACTGTCATGATCAGACCTGGGACTGGACCACTCTGGCTCAGGGCAAAGTGGACCACAGGCAGGTAAGAGACAGCAGGAGGCCAGGGCAGTCAGGAGGATGAAAGCTCAGACCAGGACAATGGTTATACAGATGGATTAATGAGGGCAGATGCGAAAAAAATCGAGATGTAACGTCCAATGATGCTGGTGATGGGGGAGAAGGTTGCCAAGATTCTGGCTCAGCCAGAAAAAAATGTGCCTGAACGTAAGACAGCAAAGCCAGTTCCTTACACAACCCTAAATTGCCTAGGCTTGCCTTGTAACCTTGTTCACACAGCCTCAAAAACCCTGAGCGACATAATGTTAAAATGAAATGCAAATGCTAAAGCTACCCTACCACAGTTTTCTCTCTCCCACAAATCAATGAATCTTTCAACAAATCTAAACAAGACAGATCTCAACAACTCAATATTCTCGGTTTGTTGTGACCTCTGCAGCTATGTCACCCAATAATACAGTTGAAAATGAAGTTATTAAGAGTTCTGAGTGACACGGGAAGTTTGCCTTTCATCTTTAGAGGTGGCGTTCAAATTGCAGATCCTTTCTAGGATTGAAAATCTGTAAAATCACATCTGGTCCCCATTTATTTCGATGTTCATCACTTCGATGAACAGAATTAAAAATGACTGGTAGTCACCCTTTGAGAGGATATGATAAATTAATGGAAAGGAATCATTTTGGTTACAGTGGTTATACCGCCCTGTACCACTACCCCTAAAGATTAGCTTTTCATGAAATATATCACAAATAGAAAATAGAACAGTGCCTAGCCTCTCCTGTATGTCAAGAATTCCCATGCACATAACTAAAAATGATCACAGTAAAAATTACTTACAACTTATATTCATGTCATACCCTCTAGTTTGCAAAGCTCTAACTTTTTTCGGTTACCTTGAAAGCACAAGCAAGCAAATATGCACTTGACTATCAAGATTTTTCACAAGGGCCCTCCATGAGCCAACAAAGGAAAACTGTCTGGGACCAAAGTCTGGATTACAGCGTATAAAGTTTCCCTATCTGAGAGTGCTGTGACCCAGATCTCAAATAGTCAGATACTGTCAACTGACACATACATATGTGCCCTTTTTTTTTTTCCTTTTTTGAGTAACTGTATTCTTTGCAATATTCATTAAATGCAGTTTAATCTGTTTGTGATTATAATGTGTTTGTTATAAAAGCAGTCCACAAACAGGAGGGGAAAAAATCTGTGTGGATGCTTTGTCTCAATTTGAATTTTTAAAAATATATAGTCACGGGGCTTCCCTGGTGGCGCAGTGGTTGGGAGTCCGCCTGCCGATGCAAGGGACATGGGTTCGTGCCCCGGTCCGGGAGGATCCCACATGCCACGGAGCGGCTGGGCCCGTGAGCCATGGCCGCTGAGCCTGCGTGTCCGGAGCCTGTGCTCCGCAACGGGAGAGGCCACAACAGTGAGAGGCCCACGTACCATAAAAAAATAAATAAATAAATAAATAAATAAATAAAAATATATATATATAGTCACCACTTTCTCATCTTACTAGACATACCCTAACTCACTGCGAAACAGAAAGGCCCTAGAACACAAAGGAGGGCTCGTAGTTCTGGAAGGGACATGCAAAATGGCATCAGAGCCTCTGCAGGTGGAGGTCAGAACAGAGGTGGAGAGAAGTAAGGGACTAAAGGGGTTATAAACCCAACTGCGAGGAGTGGGAGAAGAGACAATAGATGCCCAATCTTTGGAAAGTCCTGTAGGTCTGAGCTAGAACGGATCACAGAAGTCAGGACGACAGCACTGAGGCCTTCCTCCACAGCCAGGCTTGCTGAGCTTTCAGGGAGAGGGGTAAAAGGAGGACGGGAGCACAGCAGAGAGAAAGCCAAGTAAAATCAGGCATCTCCCATCACCCCAAATCTCCGCCGTCAGGCCCCACTCCCAAACCAGCACATCTTCCCACATCAGAGAAGTGGGAACAAATTAGTTCGCGTTGGGCTAATGGTTTACAGCTAGCTAAGCACTCTCACATTTTCTTATTTAGTCATTCATGCATTCAAAACAATTTCTGGAATGCCTTCTAAGAGCCAGGCCCTGCCAAGACCTGGAACGAAACCCCATTCAGGTGCTGTCCCACAAGGACCTCAAAGACCAGTGGAAACGGGCCCCCTAACCGAATTGGCACCAAAGACAACCACTGTGGCAAGCACCCCATGGAGGTGCAATTCCACCAGGCTAATCCCTACACAAGGGAGGGATTTACTGCCTGATGTCTTCATCTTTTCACCATTGTTTAAAATGGTTCCAAGGGTGGACCTAGCTAGACAGCACACAATCCATGTGATTTGATAGCTTGTAAAAGTCACAATGGCCAGCTTGTATTTTAACCATTTAAACCCACCTTTGATGTAGCCTTTTAAAAACAAACAATTTGCTGTGAATCAAAACAATGAGATAAAAAACAGCGTGTTAAAAGGGAAAAAAAGAGACTACAAAACAAAAGATTGCCCAGAACCACTCAAACTGAGAAAGGCGGAGTGCCAGGCTGCAACTCTGCAGCTAAGAGCATCCCACAGCCCTCCTCTATATATGCCATCCAACTGGCCAGAAGCAAGACATATCAGCTCCTTCTCTTCAGTATTATAGTAGATTTTGGTGTATTTTTAATAGTTTTGAAAATGTTTCTGAAAAAGAGCTATAAGGAATTTATGCTGAAGACAAAACAGCTAAATGGGATATAGCTAAATGATGGGGTGGGGCGGGGGTAGAGAAAGTTTAGCAAAGAGTTCTCAAAGGTTGTAATTCTAGAACCAGCTCTTGTAAGAACAATTACAGCAGCGGTAGCAGCAGCTACCCAGGTCCTGAGAAAAGTGCTTCGCACTCATGGCCTCTTTGCTTTTTACAACTTTTAATGGTAGATACCACACCTTTGGTAGAAGGTAGACAGAAATGGTGGACACATCATTGAAAGCAGAGGTAAGTGCAAAGTTACAGTCAGAAAACATAAATAAGCTCATAATCTGGGGCCAGTTCCCAAGCCCCTATTCCCACAGGGTGACGGGGAGAGAACACAGTGACACCTGCATACGCCACAGACTGCATCACAGCAGAGGACCCCTAAACTTAGGGAACCCGACTTTTATAATGGACATCATATATGCCTATCCCTTTGCTCCATACAAGTATGGCTGGGGAACAGACTGTGGATGAGAGGTGAGAAATAGGCAAGGTCCCTATAATGGAGTTTAGCTTTAATCCTGTCCAAATTAAGAGCCATTTAAGAATTTAAAGTAGGCAATGTGACACAATCAGATTTACCACTGGAGAACTCTCCCTGCAGGAGAATGGAGCATTGGGGAAGGAAGGGAGTACTACAATCCTACAAGTGAAAAATGCTGCAAATATCCTTGAAAAGGTGCTCCAGAACAAAGGCAGTCAGTACGTCAGCTTGCAAGACATACAGAAACACGAGAAATTTATGGAGACCTGTTTTCCGAAATACTCACTTTGCCTGTGAGGATTAACTGAGACTCAGAAAGCTTAAGATGAGTCAGGGTAACATAGCTAGAAGGTAACAGAAGAGAGATTCAAACCCAGACCTTATGATGCCAAGTCCCACTACCCTTCATTATTCAAAATCCTATTACGGAAAACATACCGGTTTCTGCTAGGGGAAGGGGATATGGGGGTGATAAACAGGTCTTCCAGGTTTTCCTGGAGGTTGTCAGCTCACATGGGAAGGGAAAAGGGACATACTAGTGGCTGGTAATTCTGCCTAGCTATAAGGATATAGGTTCTCCTTGGGTCATAGGGCTCAAAACTCGAATGAAAGAACAGAACTAGGCTGCTCTAGGAGACAGCAGTGATGCATCTCTATGTGGCGGTAGAGTTCTACTCCCAAGTCTTTTGTTAGCCCCTTCCTAAATCCACCCGACAAAATTTTAAGTGAGAATGCATTCAGAATGGTGAAGAAACGTTTATATGTGAATACTTGGCCTTTATTTCCTAAAACTACTTACAGAGGTATGCAATAACATTCCATATAAAAATGATCTCACTTCATCTGTATATTTAAACTAGCTAACACTTCACATACATAATTAAAAGAAAGTAAAGTAACTGTATTAAGAAACTGAAAAGAATTTGGTTGGCAGCCTCTTCATTTTGATAACAAACATACCGGATCCAAGAATCAAAGGTAGGGGCTTCCCTGGTGGCGCAGTGGTTGAGAGTCTGCCTACCGATGCAGGGGACGCGGGTTTGTGCCCCAGTCGGGGAAGATCCCACATGCAGCGAAGCGGCTGGGCCTGTGGGCCATGGCCGCTGAGCCTGCATGTCCGGAGCCTGTGCTCCGCAACGGGAGAGGCCACAGCAGTGAGAGGCCCGTGTACCTCTAAAAAAAAAAAAAAAGAATCCGCTTGCCAATGCAGGGGACACGGGTTCGAGCCCTGGTCCTGGAAGATCCCACATGCCATGGAGCAACTAAGCCCGTGCGCCACAACTACTAAGCCTGCACTCTAGAGCCCGTGCTCCGCAACAAGAGAAGCCACTGCAATGAGAAGCCCACGCACCGCAACTAAAGAAGCCCATGCGCAGCAACGAAGACCCAATGCAGCCAAAAATAAACGTTTTAAAAAAAGAATCAAACGTAACTGCAGGCAATTACTTTTTAAATGGGGTTCATTATTTTGAACATGAGTGATCGAGTTCATTTATTAACATAAAAGTGAACAAATGACTTGCTTGGCTTCAAGGGGACAGTAACAGACGTTCAGCGCCTGCACGTCTTTTGGTCTCCCTGGGCTCAATGGCGACCAGCTGGACTGCGGACACTAGTATGACGTTTCTTAGCTCAGTCTGCAAGGTCCCAAGGTCTCTGAGCAGTCCTTGCCAGCCAGGGTTACCCTCTTGCTTGGCAGGGAGCTCCCAGCTCCACATGAGAAGCCTCCACCCTCACCACCATCACCACCAGGTTCCTCCACCAGGAGTGAAAGGCACAGGTGATACTTATCACACTAACAAATGTCTGAATCCACTCAGCTTAACGATCACCCACTTTATAGGCCACTTTTTTTTAACATCTTTATTGGAGTATAATTGCTTTACAATGGTGTGTTAGTTTCTGCTGTATAAGAAAGTGAATCGGCTACATGTATACATATATCCCCATATCCCCTCCCTCTTGTGTTTCCCTCCCACCCTCCCTATCCCACCCCTCTAGGTGGTCACAAAGCACCAAGCTGATCTCCCTGTGCTATGCGGCTGCTTCCCACTAGCTATCTATTTTACATTTGGTCGTGTATATAAGTCCATGCCACTCTCTCACTTCGTCCCAGCTTACCCTTCACCCTCCCCATGTCCTCAAGTCCATTCTCTACATCTGCATCTTTATTCCTGTCCTGCCCCTAGGTTCTTTAGAACCATTTTTTTAGATTCCATATATATGTGTTAGCATACAGTATTTGTTTTTCTCTTTCTGACTTACTTCACTCTGTTTGACAGACTCTAGGTCCATGCACCTCAATACAAATAACTCAATTCCATTTCTTTTTACGGCTGAGTAATATTCAATTGTATATATGTGTCACATCTTCTTTATCCATTCATCTATTGATGTTGCTTCCATGTCCTGGCTTCCATGTCCTGGCTATTGTAAACAGAGCTGCAATGAACATTGTGGTACATGACTCTTTTTGAATGATGGTTTTCTCAGGGTATGTGCCCAGTAGTGGGATTGCTGGGCCATATGGTAGTGCAATTTTTAGTTTTTTAAGGAACCTCCAGACTGTTCTCCATAGTGGCTGTATCAATTTACATTCCCACCAACAGTGCAAGAGGGTTCCCTTTTCTCCACACCCTCTCCAGCATTTACTGTTTGTAGATTTTTTGATGATGGCCATTCTGACTGGTGTGAGGTGATACCTCATTGTAGGGTTTTTTTTTTTTTTTTTGCGGTACGCGGGCCTCTCACTGTTGTGGCCTCTCCCACTGCAGATCACAGGCTCCGGACGCTCAGGCTCAGCGGCCACGGCTCACAGGCTCAGCCGCTCCGCGGCATGTGGGATCCTCCCGGACCGGGGCACGAACCCGCGTCCCCTGCATCGGCAGGTGGACTCTCAACCACTGCGCCACCAAGGAAGCCCTCATTGTAGTTTTGATTTGCATTTCTCTAATGATTAGTGATGTTGAGCATCCTTTCATGTGTTTGTTGGCAATCTGTATGTCTTCTTTGGAGAAATGTCTATTTAGGTCTTCTGCCCATTTTTGGATTGGGTTGTTTGTGTTTTTGATGTTGAGCTGCGTGAGCTGCTTGTATATTTTGGAGATGAATCCTTTGTCACTTGCTTTGTTTGCAAATATTTTCTCCCATTCTGAGGGTTGTCTTTTGGTCTTGTTTATGGTTTCCTTTGCTGTGCAAAAGCTTTTAAGTTTCATTAGGTCCCATTTGTTTATTTTTGTTTTTATTTCCATTTCTCTAGGAGGTGGGTCAAAAAGGATCTTGCTGTGATTTATATCAAAGAGTGTTCTTCCTATGTTTTCCACTAAGAGTTTTACAGTGCCTGGCCTTACATTTAGGTCTTTAGTCCATTTTGAGTTTATTTTTGTGTATGGTGTTAGGGAGTGTTCTAATTTCATTCTTTTACATGTAGCCGTCCAGTTTTCCCAGCACCACTTATTGAAGAGGCTGTCTTTTCTCCATTGTGTATTCTTGCCTCCTTTATCAAAAATAAGGTGACCATATGTGCGTGGGTTTATCTCTGGGCTTCCTATCCTGTAGGCCACTTGTTTAAACCTTTGGATGGCTGCCCAATGCACACAAGCTGCCACACTGCACAACCCAGGGAGCAAGCACTATGCATGTCCTGGGGAGCTATACAGTTCACAACCTGTGTAGCTATGTGTGGCGGCGACCAATATTCCCCCTCAAAATCCACTTCCTGGCCCATGAGTTTTTTTACGTAATCCGTGAATCCCCAGATTTCAGCAGTCATCATGGATCTCAATTGATGGCTGCAGGAAGTTAACCATTTTCACATATCATTATGTGAATGAAAAATATTATTTAGAATTTGTTTCTAACTGCCAGTAAGATTCACACTGGAAACACCAGGAGCGGCGCTTCAACATCTAATGTATTTGAGCCCTGAGAGCCCTCTCTCCATCAAGAATCTTAATGTCAGGCCTAATTACCACACAGACATATTAGTCTTTTGATGGGGGAAGAACTAAATACCTACTGCAGATAACCGGTAAATACACTTTTACAGATACATTTTAAAAAACACATACACACAAAAATTATTGTTCTGAACAAATGTCCTTACTTGGCTCTCATCACTGCACAACTGTTCATTATAAACGCTTCTCTAAATTGCCTATACCAGCCTGGAGGTGATCTCAGTGTCATTCTCCAAGAGGCTGGTTAACTGACTGCTTGAAAACAATTCATTCCACAAGTATCAAAAAGCACACAGAGGGGCTTCCCTGGTGGCGCAGTGGTTGGGAGTCCGCCTGCCGGTGCAGGGGACGCGGGTTCGTGCCCTGGTCCGGGAGGATCCCACATGCCACGGAGCGGCTGGGCCCGTGAGCCATGGCCACTGAGCCTGCGCGTCCGGAGCCTGTGCTCCGCAGCGGGAGGGGCCACAGCAGTGAGAGGCCTGCGTACCGCAAAAAAAAAAAAAAAAAAAAGCACACAGAAAGTCTCTTCCCCAGTCCAATTCAACAGAGCCAGGCTGCTTCTGAGATGAGCTGCTCCCGCTCTTCCTCAGCTGCAGCCCACTGCCTTGGCACGGACTTTCCCATCTCTCTCCTTTCAGGGCCAGACATCTGACAATCTCTGCACCTTGCCCTGTGTGTGCCCTCTGGGGCTGCCCAGGCTCCCAATATCCTGTGCTCTCCTCCACGGCCCCCAGGAATTCTGAATCCTGTTGCTCGGCACTCTCAAAATCAGCCACCCACGTGTGTCAGCTCTGCGTCTTACCTCAATTAGGATGCAACAATTCTTGGTGAGGATGTGCTGGTCTCCTTGGTTCCCTGGAGTCGCATTGACCAGTGGCACAGCTGTGAAGTGCCTAAGAAGCCCTCATCAGGTCTTAGAAACCTGAGAAGGAAGCTCTGAGGAGCCACCCACTGTCGCCTTCCTAAACACATTTGTAGGTGAGGCCCTGGTGATTATGTTCTAAACAGGACACATCTGAACACATTTAACAGGCTATGTATTCAACTTATATACAGTACACCTGTGTCTGGTCTTATTCGCTTTTACCCTACTTGCAGGGTAATACATTAGCCTCAGTACTGTTTCATGGAAGCTGCCAGAATTATCAGCAGCACAGCAGGCACCATGGGCGCCATGTTTGTCTGTTCTCCTCACCCCAAAGTCCAACGGCAGTGGCACTGAGGGGCCCAGACGGAAGCTGCACGCGCTGCTTTATGTTTGCGGCACAGCTGTGGAACCTATGCTTTGGGGACCTGCTACTTCATAACAAGTGTAGGTGAGGTTGCTCTTTGCCCCAGGGAGACACATCACCTCATCCTTCAAGGCTGCTCACCACAGACACAACCCTAAGAAATGGCCCAAGTGAAGAGCATTTTCCGCCCACCCAGCAAGACATGGCGAAGCACAAGAGACCCACTGAGGAGTGTCTCTGAGCAACCTGTGTACATTCCTCAATTTACACGACTGTCCTTATGGGGTTCCTGGTCCCAAAAACTCCTCCACATGAGCCCCCCTACACTCTTCATGTCATGGGTTACAAAAGCAGCAGCATTATGCCCCTCATTGGAAAGGTACTTTGAAACACTCCAGAGTTAATTGTTCAACAGCACAGTCTGGGATCCCCCCAAGCATATCCTTCCCTCAATACAGTGGCCCAATACCACCTCTGCTTCTCCTCTCCCTTTCTGTTTCACCTCCCCCACTTTTTGAAACTTTTCTATATTTAGAAATGCACAAGAAATAAAAAATAAACTACATATACATAAATATACACACATTTACATATATATACATATATACACACACACACACACTCACATATATATAGTGTACAAGATAAAAGCTCTTCTCAATCTGGGCAAAACTTTAGTTCCAGAAATCTTCATCTATATAACTGAAGGAAGAGAAACCACTTACGATAGTTCAGAAAATGAAAAACAAGACAAAAATCCACTTGACAAATACACTCTGAAAAGAACTAACTTCGCGGAGGGAAGCTGCTTTCTTTTACTATAATGTCAATGATTTTTCAGACTTATATTTTTTTTTATTTCCCAAGCAGTGAAAAGCAATTTAAAATGCCAGATTCCTTAAAGTTCAGCAGCCAATAAAACACCATTTGTAACAAAAACTTGTAAGCATCTAAAAATAAATTCAGTTAGAAAATTTGTAATTACAATCAGAATAAATTATATATTAATAAATTAAGCTTTATAAAAATACCTACTTGTGTATAACAAATTTTTGCAGAGGGGCCCAGATGAATGCTAATCTTGTTCCTAAACGGAGGAAATTAATATAGATGGCCAACAGGCACATGAAAATATGTTCAATATCGCTAATTAGAGAAATGCAAATCAAAACTACAATGAGGTATCACCTCACACCAGTCAGAATGGCCATCATCAAAAAGTCTACAAATAATAAATGCTGGAGAGGGTGTGGAGAAAAGGGA
The DNA here is from genome assembly GCF_005190385.1 of Monodon monoceros. NCBI lineage: Eukaryota > Metazoa > Chordata > Mammalia > Artiodactyla > Monodontidae > Monodon > Monodon monoceros. The sequence goes on from NW_021703777.1 coordinate 16,748,139, forward strand.
ACCCTCGTATACTGTTGGTGGGAATGTAAATTGGTACAGCTACTATGGAGAATAGTACGGAGGTTCCTTAGAAAACTAAAAATAGAATTACCATATGATCCTGCAATCCTACTCCTGGGCATATATCCAGAGAAAACTCTTAATTCAGAAAGATACATGCACGCCAATGTTCATAGCAGCATCATTTACAATAGCCAACACTTGGAAGAAACCTAAGTGTCCATCAACAGATGATAAAGAAAACATGGTATTTATATACGACGGAATATTACTCAGCAACAAAAGAGAATGCCATTTGCAGCAACATGGATGGAACTAGAGATGATCACACTAAGTGAAGTAAGTCAAAGACAAATATCATGTGATGTCACTTATATGTGGAATCTAAAAAAAAGATGTAAATGAACTTATTTACAAAACAGAAATAGACTCACAGACATAGAGAACAAACTCATGGTTACCAAAGGGAATGGGGGGGAGGGGGGAGGATAAATTAGGATTCTGGGATTAACAGATACTGACTACTATATATAAAACAGATAACAAGGACCTACTGTACAGCACAGGGAACTATATTCAATATCTTGTAATAACCTATAATGGAAAAAAATCTGAAAAAGGATAGATATATATCAAGATATGTATAACTGAATCACTTTGTTGTACACCTGAAACTAACATTGTAAATTAATTATACTTCAATTAAAAAATGGTTATTAAAAAAGAAAATTACTTTAGATTCAACTAACTTATTTCAATTAATAATCACTGGGTACTTGCTATATTTTAGGTATTTTTCCAGGCATATTTCTATTATTAGAATTTTTATTTTATTAGAGCTGTAATATTTTGCATATACTACCATTAAAAAAAAAAAACAAAAAAACAGGTAGGTTCGTGGCCTCAAAATGACCCTCTAGGCAAGACACGAGAAATGCTGGCATTTGTGATAAAGAAACAGAGGGCTGATCAGGTCATGCCAGCAATGGACATGGTGAACAGCTGCAGCTAAACGTGAGAAGTAATCAGGTCCAGGAGGCAGGGGGATGGAGCAGCTGCCCCAGCTAGAAAGCTAAACTCTCAGATAGATCTAGTTGCCGAAGGAAAGTGTGGAGACGCAGTCTCCTCCAGTAGGTGAAGCACCAAAGGAAACAAAGTTTGACGTGAGAGAAAAGCACTATTATACAGACAGCGCTTCCCTAATAAGGAAAGTTGAGGTTCCCGGACTCCGACAACACCTTTCCCGGCTGATACTGAATCAAAAGCCTACACCTGTCCCAAGTAGTCATCTATTCCACACCTGATTCCAAGGTCAGCAGTCACGGAGCGCTCACCCGGCTCAGGCTTGGCACATGCATCATCGCATTGCATCTTTACAGTTATCCCAGAGGTAGGCTTACTGTTACCCACTTTTTGCCCAAAAGAAACAGTCCGGAATGATGACATAACTGTCCATGGTCACACAGCTTAGAAGCGCCAAGGCCAGTATTTGAACCCAAGCAGTCTCACTCGTAGCCACTGTCTTAAACACTGCAATATTCTCTACCTAGCTTGGCTGGGGTGGAGGTGTGGGGATAAGGAGCAAATGTACTGGATTTGTTTTCTTTTTAAATGTCACCTCATACTATCTGGAGTACATCAGTGCAAACCAAATAACAAATACCATGGGTATCCACTTTCAGTAATAAAAAACCCAAGTAGGACCCATGAATTCGTAAGTTAATTCGTAAGTTCATCACCACAGAATCTTCCAACACCTAATAGTTTGTTTAAATGAAATATGAACAATATTAGAGATGACAAAGAATTTCAGATAATATCTATGCCATCAAGATTAATCTATTCAATATGCAACTTCACGTGCAATATAATTGGAAGCCTTTGCGTCTCTGCTAACTTAAAAGCCACATATGGAATTCATATGAAGAAGGAGTTTTCGAGTCTGCTCATTCCAAAGGCAAGAGTAATGCATAATAAATAACCTGAATACTTACTTAGCATAAGCAAGTTGATGTTAATCAAAATGACTGCGCCAAAGCTGTTTAGTAGAACCAAATGCGGTCAAAGCACTGGGACTTGGAAACTTGGGCAATTCAGCCAGCACACAGCCTACTAGGCCAAATGCCGACTTCATCCTCGTTCAACGCGTAAATGGTACACAGAAACCTTCTCCACCGTCCTCAGCATGACATCAAATCCTCCAGGACACCCGCCGTCCCCTCTGCACGCTCTTCCCACGCAGCGAGGCCGGGAACCGCGGAAGCCACGGAGACGCGTGGAGGCCACGGAGACGCGCCGAGCCCAAAGAGACGCTCTGCGCCCAGAGCACCAGCTGTGGCTGCTTTATAAATTGGGGGCTTTGCGGAAAAGTTTGGATGGAAAAAAAAAAAGTATTCCACTATTAAGAGGGGGAAAAAGGTGAGGAGGGGGGCGGGTAAAAACTAGAAGCCTAACTGATTTTTGAGGTCCGTTTCAACATATGTTTTGAGATTATATAATCAAGAATGCAAAAGACCAATTAAAGGATAGTTCCAATACTTGAGCACGAAAAGACCTGCCAAAGAACACTCAGTTAAATATTTGCAAAGCCATTCCTGTTGAAAATAATTCCAACCTTCTGTGCTTTCATCAGCAGGTTAACGTTTTTAAAGAGTAAGAAAGAGATTTAGTTACCCGCAAAGCAAAAAGCCCTATCTTCTCCGTTCTGGAATTAAATTCACAGAAAATGGGGGGCGGGGATGGGACTCAATAGCAAGGATATTTGAAATTAAAAAACTGCATTCTGAAGGTTCTTAGCAATAATTAATGATCTGTTGGTGCCTCCAGCTAGGCTGCAGTAATTTCATAATTCAAAAGAGTTTATTTTCTAGTCTTCATCTAAGAACCAAAAAAGCAAGAACAGTGTTTTTTCCTGCTTATGTCTTAGGTACTAAGACTGATCTCTGGTTTTTATTTTTAACTTACAAAAAGTTTCATTTAGTTTGCGTATTTATAGGATACTGTAATAAGGAAATTTTAATCTTTTATTGCAAATAAAATTGTTTGGAGGTCATATGGTCATTTAGGTAGTTTTTCTTTCTTTATCCAAAGAAAGCATATATCTACTCATAAAAAAAAATCCAAGGATATAAATCAATATTTAATATGCATGAAGGATATACACTGATAATATATATTTTAAATATCCAAGGATATATGTCAATTTTAAATGGAATGTATGTATTTCACAAAATATAAAAGATATTTCAGTCCTCTTTTTAGTGAAAGCAATCCTTTTATTTCGAAAATATTGACTCTATATCTTAAAAAACGATGAATGAGTAAAACATTATTTTCAAACTTTTATGCAATTGTTTCAGAGCCTCACTGGAGAGCAACTTTAAAACTCTCAAAGCATACAGTAAGAATATTAGGGATTATTAAATCTTTGCAGACTTGCAAAAACCTTAAATGCCACATATCATCTAGCCACCTCTTCATTCAATTTATTCTTTCAAAAACCCCAACAGACAAAGCTAAAAAGAACTGGTACCAAAAAAACCACTACTTTCCATAGGATTCCAGTTATGAGATTAGAAAAAAAAAGTACTGAGCAGAATTTCTCACATGAGTTGCCGTGTGGGCAGCTGCTGTCCATCCTTGAATAAGCAGGCACCACCAATGAAACAGGTGTTCAGAAAGTTCCAACTACATTTTTCTAAGTAAAGGTCATGTTGGAAAACATTTAAAGCTAAGAGCCTGGGTTTTGGGGGGTTTTGTTTTTCAATTACTTAACACTATAAGTCCTTCCTTTAAAAGTACAGGGTTTTTCAAATGCCTAAAGCAGATTTATTGATTTTTTTTCGTTGTGTGAAATTGATGTTTATTCACAAGGTATTTGTTCTGTATGTTGAAACACTTATTCTAAATGTTGTCCTGAGGGGGGAAATACTGGTGAAGTCAGAAGAAATGCTTAAAAGCCAGTGATGGAAAAGCACATTCTTCCTTTACAAAATTAAGTGACCGTGGTTTGCTAAATTTGAATCCTTGTAAGTGACTACCACTGAAACTCTAAAATGGGCTGTTTGTTTGTTTGTTTTGGGGTGTTTGTTCACTGCTCTCAGAGCACTTGACTGAGTCTCTACTTTTAATATAATTGAACTGAAAGTTACTGGAATGTGGTGAATTTCTTTTCCTTAAAAAAAAAGGTATATTAATGTTGCTGTATTGTTTTTACAATAAAAAAGTATAAAGAAAGTACCCTATTCTTAAAAATACATCAAATAAATGGATTCATTCCAAATTGAACATAATCCGTAGTAACTTGAAGGAAGAGGAGATGGGAGGTGTAGAGGAAGAAACCCACTGATAGATTTCCTAAGTATTTCAGGTTGACTTTCTGTTCGCCTGAAATCCAATTTTCCAAAGCATTTTCCCTTTTAAACCTAAGATGTAATTATTCACTGGGCCTGGGGGTAGCAATTTTTCAGAAATTGGGGGTACCCCTCTTTTTTCCCAACAGAAAACAGAACCTGGAGTCGGCAAGAATCTGAACACATCCCCCCAATCATTTTACCTCTAGAGATTCACCCATCTTGCTAATAGGTTTCAGCTTATAAATGCATGTCTTCCTGCAAATTACTTAAAAGCAGTGTTCCCCAAAGTGAGATTCCCTGGTGACCTGGGGTGCCAGAGGAGACAATTTTAGAATACAGTATTAAATAACCTTAAATAAGAAAGTCATTTCCTTTTCAACTCTCTTTTAATCCTCTGGTCTAGTCAAGGAGAAAGTCTCCATTTGATCCCAGGATGCTGAATACTTTGTATACTTGTTAACTTCCACTGTAACAGAGGAAAATAAGCCTCCAAGTCAGGCCTGCCAGCAGGCACCAAGAGCTACCTGGAAGTTAACAAGCCATATTACTGTCATTGTATGTATTTGAATAGTGATATTTTTCAAGTTTCCTTTTTAAATAAATGTATTTAAGGTTTAAAAACGGAGTCGATTTAAAGGGAAAGAATGCGTTCGAAATGGTCTAGATCCTTGAAACTGAAAATGAGATCAGTGGACCAGAAGCACCAGCCTCACCCGGGAGCGCGTTAAGGTACTGGATCTTCGGCCCCTCTCACACCTACCGAATCAGAATCTGCATTTGAAACGAGATTCCCACGTGGCTTAAATTTTACAAAACTCTGGGGTGGCACAACAGTTTGTCCAAAACCATGCAGGCAGTTTGCAAATGCCTGAGCTTTGAGATTCGCTGCTTCGGTTTATCAGGTGGCCATCCTTCAGACCCTCAACGAAACCAACTAGCGGAGGGCTGACGACAAGGAGAAAACTCAGTGCTTTCCCCACGGCGGGTCACAAACCATCAGTGGATTGTGAGGTCAGTGAGTGGGTCTAAAGTGGCAGCGTTGGGGATGCTACAGTAAGCTAAAATGACTTTAAGCATGCTCCTATGATGTCCTATCAGGCCACATAAATCATCTTTTTTTTTTTTTTTTTTTTTTTGCGGTACGCGGGCCTCTCACTGTTGTGGCCTCTCCCGTTGCGGAGCACAGGCTCCGGATGCGCAGGCCCAGCGGCCATGGCTCACGGGCCCAGCCGCTCCGCGGCATGTGGGATCTTCCCAGACCGGGGCATGAACCCGCGTCCCCTGCATCGGCAGGCGGACTCTCAACCACTGCGCCACCAGGGAAGCCCATAAATCATCTTTTTTACTAATGAATACTACAGTAAAAATTCTACCTAACCCTCCCCTTCATCCCTCCTCTCCCCCTTCAAGGGCTGGGGCTTTCTGCACATCTTCAGCATGGGAATGAGTGCCAAGGCTCCTTGGACCTACTGAATTAGCATGTCCTGGCCTTTTCTCCCAGAGTTGAGCCCCGTTAGAGAGAGAATTATGCTTTGGAAATAGGGCAGCCCAGGTCTTCCGCGTCAGGTGATAGTACTGGGAGCAAAAGAGCACAGCTCTCAGGGCATCCCAGTAACGCTTCAAAGGAGAAGCCAGGCAGTCACTCATTCCCAAGATAGATGGCCCAATTAGTCAATGATCCAGGTAGTTCAGGCCAAAATCCTACTCCTTCATCAGTTGGAAAGACATCCAAGGGGAAAGCCTGAATTACCTGTGTTGCTGACTCAGTGTTCACCTTCACAGCCTAAAGACTGTGTCGGAAATACAGAGGAAAACAATGACCAAAATATACAGGACTTATGACACCATAAAAGCTAAATATATATACTTATAGCCATCTAGGCATTTCCACAATATCCCGATTTAACAGGTTTTAATAAAATGTTTCTATTTCTCCCCGGTGTTAGGCCTAACACCAGAGTCCAACATCAGAAACTCAACTTCCCAGTACAAAACACCGATATGAGACAGTTTCGTTTTGCAAAGAAAATGAAGAAGAGTGAAGCTCATGGGTAAAGAAAAATGGGCAAATTAACAACAAACAATACACATGAATTCATGGTCTGGTATCCATGATAAGAATTACATGCTATTCATTACAATGAAAAGAACATTGTGAACATTTGTTAGATCTTTTTTTTTCCTTTAGTTATTTTAGGAATGTACTTATGTAGGCAGAACATTACACAGAACAAATAATACATGTTACAATGTAAGATTACTGTAATGGTTCTGAAAGAAGTCAAGAAAAAAAAACCACCAAATGAAATTACGGGTGTTGAGGAGAATAGAGTAATAATTGCTGATACCTAGTGATTAGTCCAAGCAGTTTAGACATATTAACTCCTCTAATCCTCATGACTCTGAGGTAGATGTTGGGTCTTAATATTACTGATAACAACGTTAATACTACTGCTAAGAATGCCATTTTGCAGATGGGGAGACATGCCCTTAAGTAGCCTGTCTAAGATCACAAGCCTGCGAATGGAGCTGGGTAAAAATCCAGACATACTCAAAATCCAAACTTCTTAACACCAGACTTCTGCCTGCCTACCACCAGAGCACCAGAATGCCCAACCCAGCATAAACCTTCTATCACTCTCTAATACTAGACCCTATAAAGAATTTTCCTTAAAGGTCAGTGACTGTTGAATCTTCACAAGTTAAGGGACTGAGCTATATTGATAGGACTGTACCTTAAAACAGGAAAACTGAGTTTGGGCATTAAATGCTTCAGGAGTGATTAGAACTACTCACTTGGCAGAATTAAGTTTTAAGGCTGCTTTGGGGGAAATAGTAACAGTTGGGGGAAATTTTTGTTGTAAGCAAAACATTATACTTTGAGAAATGCTTAAGTCAAGTATTCCTTTTATTAGGATGACTTAAGTACAAAGCATTAAAATAGCTGGCCTGAATATTTATTAGAGCAACAGCTGTTCCCTCCAGATTTTTAGAAATTCAGGACTAAGAGCCAACTATAATTTAGAAAGCAATTTTTCAACAAGTAAAAAGAGCCCTATGTCTTGCAATACTTATCCAAATAGTAAATAGTGGCTGGAAGAGGTATAGAACATCACTATGCCTTTTCAATGAGAAGAGCCAAAATGTTTGGCCAAACACTTCCAAATACCATTGATATTTTGTTATTGAGGTTGGTGATTACATTACTTAAAAATTATACCTTACATTTCATAATTAACAATCCTTTATGTACAGACAGATAATACCATAGCGCTAACCACAGGGTTTGTACGCCATTCTGGGTATGTTTGTTTAGGAGTGCTGATAACTATGCCCCAGTAAAACATCTCAGAGAAATCATTTAGATTTTTATTCAAAATTTTATTTCTTTCAAAAGATTTCCACTTTAGGTGCCTAGCCATAATTGAATACCTAATTTTTTTGTTTCTAAAAGGGGTAGATGAAAAGGAAGACATCAGGGGAAAAAATGAAAAACTTTATTGTGCACACTCTGAATGTTCTACATTGAAACTTTTCTTTGTAAGGAAAACTGACAAATATCAGGTTTGGGTCTCCTGTGTTTGCTTTACTGTCAGCTCTCCGTGACAGTGCTGCAAACTTGGATACGGGAGAAGAAATGTCCCTGCTTGGCATGACAGCAGAGGGAAGTCAACGGAACTGCCACAGAGGTGCAGAAAGCAACTCCCCTTCTTCCCACCCCCAGATCAAGATACTCAGGGCTGGGGGCATGGAAGGAAGCCTCTGGAAACAGCCTGAAAGGAAGGGCACCTTGGACAGGGAGGCTGGTTTGTGGAGGGGAGGACCGTTTGCTGTCTTGCAGCTGTGGTTAGACCCAGTCCACTGTGCTGAAGTGTGCAGGACAGCAAGGGCAAAGGAACAAATGTCTATTTCTTCAATGTTCCTGTCGAATAAATAACTAGCTCCTATCCCAATATGATGCTAATTTTTAGCCTACTAATTGCAGCACAAGAGGTTCTCTTTAGCAGAGATTTTCTCATTTTGTTTTTAGGGCTTTCAGGTTTAAAAATAAACTGGCATTTTTGGATTAATAAAAACAATTCCATGAGGGATAAAATAGGCCACATTATTTTCTTCTCATAAGCAAAGAACACTAGCTTCATGTGCTGGTGAAGTCAGCCACCATTTGGTCATAGCCCTATACCACCCACTCCCAGCTCCCCCTCCAGAGAGTAATGGCAAGAGATGCCACATCTTGCCAAGAAAAACAAGCTAGAGCTTCTCCACCTCAGCTGGGCATCAAAATCACCTGCAGCGGGGGAGAGGGGGAAGACGGCAGAAGAGTAAGACGCGGAGATCACCTTCCTCCCCACAGATACGTCAAAAATACATCTACACGTGGAACAACTCCTACAGAACACCCACTGAACGCTGGCAGAAGACCTCAGACCTCCCAAAAGGCAAAAATCACCTGCAGGGATTAAAAACAAAAAAACCAAAAAAATCCCCACTAAGTCCAGGGCCCCATCCCAGACCTACAGAATCAAGATTCCCTGGACCTACAGAATCAGATTCCCTGGTGGACCTACAGAATCAGTCCAGGGCCCCATCCCGGACTTACAGACTCAGAATCAGACTGAAATTTCCTAACAATTCACTGGTTATGCTGCTGTACCTATAAAGGCACCTGAAATATCAACTAATCCTACAGAAGTCACCCCTGATCAGGGAGAGGGACGTCCTATGCATGGAGAAAAACCCACAGGAGAAAAACCCATATGAGGAATAATTTTTTCTAAACTTGCCTTGACCTTCAAGATTTAAAATTATCTGAAGGCTAGAATGGTGGTTTTCAATTGTTTGTTTAAGCAGTAGACCCCTTTTTGCAAGCAAAACCCTTCACGATATCTCAAAATATCAAACCTACTGGTTGAGCTTCTCCAGGAGAAAGAGAGGGCAGAAACCCACTCAGGCCCCGGTACACCTCAAGGAAGCCTAGTGCTGCTGGTAGCATGGTTTGAAAACCACCGGGTCAGAATAAGACATTTAAATGGAATAAATATGTAGTACTAAATCTAAATTCAAATAATTAACTGGAGGGTTAGGGCTTCTGACTCGCACTTAGTCTAGGGAGATGGGTTTAACAGAAGTTCACTTGAAAAAGAGATGAAGGTTTCATTTCACTAGAAACACAACTTGAGCCAACTATGTTCTCTGGCTACCAGGAAAAGCACATGCAGTTTAGCCTGGGTTAATAACTACTATTTGTACTGAGAGATTTACCTTGTAGAAAGCACCTTCATATGCATGATCCCATTTAATACTGGATAACTCTGCAAGCTATTGGAATTATTTTCGCCATATTTTAGATGAGCAACTGAGAAAATAATGTGTGAGAGTAACTTACTCAAAGATGAATCCAGGCTCTGCTTCCTGGGCTACAGACTTAAGGGGGAGTTTGAGAATAACAACCCACCGCTCTCTGGATGGTAGGAATGGTGTGTGAAAAACGTGTTTCATTCTGGTCGCTACATTCACGGAGGTGTGTCCAAATGGGACCATAGGCAGAGTACCTTAATCAGGGCAAAAAATCATCTGGAAATAGTGTATGAAGAAGACATGGAAAAACCAAGAGCCTTTAAAGATGGAAAGCAGAGGGTTTAGCAATGGCATCATGGCTGTTTTTAAATAACAAAGGTCTATGCCCAGGGAGGTAAGTCTTATATTGTATGCATAAGAGTAACCTAGGCCCTTCCCCTTCTCTCTCCTGAAAAATTCAGTCCTAAAGTGGGGACAAGGGAAGGTAAGCCTTTGTCCAGGAACAGGTATGGGGAGGGATGTGGAAGCCCAGAGCAGGGTATCAGAGAAAGGTGTTCACGGTGGGAAGTAGGTTGTGGCACGGCATGCTGGAGCAAAAGCAGTTAAGGAGGGCAACCATGTGAGGGGCAGGGGCAGCAGTGGAAGACTGCCTACATAAGGGGAGATTTAATCAAATAAGTAAATCGTTAAGAACAATTGGAGCTAGGATTCTCACTGTCAAAGAAGGGAGTTATAAATATGGAAAAGGAAAAACCTAAAATAAACCCTGTCGTGTCAGATAGGGATTTGAGATACCAGTGTGAACTCGTGGTTTTCAAAATATATAGCTGGATATAGCAATGCAGATGTAAACGTGTGTATGTGTACATATGTGTATATACATACACATATTCCATAGTCCTGTCCACTGAGAGGCCCCAGGGGTGGTGATAGCCTCAAAGCAATGAGCACACTTAGCAACCAGATCTTGGCTTCTAAATATCATTCTCTATGCAAAGGAACCAGGGCTCCTTGGAGAAATGGCTGATACAAAAGATGAGCTCGGAACATGTTGTTCTGCCAGAAAGCAAAGAAGGGCTCAAAGAGTGATGGGAGTTAAAGGGCATGAAAAGACTGCCACTGACTGCCAAACCTGGAACTAATGGGAACATCAAAGTAAGTAACGAGAGTAACAGTTTAATTAAAACATACTGGAACAAAAGAGATCAAAAGTTCTTACTGATATTAATTAATCAATCAAAATTCTGATGAGGAATGGGCTTTTTAATACATAATTTCACAATAACTTGCCACAAAATATGTATAAATTACAAAAGGGAAAAGAGTCACTTTATGGTGGAGAGATTTGGCAGACAACGCTTTAATCAAGTGACCATCATCACTAATGGAACAAACACAAACAGAAATCAGTGCCACTTGACGGATGCAATCAGAGGAACACAGCACCATTTCTGTAATTCTCCGGCCAAAGATGCACAGCCTGAATCTAAGAATGACAAAATGGCAGACCAACCCAAATTGAGGGACATTCTACAAAATAACTAGTTTTAACTCTTCAAAAGCGTCAAGAACCTGACAGTGAAAGACTGAAAGAGACTAAAAAGATCCAACTAAATACAACGTGTCTTCTGAACTGAATTTCTTTGCTTTAGAAGACATGATTGGAACAACCCGGAAACTTGAATGAGATCTAAGATTTAGATGGTGGCAATGTATCAGTGGTAATTTCCTGGCTATGATGGCTATACTGTGGTTATCTAGGAGAACATCCTAGAACATATACACTGAAGTATTGGTGTTATAGCCGTCATGCTGGCAACTTTTTCTCAGATGATTCAGGATAAAAACAAATTGTACTACTTGCAATTTCTCTGCAGGTATGAGACAGTTTCCAAATAAAATTAAAAATCAACAACAGTATATTAGGAAGATGGAAGTTCCAAGGGAAAACTACACCTAGTTTGCAGGAAAGATGAAACTCTCAAATGATTAAAGTGGTCCCCAAACAGATCCATCCTAAGGAGGGTTGGCAGGATGTTCGAGAGAAAATGCCTCACTGAATAGTAAGTTAGAGGAGATGATGCCTATGTACTCTCCAATGATTTCATAATTTATTCATTCAACAAACATTTATTAAACACCTACTGTTTCAGACAATATGCTAGACACTGAGCTTATGAAAATAACTGAGAGACAGTCCCTGAAGTTGGAGACCTTATATTCTAGAGAAGGATGGTGATTCAGCAGCCTATAGTTAGAATTTTAAGACAGGCATCAGTGTTACACATAGAAAGAAGCATGTGACTCAAGAACACTTTAATACTTTAATAACGCTTTAATAACAGTCTTTAACACTCCATTTTTCATTTATGAATTTTCAGTAGACTACACAATAGTTTATTATTCTATCATACTCTTTAACATTTTCATCCTAACTTTTGTGTGCTTGCGGGTGGTGTTAAGACATATGCAAAAACTTTATCACTTTTCAATTATGAACAGATGTAAATGACTTACTTGATGTTTTATTTTAGAATAACAAGCATCTTCTAAAATAAGATTCAAATGAGAAGCTAGGGCTATAGTTATTGAAAGAGACTTAACACTCCAAAAGTGAACCCTGATATGTTCTTCAAATGTCACTCCACGTCTCTGTTCTCCAATTTCTACATCTGTCACAAAGATGTCATAATATGCCTGGAAGATGCTTTGAGATGCTTAGAAGAAAGACGTCGTAATTATAAAGCTCTGTTAAAATACAGGTTACTTTCACCTTTTGCCAGGGACTAATGATCACTGTGGCCATATTAAGTAAGACAGAGTGATCCATCTAAATGAGCTCACCTCGGCAATTTTATGGTGGGTGAAACATTATTTGGTTTTCCAACTTTTCCCCTTGGCTTTATTTCAATCTTCCAGGCAGAGCATCAAGTGAGAATGCTTCAGTGCTTTCTCACTGACCCAGGAGTGAGAGGCCAGAGCAAGCAAGTCAGTATTCAATTACTTTCCCCACTTAGGTCTATACACCCTTCTTGCACTTTTCCCATTTGACACTTTCATAACCATATTTAGCTTTCTTCCTACCATCTCCTTGTAATTCAAAAGGCAGTTTAGACTCCCATATGGTTGCCATCGAAGCTAACAGATGTCTAGCAAATTAAAACAAAAATTATGACTTATAATCTGCTGACGTATCATCATTCCAGAACATCTTACAGTTTACAGTGAATCATAAGATAAGACTTCATACTTATGCCCCCGGCAAGGTTCCCTAAACCTCTCTCCTCTCTGAATTTAAGCCCTGTGGAAACAGGTGAGATGCAACATTCTGCCATCAAACCTGGATAAACCTCCACTTAAAGATACAATGTAATATTTGCTAGCACAACAAAGAGAAATTTGGCCTCAAGGATCCAAGGCTTTCTAATCTTTGTACAGCAAAGAGAAGAGAAAAATGACTTGGTTCTCCCAAGTCACTCAGTTCCACTGATCCATAGTGCTTTTTTTCAAATACGTGATGATCCAATCTATGGAATCCATTCGCCTCATCTCCTTGGCAGATACTAAGAGGAGCATCATTACCTGGCAGTAATGATGCCAAAGGAGCAGGCTAAGGTATTCTTAGTTTTATAGCCAGGATGGAACTAGTACAAAATCTGGAGACAATGACACAGACCATATTCACCATTTGTTAAATAATGAGACACTGTGCTGGATAATATCTTATCTGATTGCATCCTTGAATCTGCAACTCTATTGGATAATGTTATCTTTCCTTTATAAATGAAATTAAGGCTCAGTGCAGAAGACTCTATTTTCCAAAGATGGCCACAACCCACACGACCCTGACACCTGTCTGACAAAAGAGGCAATTTCCTTCGTCAGCACTTTGAAGCTGAGCAGGCGCCACTCCTGCTTAAACCGGTGGAACAGATGAAACTGACGCTGGGCCAGTTCCGGGAGTAGCCTTCACTGGCTGGAAGTTTCTTCTGCCAGTCTCAGAGACAGGAAGAGGCCACGTTTAGGTGCTCTAGCCAACAAATGTGGCTGAACTCTCCGCAAGCATCCCCTGCCGTTCATGGGAGGGCACCCCCTTGGGCATCCCACTCCAGTGAGCCTTCAGTTAACTCCAGCCCAGCCACACCTCACTGCAACTGCATGGGCCATTCCAAGTGCAAATCACCCACATGAGCCTGGTCAAATCACAGAACTGTCAGATAGAATAAAGTTTTATTTTAAACCACTAAGCAGTGGGGTTGTTTGTTATGTAGCAAAAACAAATTTACAGAATTTGTAATAGCAATAACAAATTTACAGAAGCAGGCTGCCCATTCCTGACCCCAGTGCTCCAGTCAATAACATCTTAGTCTGAGTTACTGGGATCAAGTATCATGACTACCTTCCTGCTGATCATCACTCTAGAGACCAGGGTACTAAAAACTCAGAGATTCCAATATGGGGTAATTTTGAAGCAGACAGCAGGATAGGAAAGGTATGAGGGTGTATATGAGTGGAAGGCTTTAGGCACAGAAAGGAGGGACAAGGTGTGTAGAAAGCAGAGTAAGAGAAGGGCCCTTCTAACAAAGGCATCTACATAACAATTCTGCCTGGGGCAGCTGGTTTAGTTCCACAGCCTACATCTCTTTTCAGGCTTCCCATAAGACTTCCCCCAAGAGATGAAGACCTTCAAAATGAGATAAGACATGACTCTCTTCTGCAACTCTCTATGCAAGCACTCTGCAATTCTTTGAAGTTCTCCACAGTTCCAGAGGTTTTGCTACAACCTAATCCACAGAAAATACTCAATACGCCTCTATACACTACAAAATTACACCAAATTGTCAGGGAGACAGGCCCAAATCCCTTTATTTCTTTTCCACCTCCTGCTACGAAACTGCAGAGAAAGCCCCTAGGTACTTTTTGTTGCCTAGCTGCTGAAATGTGCAACTTTTGGAAGTGTTCAAGTAGAATCAAGAGGCTTGGACTCACTACGCCAACAAGATCCAGTCCCAATTCGGTAGTCCTTGACTCTCAAAGTTATGAAAGTTTCAAGTTCAGATAAAATCAAAATGCCTCACCCAGAAATGTGACTTTTAAACATTTCCAACAAGGGTTGAAAAAAAAGAAGCAAGGAAAGAAAATAATTTCTTCTTCCTATATTTGTAGCAGTGTTTGACTGCAGGGAGGGGGGTGACTGCTAACAGGAATCATGTCCAATCCCTGGCAAAAATGGCCTGTGAAAGACTAGATCTGATATTTATTCATGTGTCCCCCTTCATCATTAGTCCTGAGGCCAGATGACATGCTGACACAGAAAGTGGTCTCCAATCCCTCCCATTTCCTTTTGCAAAACATTCATGAGCAGTGCAAGGTACTCCTACAGAAAACAGAAAATAAAAATAAAATAGCCTAGTACATGTGTGGCAGAAAAAACAAGAATATAAAAAGCTGTATTGACAACTATTCTCATCGATGTATATGTTTACAGCGTATGGCCAAAATTAAAGGAGAATCAAAATAAATGCACCCTGTGTTAAGACTGTTGTGGATTATTATTGATACCACGACTGGATTATTGTTTATCTCACACTGAACCTACACTGAACAGCAACTTGGAGAACCACCCCCACCCCAGACAGCCACCATCTTTACTTTCCATGGGGGGAAGAGTGGGGAGCAGGAGGAGTGCCCAGTAAGGAAAAGGATGGGATGGGATGGGATGGAAAGGAAAAATAACACGGTCTTTGCACCAACGTTTTCCTCTTGTCCTAGTGAACTCTTTGTCTGGTCGCTGAACATGTTTGTGAGATCAAGGAAAAGAATTCAAACAAAACAAAAGAGTAGGCATCCCAGCCTAATTACAATAGGTGCCCAGCACATTGTAGCGCCAGCAAAGCATGGTCTGAATCTTTCCTTCAAGTATTTGCTCTCCCAGTAGCCCCATAAAACATGCCTCGTACACCTTCTCCTCTGCATTTCTCCAAGGTTTCCCCAAAACGGCCCGCTCTATGTCACTTCTCAGAAAGGAGGACGTGAGGCACGGACACACTGAAACATATGTTGATGGTGACTTCCTCTTATCCTGACAATAATACAGAGAGAGAAATAAATCCCTCCAGCCCACACGCCCACTGGTCAGTCCATTAGGCAAAAGGAGCGCTTTCCAGATGAAGGGGAAGAGCGTGCAGGAAGCGTTATTTACGTGCACATTACAGAACCGTATACCACCGCATCTGAATCCTACACAAAGCCCGAGATGGTGCAAGAAGATACACGCTGAACATGGCACAGACCAGCCGCGGCAACACGGAGCCAAGCCCTCGTCCAATCAGATCCTTGTTAGAAGGTGGACCTCAGGGTCGGGTCTGCCCGATTAGCCTTCCCTATTATGACACCACGCTCAGCCCAACATCCATATCCCACCCGGAGCAAATCTCATTCGAGTGGTTGCTCATCTCTCAAACTGCCGAGCCCTTTCTTTCATCTGCATCCACGCTATTCCTCCCTTAAAAAGCCACCCCAAGGCCTGGGTGCCCCCTTTCCGGCTCGGTTTTTCTTTTTACCTCTTCGCGTTCCTAGAAAGGACTAAATGTTTATCTCTCCAACGCGCAGGCTGAAAAGGCGGAAGGCAAATGCCTCTCCGTGCTACCGTAAGCGCCCGAGGGGCTGCGAAAAGTAAACGCAGAGAGCAACGTGGGGGAAATCGTCGCGAATCGATCGGCCACGATAGTCGAAATCCCAGAAGCGCTCCAACTTACCCAAAATATGACATTGAAGCCAAATATGAAATATTTGATGCAACAACTGACTTCAGGACCCTTGTAATGCTTCCCGGACATCCTCTGGGTTCATGAAGACACTTGCCCCGGCAGCCCGAGTTTGGAGCCCCTGAGCACCGTTGCTCGGAGCAGCACGGCGGGGAGCTGGGGCTCAGGGACGCCGCTCGGGGGCCGCAGCGCAGCGGTCGGGGCTGAGCAGCGCAAGGACCGACCTGCGGAGAGCGGCTCCCGCACGTCCAGCCCCTCGCGCGCCGAGGCCGCCGGAGCCGGGGTGGCCGCGAGCGGGCGGGGAAGCGCGTGCTGCAAGCCCCGACCTTCGCTGGAGCTGGCCCCGAGCACAAGGCGAGCTCCCAAGCCCGTCCGCCAGACGATCCGTCCGTCGGTCAGTCTCCGTGCAAACGCGGCCGCGGCAGATGCTGGAGGAGACGCTCCTCGCCCGCCTGCCGGCTCGCGAGCTCCCTCCCACCCCTCGCTCCGCCCGCCGATCGCTCCGCCCGCGCCGCCCGCAGCTCCGCCCGCCTTCCGCCGCCGGAGCCTCGGCGAGGCGCGCGCGCGCACGGGCTCGGGCTCTCCCGGATGGCGGTGGGACGAAGTACGCGCGCCGCCCCCTCGTTCCAGCGCTCTCCGCTCCTGCTGCTCCCTCCGTCCTCGCCCCTCCTCAGGCCAGCCCGGAGCGCCGCCGACCCGCGAGCGCTGCAGCGGGGTAGGTGGGGAGGATGGCCGGGCGGAGGGAGAAGTATGGGTGCCCGGGTAGCACGCCCATTGGGAGCAGCCTGGAGGAGTGACGGGGGTTGATGAGCAGCGGGTCCCCCTCTGCCACCGGCAGCAGCAGGCAGCTTCTGGAGGGACGCGGGGGAAAGGGTCGCTTTGGGGCGACAGTAGGGATCCTGAGTGAGAATCTTCCCCGCGACCCCCGGACGAGCCTCCGTTCTGGGTGTAGCCACACTCACGCCTCCTGCTCCACCACCCGGTTTTGTGGCAATAGAAGACGCCGGGCCACTGAGCCGGAGAGGAAAGGGGTCGTAGACTTTGCAGGGAGCAAAGGGGAAGGATAAGGTGTTAGGGAAGGGGGAGAAAAGAGAGATGGGAAATGGGGGGAGCGAATCGGGAGGGTTGCATAGGAAAGGACCCCGAATCCCAATGCGGCTCCAACCCAACTTCCCCACCTGCGGGAGAAATAGGCTTATCCTAGAAATGGGGACGCGGAAGGAGAGATGGCCCAAAGGAATCCTGACCCGGGATACAATCCTTGCCCTAGGGCCAGTTGCCAACAACAGAAACCCGGATTGCAAATGCTCCCACGAGACGGAATAGTGCCGAAGGAACTTGACTGATCTTAACTCTAAGAAGGAATCCAGCAAGGCGTTCCAGGATGGTCTTCCGGGGAATCCGCATTGAGTTTATAGATCATGAACGGTTAAGCTTTTGACCTCTGAGGAAGGATGGAACGTGCCTGGAAATTATATTGGAGCCCTACCTGAGAAGGTGTGCCCGTTAGTTGTGTATCTGCCTCCCGCCTGGAGCACTTTCATAGGTGCTGACAAGCGGGTACCAGTATTTCATGGAAAAAGAATGAAGAACCGCTCAGAACTGTGTGTAAACATCTGTGGGAATTTTTTTAAGGCTTCAGAAACAAAGCTTCAGAAACAAAGAGATGAGATCAGGAAATTTTTCCAGTACCACCCCGTGTAACCTGGTACTGGGCACAGAAATCTGCATGTTTCCTAAGCTCTCACATGATACTTAAGTATGCTTGAGAACCTTTGTCCTAGGGCTTCCCTGGTTAACTACTTCTCACTTTTCTCAAAAACTAGCTAGCTTGTTGACAACCTGTTACGTGGAGGAGCAAGAAGTTACTTCTTGCAATAAATCGCACTTAAGTAGACTTGGCCTTGAGAGGAATTGGGGCTATATTGAGGCCACAGTTAGGAGCCAGGGTCCCCACAAAGGTGGAAGAACCAGGAGATTCTAGAATTATGACACTGGTTAACAGTGACTTGAGCCGTTTGGATGAAATAACCCTCAAAAGTGTCCTCCACCCACCCAAAACACACAGCATAGTACTACCACCAATCTGGTGGGCTTGAAAGGTAAAGTCTGCTCTTAGCAGCAGATTCCCTACTAACAGGAAGGCACTGACAAGCTTTACCTAAGCCTACTGGTGCTATATTGTAATTCTTTCTGTGCATAAATAAAACAGTTCCTGCAGATTCCTGGATAAATCAAAGGAAAGGTCTATCTTAAGCTGATATGACACAACTCAGAAAAGGACTAGAAATTAGATCCAGTTGATGACTGAGCTGATCCCTAAGCAGGATTTACCTTTGAAATAAAACTCAACAGAGAAGGGGAAGTTCAGATAACTCACTGGTAATTTGGGGCAGGGGGGCTAGCTGAGTTCTCATTTCATATGTCAAAAGCAAGTCCAAGGAGGATTTATGAGTTAAATGTATTTTTTAAAGCAAACCAGAAAATACTATTTGTTAAACCTCTGGCTAGAAGTCTTCCTCAACTTAGAAGCGATAGAAGGAAATGATCAATGGATATGACTGGGTAATACCTAAAACTTCTATGTGTCAAACATTATTTTAGACAAACCTAAACCAAAAAAAGAAAAGAAGTGACAGCAAATATAAAAAAAAAGTATGAATATCTATAAGTAGGGCTCATACAGCTAAAGTAAAATATAGAATCTCAGTTATTGAGTATAAACAGAAAACAAACAAATCACGTACAAAGACATCAAATAGTAATAATAAATATATGGTGAAAATTAACCTTATAGTAATTAAAGAAATAGATGTTAAAACAAACCAGTGATAAAGATATAGAGATAATAAGCAATGGTTTGCTCATACATTGCAGGTGTCATTATAAAATGATACTGTCCATTTGGAAAGCATTTTGACTATATGTCGTAGGTCAGGGTGCTCCTACATTTTGATTCAGAGGTCCCACTTCTGGGACTCTAGCCAGAGACATACTCCAAAATATGGGGAAAGTTATATGCTGCAAGTTGTATATCACAGCATTATTTATATTGAAGACTAGGCCACAACTTCAAGATGCTAGAGGTAGGGGCTATACCCAACTCCCTGTAGCCACCTGGACCACGATGCTACTTCATGTTTCTCTGCTTTGCACATATTCCTGGTCTCTACCTGAAGGACTCTACTTGCCCTGTGTCTGTGAGCTGAGCTCTCTTCTCTCACTTATCCTCAACACTTTTGATCAGCATTTTCCAGGCTCCCTCTTTCATCCCCACAAGCCCTCCTACACTCTTCCATTTTGGCCCTTGGAGACTACCTGTAATTAACTCATTTCCCTCCCCGTCTCTTCCACTCTGCTACGTCTCCTTCAAGCGTGTGCACCATTTCCTTTTAATCTTAGAATTACTAGCATCCTGCCAATGTTTCAGGTGCTTGATAAATATTTATTTAAAAATGGATGAATCAGGGACTTCCCTGGTGGTCCAGTGGTTAAGACTGTGGGCTCCCAATGCAGGAGGCATGGGTTCGACCCCCGGTCGGGGAACTAGGATCCAGCATGCTGCATGGCACAGCCAAAAAAAAAAAAAAAAAAGGATAAATCATTTACTCAAAACTTTTACAGACATTAAGGATGATGATTCTAATCGCTTATATGTGGAATATAGAAAAACGGTACAGATGAACTTATTTGCAAAGCAGAAATAGAGACACAGATGTAGAGACCAAACTTAAGGATACCAAGGGGGAAAGGGAGAGTGGGATGAATTGGGAGATTGGGATTGACATATATACACTAATATGTGTAAAATAGATAACTAATGAGAGCTACTGTATAGCACAGGAAACTCTACTCAGTGCTCTGTGGTGACCTAAATCAGAAGGAAATCCAAAAAAAGAGGGGATCTATGTATACATATAACTGATTCACTTTGCTGTACAGTAGAAACTAACACATCGTAAAGCAACTATATGCCAATAAAAATTAATTTTAAAAAAGGATGATGATTATAAAGAGTATGTGGCAATGTGTGAATACATTATAATGTTCAATTTTAATTTTGTGGAAATATCTCAAAGTAATATAAAATATGAAAAAAGCAAGGTGCAAAATAGTATACAGAGTAGGCTACCATCTTGTAAAAAATAATAATAATAAAGCATGTTGGCAAAGGAGAGTGGAAAATTTATTTATGCACATATTTCCTTGTTAATGGGTAGGCTATGTATAGAAGAAAATAAACTGGTAGTAGTGGTTTGAGGGGCAGGGGGCAAACTAGAGGCCTAAAGATATGATGGGAGGGAGGCCTGCTTTATTTTTCAATATATAAAAAATATATATATTTTTTGTTTTCAAAATTTGTACCATGTATATGATATACCTGTTTTGAAAAACAAATCAATCTACAAAATTGTATGCAATTATATGAAAAAAGTTAGGCGTGAATTCTTGACAAATAATGGTTGTTCAGCTGTGGGATTGTGGGTGATTTTGTTTTCACGTTTCTGGTTTCTTTTGTATTTAATGTGGTTATACTGCTTTTACAATGACAAAGATAAAATTATAAATAAAGACATAAACAAATAACTAAGTAATCATTATATTTATTTCAGCACCACCTTTCATGACTCAATAAATTCTGGCCTATTTTAAGGAGGAAAAAAAAGGAGAGTAATTTTCTCCCTGGAGACAGCTACAGCCATCTCCTTTATAAGTCTGAGGTTGAAAAAATGGTTAATAAGTTTAATTACTGAAAAGTTAATCAGCCTTTCAAATGGCAGTAAGAACAAGTAAAGCACATTCTTCTAATAGTTGCCCAAAAGGCAAGATATGACAAGAGCGTTTTAACCTAAGACACCAAATTTAGTGAGCTTGACTCTCTGTATTTCACTCTCCCCACTGACTTTCTGCCTCCCTCCTCTCTCTCTTTCACTGTCTGTCTCTCTGCTCCTCTAGTCCTGTATTTTTCTTTTCCTTCTCTGTGGCCAGCACTGGTGGTTGTCTACCCACCTAATGTTCCAATGTCCCCCCTCTTTTCACAGCCATAGGCCTGGGAAGGTCAGCTCCAATGGGTGAGCCAAACTTGGCTCTTGCCAATGTTCAGTTCAGAAATGGGCATGAGGCTTCCCTGGTGGCGCAGTGGTTGAGAGTCCGCCTGCCGATGCAGGGGACACGGGTTCGTGCCCCGGTCTGGGAAGATCCCACATGCCGCGGAGCGGCTGGGTCCGTGAGCCATGGCCGCTGAGCCTGCGCGTCCGGAGCCTGTGCTCCGCAACGGGAGAGGCCACAACAGTGAGAGCCCTGCGTACCGTAAAAAAAAAAAAAAAAAAAAAGAAAGAAATGGGCATGAGACACAATTCTGACCAATGAGGAGAATCTTCTGGGAGTTTCCTCACATCTAAGAGATGTTTTCTTTTTGGCCTTGGATGTAACTGTGTTTGGATGTGACACCTGAGTCCTCTACAGCCTGACAATAATAAAGACCATACCAAGCATGGCAGAGTGAGAAAGTGAAAAGAACCCAGGCTTCATGCCATCATTGCCTGGCTGACTTCAGCCTATTCAGGACTTCCTGTCACAGGAGAAAACTTGTTAGTTAAGGCACTGTGAGAGAGGTTTTCAGTTTCATGCAGCTCAAAGTATTCTGTTTTAAACACTCTCCTTCTGGCGTTCTCTCCGGACCCTTCGATTTTCTCTTCTTGAATCGCCACCAGTGTTTCCACGTTTCTCTCAGTACCACCCTTTTTCTCCTTTTCCCTCCCCTCTCCTCTCTTCCCCAACTGTTCCTGTCCGTCTTCAACAATACAGGGGGAACCTTTAGCACAGTCTGACCAGCTTACACCCACCCCTTTCTCTCACTTTCTCAACCACAAGATGCTTCCCCACCTCCAACCACACTCACACTTCACGGCTGACAGGCCTGGGTGGATCCACGCCAGGCCAGCCCCAGAGTCTGTCTCTCTCCATGTTGGAGTTCCTTAACAAAGGAATCCCTGCATGTGGCTGAAATGGAGGTGATGTTTTTTGGGAGAGCTGAGGGGCCTGTGTTTCCAGGAGGAAGACTCTCACACTCTCTCTGCAGAAAGAGGAAGGAAGCACAAACACCAAGAGAAACAGGGGCAGAGTCTCTGACAACGTGGGCCACACAAACTGTTGTACATTTTGTGCTCTGAAAAGCTTCCGGCCCTGCTAAAGGCTTTCTATTTCTGGATTTCTTCAAGAGGACCCTATCCTTGAGGTTTAAGAAGTTTTTAGACAGAATTCTTCCATTGCACCCCATTTTGGCTTTAGCTACTTTGGAGTAGGCATCTCACATTTGCAAATCAAAGAACCTTGATTAAAACAAGTCATTCCACCTCAAATCCATTATCTATTGAGGTCAACTGAAAACATTTTTAATTGGCCATAATATAAATATTTGTTGTAGTTAATGAATCCAATATTGTGCCTACTGTTCTTTCATCAAAAAGTGAGTAAATTAAAATATTACATTTCTCTAAAAAACAAAGGATCCCCCAGAATCAGTATCACCCCGTGCGCCTCTCACCCCACGCCCACACGTACCCATTAAGGAAGTCTAGTTTTCAGGGCCCCAGGAAAAACATAAAAAGAAAGAATATCTGTCTCATAAATATGATTAAACAAGCATATGTAGAACACAGTTGTTTCACTTTTAAAAATCAATTATAATTGCTTGTGTAATAAGATGAATTCTATCTTTTACAAAACATGACAGCACAGGCGTTGATTTTGTCGATGTTGCTGTTTCACCTTCTTTTGGAAATATAACCTCAATTTCCTACTGCTTTGGAAATAGTCAGCGAGGCCTCCCTCTGAATCAAGGTGCCAGGCCCTACCCTCACCTTACCAGGGGCAGATGCATGACACACATTTGGCCAGTCAGAAGTTCCCTTCATGCTACTGCACAGAGGGAGGAAAAGACAAAAACTACCTGGAGTTCATTAATTGCAGCCCCTGGACAAGTCTGAGGCTGCCCTTGGGACCTTCGGGGTCCTCCTGGTTCTTCTGCCCTCCCTCTAGTTCCGTAAACTAGCTTATTTCCTCGAGTAAATTTCCCTTCTGATTAAATCAGCCTGCTTCAATGGCTTAGACCAAAAAATTCCTAATCAACACTTTGTGAACTTTTTTTTTATAACTTATTTATTTTATTTTTGGCTGCGTTGGGTCTTCGTTGCTGTGCGTGGGCTTTCTCTAGTTGCGGCGAGCGGGGGCTAGTTTTCATTGTGGTGCACGGGCTTCTCATTGCAGTGGCTTCTCCTGTTGCAGAGCACGGGCTCTAGGCACATGGGCTTCAGTAGTTGTGGCATGTGGGCTCAGCAGTAGTGGCACGTGGGCTCAGTAGTTGAGGCGCTCAGGCTTAGTTGCTCCGCGGCATGTGGGATCTTCCTGGACTAGGTCTCGAACCCGTGTCCCCTGCATTGGCAGGAGGATTCTCAACCACTGTGCCACCAGGGAAGTCCTAGGTGAACTTCTGAAACTGCACTTTCAGAGAAAAATGTTAACTTTTCTTCTGATTTCCAAAGTAGGATAGCCTTATTATACAATATTTAGAAAATTCAGAAAAAAATTTTAAAGACTCCGACATGACATTTACAAAGAAAACTGTCCATATTTTGATATATTTTCTTCATTAACAAATATTTTTGTATGATTGATCTCATTCGGTAGAGAAAAAAACTTAAACCTACTACATTTTCCATTTGCCAGTGCCCCCAAATAGTGCGGAGAAATCCCCCATCAGAATAGAAACAAGTCCAACTCATTTTCCAGGCTGTGGTTATCAGTCAAGATTCTAACCTCGTTGCCCCGTATCTCTAACCCTTGAGTGTTTTCCTTTTCCACCACGTATCGGTCTTAGTTTCCTTTCTCCTAAGACAAACATCCTTGCTTGCTCCCTTACATTCCTAACTCACTCCTACCTCCAAACAATCTCAAAATTCCATTCCCACCCCACAAACTCCATCCTTCTTTTCATCCATCACCAAATCAAATTATATTGCAGTTAAGCATTTCAACTCCTTATAAAAATCTGCCCCCATTTAACACTAGGGATGCTAATCATATCTAGTAATTTCCTCTTTCACCATTTGGTTTCTTTCACCGTCTAAAAACTTTGCTTCTGTGATATATCTCTTCCCAATGGAACTATAATTGGTGGAACATTGAACTTAATGTCCAGAAGCAGGGAATAGATATTAGCAGATTCATCAGATATCCATTTAGGTTTTATTAGGCAGAATCAATCGATTCAACAACAAATATTTACTGAGCACATCTCCCATTAAGGCACCTGTAGTCATAATTTCTGCCCTAAGACTGAACTGGAAGAAATAGACAGAGGTAAGGACACAGGTCAGAATGGACTAAGTGCTACAATTCCAACGAAGTACAGTGTGATACAGAGTCATAAAAAAACTTCTTCCAGGGCTTCCCTGGTGGCGCAGTGGTTGAGAGTCCGTCTGCCGATGCAGGGGACACAGGTTCGTGCCCCGGTTCGGGAAGATCCCACATGCCGCGGAGCGGCTGGGCCCATGAACAATGGCCGCTGAGCCTGCGCATCCGGAGCCTGTGCTCCGCAACGGGAGAGGCCACAACAATGAGAGGCCCGCATACCGCAAAAACTTCTTCCAGTTCTATTTTTCCTTTTCTTTTTTTTTTTTTCTTTTCTGTAGTAGTAGCATTAAGGTGCAACTACTAGGGACAAAAACCAGTTCCATTTATGAAGACTGAATGTCTTATATCTGAATCATTTATTTGAATGAGTCCAGGACTCTGAAAGAATAAGTTTTAAAATTTATAATTAACCACAATGGTATAACCATTGTGGAAAACACTTTGGCAGTTCCTCAAAAAGTTAAACAGAATTAACATATGATTCAGCAATTCCATTCCCAGGTATATACCCAAAAGAAATGAAAGCAGGGAACCAAAGAGATACTTGCTTACCAATGCTCATAGCAGCAGGAGAGCCAAAATGTGGAAATAGCCCAGTGTCCCTCAATAGATGAATGGATAAACAAGATACAGTATATTAATTAATTTATTTATTTTTGCTGTGTTGGGTCTTCGTTTCTGTGCGAGGGCTTTCTCTAGTTGTGGCAAGCAGGGGCCACTCTTCATCGCGGTTCACGGGCCTCTCACTATTGCGGCCTCTCTCGTTGCGGAGCACAGGCTCCAGACGCGCAGGCTCAGTAGTTGTGGCTCACGGGCCCAGTTGCTCCGCGGCATGTGGGATCCTCCCAGACCAGGGCTCAAGCCCTTGTCCCCTGCATTAGCAGGCAGACTCCCAACCACTGCGCCACCAGGGAAGCCCTGATACAGTATATATACAATGGAATATTACTCAGCCTTAAAAAGGAAGGACATTTTGATACATGCTACAGCATGGCTGAATCTTGAAAACATGCTAAGTGAAATAAGACGGACACATACGGACACATATTGTATGATTCTACTTATATGAAGTACCTAAGAAAGGCAAATTCATAGAGACACAAAGTAGAATAGAGATTACTAGGGATTGAGGGGAAAGAGAATGAAGAGTTATTGTTTAATAGATACAGAGTTTCTGTTTGAGATGATGAAAAATTCTGGAAATGAATAGTGGTGATGGTTGCAGAACACTGTGAATACTTAATGCCACTGAACTATATGCTTAGAAATGGTTAAAATGGTAAATTTTATGTTCTATATATTTTAGCACAATAAAAAAGTCTACACTTTTAACAACAAACTGAAGAATAGTTCAAAATATAGAAATAAGTTACTCAAGTCTAAATATGATCAAAATTAAATGTCCAATATATGCATTCTAAGGCTATGAGCTGTGTGTGTCCTCACTTCAGGAAATCTAATAGAAGTGTAAAAATAAACGTAGAGATGATTGCATATAAAAGGATCTGTTTTACAGAGGGATTTATCCAAGCATTCTTTTAAACAAGGAGCTGCCCCTGTAAACGTAATTGTTGGCTAAGTGATCAGGAGCAACACAACAAAGGCTGTTGAGAGCAGAACACCCTCTGGAAAGAGGTATCAGGAAGCTGAGGCTGCTCTCTAGTGCACAGTCTCACACAGGAGACCAGCCACCTGTGTTTCTCTCTTCCCAGAGGAGCTCTGGGCCCTCTCAAGACTTCTAGGAGAATCCAACATAGCTGCGGTGAGTTGGGGATACAGTGGTGAGAGGATTAGCTACCTTCTAAGGTGATGATCTGAGGTTTTATATCAATCACTCAGCAACCTTTTCTATTAGACCACAAACTCCTTGAGGGCAGGGATCAAATTTTTGTGTAGTGTGTTGCCTTGCAAGTATGCCACACGTGCTGGGTGTATAATATTATTTGCTGAATAAATGAGTGAATGAATGAATAACTTTAGTACAAAATGGCAATGGAAGGTCAAACAAAAATAGTTATAAAGCAGCTCTGAAATTTTAATATACAAGAAATCCACTTGAGTCATAAAAGTTCAAATGACACATACAATCTTAGAGAAACACTCCTCAAAGCATAAAGTGAGCAAAATCTGTGTCCACGCTTATCCTATCTTCTCCTACAAAAGGGACCTATTTTCTACTGTGTTTGTAACTCTGTCTTATACCCAAATGCACCACATTCACTGGGTTCACCATAAATACTGTCAACAGAATGAGTGACAAGGCAAAAAATAGCTTTCAGTACTTTTCATTTTTTACAAATGTGGAAAGCATATTAAACCATCTGCTGATTAAAAATATGCATGTTTTGACTTGCATATGAATCAAATTAACATACATAAATCCAGCACCTCCACATCACTAGATTCACAGCCACAGCCAATAAATTTCTGTGTTTCTTCAAATTCATCAATCCCAGAGTGACATGATTGTTATTAGAAATAAAATACACAGTAATGGTTTAAAACTAAAAGCTAACTTTGGTTTTATTTCAATTCAATGGTCATTTATCCTCTAAAAATAAAAAAGGCACAAGATCATTGGGAATCTAAAATTTTATGCTCAAATTTGCTCTATAAATACCTAATATCACCATGGGAAGCTAAAATTTGAGGTATAGAACAGGAACCATCGTCCTTCAATATGATGAATTAGGATTAACCAAAGTACAACATGTTGAACCCTAGCACCTTGCTGCCTTATATAACCCCAGAAATGTGAAAGGTCTCAAGTTGCAGCTTCTAGAACTTCAGGTTCTACCTGCCCCTCTGCTCCCAAGGGTCCGTCACCACCACATTCTCTCCAAGACTAAAATTTATTCAGAAACTTGAAGGATTCTTCCCGAACAATTGCATCGAGGAGATTTAACTGTCATGCTATTTATTTGTACTACGTGCCTTTGTTGAGTTGAGTTGCTAATATTTAGTCATATAATCATGGCTTTAGATGAGATCATGAAAAGCTGGTCCATTTCTTCCCTGGAGCAGGGAAGATTCTCTGGGAAGTGGAGGAATAGCTCTACTAATGGACCTGTCAACACTCCTGGGAGGAAGAACACCTCCAAACTACAAACCTAGGTTGGGCCCAAGACAATTAAGAGGGGGTCAAGGGAATTCCCTAGTGCTCCAGTGGTTGGGACTCTGGGCTTCCACTGCCAGGGGCCAGGTTCGATTAGCTGGTGAGGGAACTAAGATCCCGCAAGCCACCTGGCACAGCCAAAAAAAAAGGGGGTCAATCGCTGTTACTGAGAGACACCCTGCCCCTTCCTCTTAACTCCTCAGTTCCTCAGGATTCACCACCATCTGGAGTACTGCTCTAGGAGCAAGGATGTAGCCTGGGTAGAATCTCTGGCACCCAGCCTCTCTTTGCACCTGGCTGTTGACATACCTCTGGCAACATATAAATGCCCAGCACTTTGGTCATTGGGTCCTCCCAGGACTGCCGGCACTGAGCCACTGAGGACAATGGAAATCTTTCCAGAGCAGTGTTTTCTAGCCTTGTCTGGTGATGAGAATCATCTAGGGCTATTGTCATAAACACAGATTCCCAGGCCCTTTCCCTAGATGTTCATTTTTAATAGGTCTATACGGGGTCCAGGAATCTGATTATTTAACAAGGGCTCAGGTAATGCTCTTCACCAGGGAATTTAGGGAAATACTGAGTTCAGCACATTCTTCAAAGTGTTCCTTGAGTATCCTGGTAGGAGGGAGTTGCCCTGTGTGGATTCAAGCCTTGTCATCTCTGGATATAATGAAGGTGAGTGTACTTTGTACACTGGGAATTCTCTGATAGCTGCGCTATCATGATAATTATATACCTCTAGCCACAGCCCCCGGACAACATGTATAGCTGGGGTAAACGTCTCGTCAGTGTGCAGGGCTAAGGCACCAGCCCCAGTCTCTGCGGATACTGAGTGGCCAAAAGCAGAGGAGAAAGGGAGGAGGAGAAGCAAAGGCTGGAATCTGGAAATTAATACATATGTATTTCAATCCACAGCTGCTCTGGCCGCTGATATAAATTAAAGGAAGAAGGAGGGAGAGTCAGGGAGAAAATGTTAACAGCATGAATTTTCCAGATATTAAGGACTGAATGTGTTAGCTGAATTATTCATTTATTAAACTTTTAATTTTATTTTTTAGTACTACTACGTGAATAAATGTGAGTTGGACTCAGAGACACAGCTCAGTACTAAGATAACCACCTGCACGATGGGTCGCCACGCAAAGTAGCCTGTGAGGTTTAGTCATCCACGTGAGGTGCCATAGCTGGGGAAGAGCCTCCAAGCTGACAGTTTTGCTGCTGACTTACCATAAATTAAAGATGTATCTGTAGTTAGAGCACTGCCTCCCCCATGGACACAAAGACCAGGCCCTTCCTTACAATATTGATGAAGAAAATTTGCAACGATGCCAGAAATGAAAGAAGTGCATATTCTTACAGGATGCTGGGAGATAATTTAGAAATAAAAACCACTCTTTTCTGAGACTTGAACAAGAAGTTGTGAGTTAAATAGCAGCCTATAGAATCTGCAGAATAGAAACCTGGCACTAAGAAAAGGACCATCATGCTCCAAGTCTCCTTAAAAAGATGAATGCAGTCTTCTGTGACTGAATATGTTCCTGCATAGTAACAGAGAAATGGACTAGCTTTTCATGATCTCATCTAAAGCCACGATTATACGACTAAATATTAGCAACTCAACTCAACAAAGGCACGTAGTACAAATAA
Organism: Monodon monoceros; assembly: GCF_005190385.1. NCBI lineage: Eukaryota > Metazoa > Chordata > Mammalia > Artiodactyla > Monodontidae > Monodon > Monodon monoceros. Next base: position 16,777,739 of record NW_021703777.1, read on the forward strand.
ATAGCATGACAGTCAAATCTCCTCGATGCAATTGTTTGGGAAGAATCCTTCAAGTTTCTGAATAAATTTTAGAAGATAGAGGACTTCAGAGTTAATGCTCCTCAAAGCCAGAAAGGTACCTTAGCCTCCTTAGAATTTTTGGTTCCTCCTGTTGTGACAAACATTCCCAAGGAGTTGAGTTGCAGCCAGGAGATGGCTTTGGGATAATTAGGAAATACATTAGATGCCAAAAGTATATTAAATGCCCAATACGCCTCAGAGTAGCCTCTTTTGAGAGTCACATAAAATATGCAAGAGACACTTAACCATTCTCATCTTCAATTATAATTCCTTAGGTCTCATCACTTTTTTCCTCAGATACGTATAAAAAAAAAGGTTTTTCATGCCCACCCTGCTGACAAAATTTCAACCACTGAAACTTTCCCTTTAAAACTAACAAGGCCTTTTATCTCCCTGAGTTGTCCAGATAACGAGTTTACAGGCCACTCAGAATCACCAGAGAGAGCAGAAACTGGAGCAGTACAGATGAGATCCTCGCAGATAAAGCACATCATTCAGGGCAGTCAGGAGCTGCAGCCTCTTCCCTCACTTAACCTTGTACCATAGCTGCTGTGGGTAATGATTCCCTGCGCACCTTTCTCTGTTGAAATGGAACATGGATTTTTAGGGTGATGTTAGAGGGGGAGACCCTGTGAAGGAAGGAAAACTGTATAAGGACTTAGGAAATCTACCCTAACTCATTTGCCACGTGAGATCAGTTACTTCACTACTCAAAAACCTGTCTCCTTACCTGAAACGGGGGAGGTTAGATCAAACCGGTGGGATAAAGATCTTGATCTGGAAGAATTCTCTAAAGTCCCCGCTTGGGGCGAGTGGGAAAAGTAAGTGGGTTCTAGGCTGTGGTTCTCTCAGAACACTTCTACTTTTCTTTGTTTCCACATTGGTGTTTCATATAAGACTTTCTGAAAGGTATCCCATGCTAAAGAAAGTTTGCAAACCCCTGGACTAAAACAACTGTTTCCTTCCAGCTCTCACACCCTCTGATTCTTTAACATTCAATGATAAGAGGGATGCATGCCTGCTAAAGCAACCAGAAAGTTCTCAGTTAGAGTATTACCTAGATATTGATCGAATCTGCAAATTGAAGAGATGCTTGAAGGATGTGAAAGAGGAAATTTAGAGAAACCCAGATGGCACATCATATTTCCAGGTTAGGAAGGAGACCTGTATCACTCTTTCTTCCTTCCCTACTTACAGCCAATATCTACCCCTTACTCAGTGGTTCTCAATTCTGACTGTCTAACAGATTAGCCTATAAAATTATTCAGGGATCTGGGCTCCTGAGATTCTGAGTCAACAGATGTAGAGACAGAGTTTTTTCAGCTACTTTATTTTAATTTGGTTTTGTTTTAAGATCCATAGGTCATTTTGGTGTGCAACTAGGACTGAGAATCTCTGCTTGGCTTCAGCTCTCCAACCATCACTAAGACCATTCCCTTAAAAGACATTAATGACCTCCCACAACGTCAGTTATCATTTTTAGGCAGATGACCCCAAACTGAACTCTCAAGAGACATCCATCTTCCATCTCGGTGTTTCAGAAGCTCTTCACTCACCAACCAGTCTTGTCTCGAATATCTATCATTCTGTTAGTGGCCCAGCCCTTCTTCCAGTGTCTAAATCTTCCAGTGACCTGAAGGCATCTTTGATTCTGCCACTCCTGTGCTCCCAGCGTGCTATCTGCACAAACTTAACAAACCTACCCTGTATCTGACCCTAAATCAGATCCCAGCCTCCTATGCCTACTGCCACTCTTCAACCATTCTCCCTTTATGTCTTGTCTGTATTGTTTATAGCCACTTACAGAATTCTCATTTTCCCATCTTTACCCTCTTTGATCCATGTTAATCTGACTTTGTTAGCCCCTCGTTTAAATAATTACAATGCTTCCCTATGGCCTACCCTTAAAAAAATAAACCCCGTCGGGCTTCCCTGGTGACGCAGTGGTCGAGAGTCTGCCTGCCGATGCAGGGGACGCAGGTTCGTGCCCCGGTCTGGGAAGATCCCACATGCCGCAGAGCGGCTGGGCCCGTGAGCCACGGCCGCTGAGCCTGCGCGTCCGGAGCCTGTGCTCCGCAACGGGAGAGGCCACAGCAGTGAGAGGCCCGCGTACCGCAAAAAAACAATAAAATAAAATAAAATAAAAATAAACCCCTTCACCTTTTAGGTTCCACAGTAGGAACCCAATCTAAGTTTCCAGCCTCATCTTCAATTACATAGCAGCATGAACACAATACACCAACCAAAGAGCATGGCTCTCTCTTCCCTACACATGTCCTAGGCTTTCCTGATTATGTGCCTTCACCCTTAACCACTCTCTCAGCCCAGAAGACCCTCCTCCCCATTCTATGCCACTCCCTTCCTAAAGGCTCTCCACAGTCTCCAAGTGAATCTGAAGCACAACGGAAAACATTGTGCTTGGCCCTCTTTCATGACAGTCATTATATCCTGTCTTGTAGTGTAGTTATCTATGGCCATATCTTATCCTCTTTACTGAGCCATTGCTTCTTCAGAGAATGTCCTGTGAGCCTTGTAGCTATATAGAAAGAGAGTGGACTTTGGAGCCAGACAGCCCTGTGTTGCAATTCCAGCTCTGCCACCCAACAGCTGTTTGAACTGGTTCATATTATTTACCCCTTCCCTGCTTTAGTTTCCCCATCTGTAAAATGGGAATATTAATATGCAGTTCCTAGGATTAGTGTGAAGTTTTAATACTATAGTACAAGTAAGGTGCCTGACACAAGAAAGGCCCTCAAAAAACTGTTCCCATTAGCAAATGTTCCCATTAGCAAATGTCAAATGGAGGCTGGACAGGCCTTCATCTATAATGGAAGGTGATATCCTGCTAACCCAGCTTCATGGGAACCTTCCTCTATAGATATTCACCACCTGGTACATTTTACTCATTAAGATGATAACAACGCTACTTTAAATTTTGAGACAAGATTCTGAAGCAGACTATTGGTTTCTTCCCTTTTATCTATTGGCAAATAATAATAAGGGTTGGTAGAAATAGTGAAATGGTTGGTAGACAGGAAAGGGAAGAAAGAGCAGCATGAAAACACTGGATTAAGATATCCAGCAATACATACTGAGAGACATAAAATGGCCACAATTTTGCCAAGCAAATATTATCAACTTGCATTATGCAGTATGTAAAGGAATAAGCCACCATAGTCAGGGGGGTAGAAATCATTAAATAAAAGTACAGTTATTAACATAATACATTAAATCATTACATGAAATACAAAAAAATTACTTCTATAGATGCTTAAAGTGTATTTGATAAGATTCAACACCAATCCCTACTAACATTATTTTAAGAGTAGAAATAATATTTCTTTAATGTAAGAAAAAGTAAGGGCAGACAGCAGAAGCAAGAAGAACTATAATCCTGCAGCCTGTGGAACAAAAACCACATTCACAGAAAGATAGACAAGATGAAAAGCCAGAGGGCTATGTACCAGGTGAAGGAACAAGATAAAATCCCAGAAAAACAACTAAATGAAGTGGAGATAGGCAACCATCCAGAAAAAGAATTCAGAATAGTGATAGTGAAGATGATCCAGGACCGCAGAAAAAGAATGGAGGCAAAGATAGAGAAGATGCAAGAAATGTTTAACAAACACCTAGAAGAATTAAAGAACAAACAAACAGAGATGAACAATACAATAACTGAAATGAAAACTATACTAGAAGGAATCAATAGCAGAATAACTGAGGCAGAAGAACAGATAAGCGACCGGAAGACAGAATGGTGGAATTCACTGCTGTGGAACAGAATAAAGAAAAAATAATGAAAAGAAATGAAGACACCCTAACAGACCTCTGGGACAACATTAAAGGCAACAACATTCGCATCATAGGGGTCCCAGAAGGAGAAGAGAGAGAGAAAGGACCTGAGAAAATATTTGAAGAGATTATAGTCGAAAACTTCCCTAACATGAGAAAGGAAATAGCCACCCAAGTGCAGGAAGCATAGTGAGCATACCAGATAAACCAAAGGAGAAACACGCTGAGACACATAGTAATCAAATTGGCAAAAATTAAAGACAAAGAAAAACTACTGAAAGCAGCAAGGGAAAAACAACAAATAGCATACAAGGGAACTCCCATAAGGTTAACAGCTGATTTCTCAGCAGAAACTCTACGATCCAGAAGGGAGTGGCATGACATATTTAAAGTGATGAAAGAGAGGAACCTATAACCAAGATTACTCTACCCGGCAAGGATCTCATTGAGATTCGACGGAGAAATCAAAAGCTTTACAGACAAGCAAAAGCTAAAAGAATTCAGCACCACCAAACCAGCTCTACAACAAATGCTAAAGGAAATTCTCTAAGGGCGAAACACAAGAGAAGAAAAGGACCTACAAAAACAAACTCAAAACAATTAAGAAAATGGTAATAGGAACACACATACCGATAATTACCTTAAACGTGAATGGATTAAATGCTCCAATCAAAAGACACAGGCTCACTGAATGGATACAAAAACAAGACCCATATATATCTTATCTATGAGAGACCCACTTCAGACCTAGGGACATGTACAGACTGAAAGTGAGGGGATGGAAAAAGATATTCCATGCAAATGGGAATCAAAAGAAAGCTGGAGTAGCAATATTCATATCAGATAAAATAGATTTTAAAATAAAGAATATTACAAGAGACAAGGAAGGACACTACATAATGATCAAGGGACAAATCCAAGAAGAAGAGAAAACAATTATAAATCTATATGCACCCAACATAGGAGCACCATAATATACAAGGCAACTGCTAACAGCTATAAAAGAGGAAATCAACAGTAACACAACAATAGTGGGGGACTTTAACACCTCACTTACACCAATGGGCAGATCATCCAGACAGAAAATGAATAATGAAGCACAAGCTTTAAATGACACAATAAACCAGATAGATTTAGTTGATATTTATGGGACAGTCCATCCAAAACAGCAGATTACACTTTCTTTTCAATTGCGCATGGAACATTCTGCAAGATAGATCACATCTCGGGTCACACATCAAGCCTCAGTAAATTTAAGAAAATTGAAATCATATCAAGCATCTTTTCTGACCACAACGCTATGAGATTAGAAATGAATTACAGGGTAAAGAACATAAAAAACACAAACACATGGAGGCTAAACAATAGGTTACTAAATAACCAAGAGATCACTGAAGAAACCAAAGAGCAAATCAAAAAATACCTAGAGACAAATGACAATGAAAACACGATGATCCAAAGCCTATTGGATGCAGCAAAAGCAGTTCTAAGAGGGAAGTTTATAGCAATAAAATTCTACCTCAAGAAACAACAAACACCTCAAATAAACAATCTAACCTTACACCTAAAGGAATTAGAGAAAGAAGAACAAACAAAACCCAAAGTTAGTGAAGGAAAGAAATCATAAAGGTCAGAGCAGAAATAAATGAAATAGAAAACAATAGCAAAGATCAATAAAACTAAAAGCTGGTTCTTTGAGAAGGTAAACAAAATTGATAAACCATTAGCCAGACTCATCAAGAAAAAGAGGGAGAGGACTCAAACCAAAAAAATTAGAAATGAAAAAGAAGCTACAACAGACACCACAGAAATACAAAGCATCCTAAGAAACTACTACAAGCAACTCTTTGCCAATAAAATGGACAACCTGGAAGAAATGGACAAATTCTTAGAAAGGTATAACCTTCCAAGACTGAACCAGGAAGAAACAGAAAATATGAACAGACCAATCACAAGTAATGAAATTGAAACTGTGATTAAAAATCTTCCAACAAACAAAAATCCAGGACCAGATGCCTTCACAGGTGAATTTTATCAAACATTTAGAGAAGAGCTAACACTTTACATGTATTCTCTATACTTAGAGAATCCTAAGGATGCCACCAGAAAACTACTAGAGCTAATCAATGAATTTGGTAAAGTTGCAGGATACAAAATGAATGCACAGAAATCTCTTGCATTCCTATACACTAATGATGAAAAATCTGAAAGAGAAATTAAGGAAACACTCCCATTTACCACTGCAACAAAAAGAATAAAATACCTAGGAATTAACCTACCTAGGGAGACAAAAGACCTGTATGCCAAAAACTATAAGACACTGATGAACAAAATTAAAAATGATACCGACAGATGGAGAGATATACCATGTTCTTGGATTGGAAGAATTAATATTGTGAAAATGACTATACTACGCAAAGCAATCTACAGATTCAATGCAATCCCTATCAAATTACCAATGGCATTTTTACGGAACTAGAACAAAAAAACTTAAAATTTGTATGGAGACAGAAAAGACCCTGAATAGCCAAAGCAGTCTTGTGGGGAAAAAATGGAGCTGGAGGAATCAGACTCCCTGACTTCAGACTATACTACAAAGCTACAGTAATCAAGACAGTATGGTACTGGCACAAAAACAGAAATATAGATCAATGGTACAAGATATAAATCCCAGAGAGAAACCCATGCAATTTTGGTCAACTAATCTATGACAAAGGAGGCAAGGATATACAATGGAGAAAAGACAGTCTCTTCAATACGTGATGCTGGGAAAACTGGACAGCTACATGTAAAAGAATGAAATTAAAAACACTCCCTAACACCATACACAAAAATAAACTCAAAATGGTTTCGAGACCTAAATGGAAAACCGGACGCTATAAAACTCTTAGAGGAAAACATAGGAAGAACTTTTTTTTTTTTTTTGTGGTACGCGGGTCTCTCACTGTTGTGGCCTCTCCCTTTGCGGAGCACAGGCTCCGGACGCGCAGGCTCAGCGGCCATGGCTCACTCGCTCCACGGCATGTGGGGTCTTCCCTGACCGGGGCACGAACCCGTCTCCCCTGCATCGGCAGGCGGACTCTCAAACACTGTGCCAGCAGGGAAGCCCAGAAGAACACTCTTTGACATAAATCACAGCAAGATGTTTTTTGACCCACCTCCTGGAGTAATGGAAATAAAAACAAAAGTAAACAAATGGGACCTAATGAAACTTCAAAGCTTTTACCCAGCAAAGGAAACTACAAACAAGATGAAAAGACAACCCTCAGAATGGGAGAAAATATTTGCAAATGAATCAATGGACAAAGGATTAATTTCCAAAATATATAAACAGCTCATGCAGCTCAATATTAAAGAAACAAGCAACCCAATGCAAAAATGGGCAGATGACCTAAATAGACATTTCTCCAAAGAGAACATACAGATGGCCAAGAAGTATATGAAAAGCTGCTCAACATCATTAATTATTAAAGAAATGCAAATCAAAACTACAATGAGGTATCATCTCACACCAGTTAGAATGGGCATCATCAGAAAATCTACAAACAACAAATGCTGGAGAGGGTGTGGAGAAAAGGGAACCCTCTTGCACTGTTGGTGGGAATGTAAATTGATACAGCCACTATGGAGAACAGTATGGAGGTTCCTTGAAAAACTAAAAATAGAATTACCATATGACCCAGCAATCCCACTACTGGGGATATACCCAGAGAAAACCATAACTCAAAAAGACATATGCACCCCAATGTTCATTGCAGCACTATTTACAATAGCCAGGACATGGAAGCAACCTAAATGCCCACTGACAGACGAATGGATAAAGAAGATGTGGTACATATATACAGTGGAATATCACTCAGTCTTAAAAGGGAACAAGATTGGGTCATTTGTTGAGACGTGGATGGATCTAGAGACTGTCATACAGAGTGAAGTAAGTCAGAAAGAGATAAACAAATATCGTATATTAATGCATATATGTTGAACCTAGAAAAATGATACAGATGAACTGGTTTGCAGGGCAGAAATTGAGACACAGATGTAGAGAACAAACTTATGGACACCAAGCGGGGAAAGTGGTGGGCAGGGGTGGTGGTGGTGGGATGAACTGGGAGATTGGGATTGACATATATACACTAATTTGTATAAACGGATAACTAATAAGAACCTGCTGTATAAGAAAATAAATAAAATAAAAATCAAAAATTCAAAAAAATAAAAATAAAAAAGAAGTCTGATATTCCTCTAACACATGTAATAGAAGAAAATCTGACTCTTAATGTTCAGCTTTTTGTAGAAAAACTCCATTAAAACAGAAATGTGTACAAATGATAAATGTATATAGCTCAATAAATTTTTCAAAAATTAAATGCGAATGCAGAATAAAAGACAGATAATGCTCTATACTTAAGGTATTGCCCTCATGTTTCCGTTCCATTCTCTAGCTGCATCCATGCAAAGAAGTGACCTCTGTTAACATTAAATAATTGTACCTCTTTTTGAGGTATACAGATGTAATCATGTTATCTGAATTACTTTGTTCAACATTATGTTTTTGACATTTTTTCATGTTTTGTTTCTAACTATGACTAGTATATTCTATTGATGGATAGTGTTCTAAAAAAAAAAAGAAAGAAAAAGTATAAGATTAAGACTAACAGCCAGTATTATATGTAATAGTAAAACATTAGTGATATCACCATTAAAAATATGTACAAAAGGGGCTTCCTGGTCATGCAGTGGTTAAGAATCTGCCTGCCAATGCAGGGGACACAGGTTCGAGTCCTGGCTGGGAAGATCCCACATGCCGCAGAGCAAGTAAACCCATGCGCCACAACTATTGAAGCCCACGCGCCTAGAGCCCGTACTCCGCAGCAAGAGAAGCCACCACATGAGAAGCCCGCGCACCGCAACAAAGAGTAGCCCCTGCTTGCCGCAACTAGAAGAAAGCCCGCGTGCAGCAATGAGGACCCAACGCAGCCAAAATAAATAAATATATATATATATATTTAAAAATATGTACAAAAGAAGGAATATTACTTAATATTGTTCTGAAAGTTATAGCCAATACAATATGACATAATACAAAATTAAAAGTATATTATTAATAATGAAGAGATAAAAAGACATTTATTTGGGGATGAAGTCATTATATAGGTCCAAAGAAATAATTTAAAAATTGATTAAACACAAGGGGATGAATGTAAGATAAACACACAGAAATCAAAAGCGTTCCATACAGTTGAAATTATAAGCTAGAAACTTTTAAAATATATATTTATATGTAATTCTAAAAAAGATTTGAGATGGTTGTGAGAAAAAAATGAATATAGAGAGCCCATACACAGTAACAACAAAAATATAAAACATCTTAGAAATAGCCTTAATGCATAATTTCTTTCATCTATGCAAAGAAGAGAGCAAAATTTTATTGAGATATATTTAGTGAAGCTTGAGAAAATGGAAAAATATGCTGTGTTTCTGAGCAGGAGGACATTGTTACAAATATTTACATATTTTCAAAATAATATAGGTTTAATCACGACTGTCATCAGTCAAACTACTATATTCCTAACAAAATTCTAGGTACTCAGGATAACCATGCAAGCAGTAAGTGACACAAAGACTCTGCCCACATGGTGTTTAGATATTTACGGAGTTGACACACCAAACAAATAAAGTCTTACCCTTAAACGACGTTAGGAAATGAATAAAAATAAAACAGGGTCAAGTGAGAATGAAGGGCAGGGATGCTGTTTAGAATAGAGGGGTCATGAAAAGCCTCTGAAGAAGTAACATTTAAACAGATATTTGAATAAAGTGCAGTGGAGAGCCATATGGCTGTCGGGAGGAATAGTGTTTCTTGCAGAGGGAACAGCAAATGCAAAGACCCAGACATGGAACCATGTTTGACGTCTTCCAGGAATAAAAAGTAATCCAGTGTTGCTGAAGCAGAGCAAGTGAGGTGGTCATTGGTAGGGGATGAGGACAGAGGTAATGAGGGACAGATCATATGTGGGCCTTGTAGACCACATAGGGACTTTGGGTTTTGTCCTAAGTCTGATGGTAGCCATTGGTAGATTTTGATCAGGTGAGAATGTGATCTAATTACATTTTTTAAAAAGATTTGTCTGGCCTCAGTGCTGAGAATAGTTAAGGTAGAGGTGAGGGGGGAATAGTGAGATCAATGAGGAGGGTATTTCAATGATTCAGGCTGGAAAAAATAGGCCTGTATTGGGTAGTGGGGTAGAGTAATCAAAAGTGGAATCCAGATATAGGTTGGAGGTAGACATAAAAGATTTGCTGATGGGCTGAGTAAGAGGGGTAAGAGAAAGAGAAGAATCAAGGTTGGCCACTAGGTTTTTGTCTTGAAGCAACTGGCTGGATCATAGTGTTACTTAATGAGGTGAGGTGAAGACTGGAAAAGGAGCAGGAGTTGGGGGACTGAAATCAAGAGCTGTGTTTTGAAGATGTCAAATTTGAAACTTCTATCAGACTCCAAGTGGAGATGTTGAGCAGGCAGTTTCCATGAATCTGAAACTCAGGGGAACTTCTCAGGCCATCAGCATGTAGCTGGAATGTAAAGGCAGAAGATTGGATGAGGTCATCTATGGAGAGAATGCACAGAGAGACACCCAGGGCCCACCAGTGTTTAGAGTTTGAGACAAGGAAGAAGATCCTTTAGAGAAGACTGAAAGGAAGCAGCTAATAAAATAGGAGAGAACCTGGGAGAGTTTGGAGTCTCAGAAGCCAAATAAGTAGTTTAATATAACTCCCATCAAAAATATCAATGATTTATTTTTATTAACTGACAACATCATTCTAAAACGTATCAGCAAAGCTTAATGCACACCTAGGATAATGGACCATCTTGTCACATATTTCTTTTTTAACAACTGATCTGGACATGATGTTTTTATGACCTTGTAAAATGAAAAGGAAATCTTTCTTACTTAAAAATAATCTATTTACCTATGTAAGCACTCTGTCTTCCACTATATAACCCCTCCATTTTATACGGGCACACTTGTTTCAGTCACCTTGCTGGTGTCCTTGCAGCAAGTTAATAAAATGTAGCAGGAGTTTGACAAAAATTTGTCTAAAAAGTTTTGCTTTTGATACTTGGAAATTGATCCTATTTTATATAAGAATCTATTATGCCATTAGAAAGCATATTAAACCATTGGCCAGGCATAAATTATTCAATAAATAGTGTTGGGACAAGTGACGAGAAATATGTAAACTAAATTGTTTTCTCACTTCATTCTACACACCAAAGTAAATTCTAGACTGATTAAAAGTTAAATCTTTAGGGAGTTGCCTGGTGGCCTAATGGTTAGGATTCTGAGTTTTCACTGCCAATGGCCCAGGTTCAATACATATAAATGAATCACTGTGCTGTACACCTGAAACTAACATGATACTGTAAATCAACTATACTTCAATTTAAAAATAAGTAAAAAAAAAAAAAAAAGAGAGAAAATTAAAAAAAAAAGAAAATACAACATCTATTTATAAAACTTCAACAAGGGGGGAGATTTCCTAAGCTTAGAAATAACAGAAGACATTATAAAGCAAAAGACCAGCAGATTTGAATATATAAAAATAAAAAATGCTATGCACGAGAAACCATACAGTAAATGTTAAAATGGGAAAATGTTTTCAATAAAATGTCAAAGTTGATATATTTTCTACATAAAGAGTTTATGCAAACTGATAAGAAAAGCAATAGGATATAAAAGTAGATAACTAATAGGGACCTACTGTATAGCACAGGGAACTCTACTCAGTACTCTGCAATGACCTGTATGGGAAAAGAATCTAAAAAAGAGTGGATATATGTGTATGCACACCTGATTCACTTTGCTGTACACCTGAAACTAACACAACATTGTAAATCAACTCTACTCCAATACCTCTGTTTTGCCCCTCCCCCCCAACTGGTAACCACTAGTTTGTTCTCTATTATCTGTGTCTGTTTCTTTTTTGTATATTTACTAGTTTGTTTTATTTTTTAGATTCCACATATAAGTGATATCATACAATATATCTTTAAGAGAGCCCTCTTTTGTTCCGATGGTATACATTTAGACAAGCAACTTGAATTTGTATCAAGATCCTTAAAAAAGGTCCATACTCAATGGATGGCCCAGCATTTCTACTTGTAGACTATCTTAAAGAAATAATTCTTATATGGAGAAAGCATTTTACCAAAAAAATAAATAGGATTATTTATAATAGCTTCAAAATGGAAATAGAAAAGTTTTGCAGATACAGTGGACATGAAATGGTTAAATTAGAAAAACAGCTTTCCCTGTTACAGCCAGAAGTAATTCTTAATGCTACAAAGGAAGTTTCACTGTGTGCATATTTCTGCCCAGTGGGGATCTCTTTGTAGTTCTGACCCTAATCAGTAAGTCAGTCCACCAAAAGAAGAATTTAACTTCCATCCACACAATGTGGGCGGACCAGGGAACACAGAGAACCCAGATGAAAGGACTAGAAAGCTCCAGGGTCTTACAATTGAAAGGGAGGCTCCTCTGATAACAAATAAGTAGCAGGAGATATTTTGCAGAGTTTACTGAAGGAAAACAAAGTTTCCTTTGTGATAAAATTGATAAAGACTATTATTTTGAGCAAACTCAAAGCAAAGACAGACTTTCTGCAGAGAAATAAGGGCCACAATAAAAGAAAATGACATTCTTGCAAAACTAGCACAGGAAAGAAGGTGAAGATCAGTAGCAGAACTCAGGTGAAGTTCAAAGTAGAGGAATCTGGACCAGACTGGAGGCTGCTTACTTAGTCACACTGCCATGCATATTCCTTTATTCACTCATTCATTAATTAGTTGATTCATCAACTATTTATTGAGCAGCAAATATATGCCAGGCACTAAGCAAGTATTGGAGGTTCAGGCTTCCCTGGTGGCGCAGTGGTTGAGAGTCCGCCTGCCGATGCAGGGGACACGGGTTCATGCCCCGGTCCGGGAAGATCCCACATGCCGCGGAGCGGCTGGGCCCGTGAGCCATGGCCGCTGAGCCTGCGCACTCCGCTGCAGGAGAGGCTGCGGCAGTGAGAGGCCCGCGTACCGCAAAAAAAAAAAAAAAAAAAAAAAAAAGGTATTGGAGGTTACCTTACTGAAAAAGACAGAGAAGATCTTTCATAGGACACATAATAGTTGCCAAGCTAATCTAACTCAGAAGATCAGAGAACCTAATCTAACCCAGAAGATCAGAGAATCCTTCTTTGGGTTTCTATGAGATTTGAAATTTTAAGTAAAGTTTGAAAAGTGAAAAAGATTTAGCTAGGGTAAGGATTTTTACCAATTCCTTAGTGGGGAAGGAACTGGAAATCTTATTTGTGGTTTACTGAATATATGGTGCACATATGTTTTCTATACAGTGAAATTAAGTGTAATTATAGCTTTTGTTCCATTGTATGAATTCCATCATATTCAACAGATTCTATTATTTTTATAAAGACCTAAATTACTCATCTGGATAGATTTTTAGGCTGTGTGACCCTTTCCATCTATTTAGTCAAGATTCTGGTATTTAGCAACACTTCTCTCTGGGTTTCTAACCATTACCAAAACTTAACCATTTAGTATAGGCTTATTAAGATCATACTTTCATTTAAAACAAATATGTGTTGAACACCTGTTGTGTGCTAAGCTCTATTTTTGCAGCTGAAGTTACAGTGGAAAGGAAGACAGAAAAGGCCCCTGACTTTATGGAGTTCACATTCTAGTATGAACTTAAATTCTATGCTTCTAATGTTCTAATTAACATTCCCAATAGCAATACATAGGGATGACCACTTCATTGTATTGCATTGGGCATTATTGTTCTTGCTTTTTTTTTTTTTTTTTTTTTTTTTTGCAGTACGCGGGCCTCTCACTGTTGTGGCCTCTCCCATTGTGAAGCACAGGCTCCGGACGCGCAGGCTCAGCGGCCATGGCTCACGGGCCCAGCCGCTCCGTGGCATGTGGGATTTTCCCGGACCAGGGCATGAACCCGTGACCTCTGCATCGGCAGGCGGACTCTCAACAACTGCACCACCAGGGAAGCCCTGTTCTTGCTTTTATAATGAAGAAAAGTACAAAAAACCATTAGGGCATTGTTACAGGTTGAACTATGTCCCTGCAAAAAGATATGTTAAAGTCCTAACCCCCATTACTTCAGAATGTGACCTTACTTGGAAGTAGGGTTTTTGTAGATGTAATTAGTTGCCATGAAGTCATCAGAGTGGGCCCTTATCCAGTATGCCTGGTGTCCTTATAAAAAGGGGAAATTTGGACACAGAGACCTATACAAAGGGAGAATGCCACGGGAAGATGAAGATAGAGATTGGGGCTATGCAACTACAAGCCAGGGGATGACAGTGGCCACAGCAAACCACCAGAAGATAGGAGAGGGGTGTAGAGTAGATTTTCCCTCACAACATTCAGAAGAAATCAGCTCTGCCAACCCATCAATCTCAGACTTCCAGCCTCCAGACAATAACTTTCTGTTGTTTAAGCCACCCAGTCTGTGGTACTTTGTTATGACAGCCCTAGCAAACAAATACAGGCATATTTCTTACTTTGGGTTCCCCTAAAAGCAAAGATTGAGAAAAGGACTTGGGTGTATCAATGTTGTTTGACAACTGTGCACAGGATATAAACCTTGCTCTCAGAAATATTGCAATGTTTTGTTAGTTTGTTTTCTCTTATTTTCCCCGGGGGTTTAGACCTAAAGGATAACCAAGCAAACCAAAGGCCTTCAATGAACAATAAAAGTCTCCACCACAGACTGCCAAATTTGGGTACTCAATGAGTAGAATGGGATGCAGGAGTGGATCTAGGTTTTGTGGGGAGTGAAGTTAATCTTCTCTAAAAGCATCAAACGATAAACTAAAAATTAGGTACAAAAGTCAATATTTATTTAGAATAAAAGGGAATTAAAACAAATTACAAATATTAGAAAGATGATAAACACTACAAATACCCCTAAATCTTGAAATATATAACATTCTTGTTTCTTAATTATCTCACACCCTTTCACAATGCTTTTTTTCCTACATATATTGACTGCATGTTTTTTGATCACCTCTTCATATGGCACCAAGTTTGTTACATGATTTTCAATAGAGAGAAAAGAAAATTCTCTTCCTTTAGCATTTGTGTTTCATTATTGACAATGCGATGCATAAAACATGCAACTCCACACACAGATGTACTCACTGCTACAGAATTTTGAGCCAGAAAGACAGGAATTCTAATAAATCTATTTTAGATTATTTCCAGAAAAAATGTATTTGGAGTTTATATATAATGTATTATCAAGTATATATATTCCTGACAGGAGAGAATTTCCGCCTTGATGAGGCATTGATGATAACTGAATCCTCTGCTTATAATTTTACACATCTGATGCTTGGAGGAATTTTCCACAGAATTGCTTCTGGCTCTGATCAGTGCAAGCCTTGCTCTCTCTATTCCCCACATACTTCCCGTGTTAAGTGCTGCAGGACACATCCTTATGCTGACATGACTTCTGACCCTGGTCCTTCAAGTCGCAATGCCTGGTAAGTTGGCTGAAGGGCATGAAGAGTATCCAGAAGCCATTTCCATACCAGGCCACCCAAGAACAGCTTAACTATATAAAGGCGTGACTGGGACCTCATAAATATATCCCACTGAGCCAAAACTTACCGTGCTCCCAACTCAACTTGCCCCGTAACCAGATCCCCAAAATGCTTGTGTCCTTGACTTAACTGCAGTGTGATACATAAAAGTATTTTACTTTTTTACAAAGTTCACAAAAATCTATAACTGTGTGAATGCGGCAGGATCTTTCCCAGGACCTTAGAAGGAGCCCATACATGAAAGGACCCATTCATGAGAGGGACCGGGAAGCTTAAATTTCACTTGCTTCATGGTAAACCTACCTTTCACGATGCTAAAATGAATGATCAAAAGCTTCATCACAGATATGTTTTTTACATAGTTAATTTTTGATCATTTGTCCTTTGGCAGCAGGGAATAAAGTTTAGACAATGGTCGGCTCTGATGCAGTAGAAGGAGAGTGGGTAAATAAGAGAAGAACTGTTAGAAGAAGAGGAAATTGGCACTGGTAGTGATAGAATAGGATAATTAAATAGTTTAGAAATCCCACTAGGGGATTAAAGACAGAAAGGGAATTTTTTTTTTTTTTGTGGTACGCGGGCCTCTCACTGTTGTGGCCTCTCCCGTTGCGGAGCGCAGGCTCCGGACGCACAGGCTCAGCGGCCATGGCTCACGGGCCCAGCCGCTCCGCGGCATGCGGGATCTTCCCGGACCGGGGCACGAACCCGTGTCCCCTGCATCGGCAGGCGGATTCAACCACTGCGCCACCAGGGAAGCCCCAGAAAGGGAATTTTAACAGAGTTTGGAAGACTGTTGTAAGCTAATGACCAATCCAGAAAAGATCCAGTAACCTAGCAATAATCTACTCTACCTTGAATGAAGACCAGGCACATTCAAGCACCAGGCACACTCAAGTACCAGGCACACTCAAGCCACAAATCCTGATAGTTAAAACACAAGACAGTACATATAGGGTCTATGTCTTGTTACATGAAGTCAGGGAGTTAATGGTCCTTGAAGAATAGCATTTCTGCACGTAGCCAAGACAGAAATATAGGTGAAAGGGGAAAGAAACTAGGTGAAAGGGGACATTATACCTAAACCTGAGATGAATGACCACATTTTAGTATATGTTACCACCTTTCTGCTAATATACATATGATTTAAATAGTGCCGTGACAGTCCAGTTAGACCATATGGGGGCAAAGGAGAAACTAATGATCTAAGCCTTGACATCTACCCAACATGAGGAAGATGGTATTCTCCCCTCCCCACTTTTTCTTTGATTATAAAAACATAGCCCCCTTTGTTCTTGAGGCTGTGCTCCCTTGTCTGCCCACTTGTATCTCTCACAAGCATCCTATGCTAATAAACTCACTCTTTGCCTTTCACTTTGCCTCACGTTGAATTCTTTCTCTGCAGAGACAAAAGAAGCTGAGCTTCAGTAAATCCTGACACCAGGTGAGCAGTTTCAATTAAAAGACAGGGGGTTGGGGCTTCCTTGGTGGTGCAGTGGTTGAGAATCCACCTGCCAATGCAGCGTGCTCGGGTTTGAGCCCTGGTCCAGGAGGATTCCAGGAGCAACTGGGCCCGTGCGCCACAGCTACTGAGCCTGTGCTCTGGAGCCCGCGAGCCGCAACTGCTGAAGCCCGTGCGCCTAGAGCCCGTGCTCCACAGCAAGAGAAGCCACTACAATGAGAAGCCTGTGCACCGCAGTGAAGAGTAGCCCCTGCTAGCCGCAACTAAAGAAAGCCCGTGTGCAGCAATGAAGGCCCAACACAGCCAAAAATAAAAAAATAATTTTTTAAAAAAAGGACAGTGGGTCTGAGTCCCCTCCTAAGTCAGGGATCATGGGTTCAAGTCCCAATCTAAGGTGTGGCTGGGTGTGAGTCCCATCCGAGAAGGAGTGCAGTTTCAGTAGTGTGGATGGAAATAATAAGCCACGAGTCCAAAATATAAGCATTTTCTCTGTCCTTTACGTCTAACATAAAGGCTAGAAGATGATCCTCAAAGACAAGATGTCTACCTGATTTTTTTAACCGAGGGAGTCAGAGAACTTCGTTTTGTTCAATCTAGAAAGGTCTGTGATATAAGAACCTATCCACTGAAATTAATATGAGTTATTACTTTGTATCTTATTTTCATGTGGGCTTCAGACCAAATGATTTTCCTAACATGTTTATAAATGGAAAGTACACAAGGTTTGTTTTTAGCATTGGTGATAATAAATTGGAAAATGCCTAAGTCTGTATTTGTCACAGTGACAGTAACGATAATGTTTGTAGGCCCACTAAATTCTGTTTGGTTTTGTATTCTTTGGTTCAACTGAAGGCACCGGCATTAAGGTAAGAAGAGACCTTAGCTATTGGGTAGATTTCTTTATAATAACAGGAGTACTCTTCTGGTTAATAATTAAATTACACTATTAAATCTTCAGGTAGAGGAAAGGCAAATAAATAAATTTCAAAGGCATTAACATGTAACCTGTTTTTAGTGAGTATAAAAACAAAGACTCTAGTAGATCAATAAAAGTAACAATGACTTTAATAGTTTTTGACTTTGGTCTAAGCAGCTAGAGATTATGGGGTGTTCTTCCCCACCAAGAAGTATCCCGCTGGTGGAGCTGTAAGGCTGAGGAATATGCTGATAAAGGGGTCCAGTTCTCTAACTGCCTTGATTTGTTCTCACCTGTATTTATTTTTGCATGCTTTTGGAACAAATTACCTCTGTACTATCTTACAGTTCTGCAGATTAGAAGTCCAACATGGGCTCATGAGTTCAAATCAAGGTGTCAGCAGGCCTATGTTCCTTTCAGGAGGCTCTAGGAAATAATTCATTTTCTTGGCTTTTCCAGATTCCAGGGGTTGCTCATACTCCTTGGCTTGTGGCCACTTTTCTCCATCTTCAAGGCTAGCAATGTAGCATTTCTTCCATCACCACATCTCTTTCTGACCACAGACGGGAAACTTTCTTCATTTTTCAGGGCTTATGTGATTAAATCTGGCCCATCTGAATAACCCAGGATAATCTCCAATTTTGAGGTCCTTAAATTAGTCACATCTGCAAAGTCCCTTATGCCACATGAGGTAACCTATTCACAAGTTCTGGGGATTAAAATCGGGATGTCTTTACGAGAGAGTCTTTATTCTGTCTACTACTGTTCCCTAACCTAGAACGTGGAGTGGGGTGAGAGGTCAGCAGCCTTCCCACTTTTCTGCAAGGAACATTTCATGGAATATCTCCATTCTTAATCCGTCAAAGGGAAAGGTTTTCCGAAGTGGTAGTGCAAGAGTGAGATAGATAGGCTTGGCTTTTCTCTTTTAAAATTAATAATAATACAGGAATACCTCAGAAATATTGAGGGTTCAGTTGCAGACCACCACAATAAACAAAATACTAATAAAGCAAATCACACAAGCTTTTTGGTTTCCCAGTGCACATAAAGTTATGTTTATGCCATACTGTAGTTTATTAAGTATGCAACAGCATTATGTCTAAAAAATATACAAACCTTAATTTAAAAATACTTTGTTGAGAGATTAGTTCAAGATGGCGGAGTAGAAGGACGTGCTCTCATTCCCTCTTGCAAGAACAACAGAGTCACAACTAACTGCTGAACAATCATTGACAGGAAGACACTGGAACTCACCAAAAAAGATACCCCACATCTAAGACAAAGGAGAAGCCACAATGAGACGGTAGGAGGGGCGCAATCACAATAAAATCAAATCCCATAACTGCTGGGTGGGTGACTTACAAACTGGAGAACACTCATACCACAGAAGTCCACCCACTGGAGTGAAGGTTCTGAGCCCCATGACAGACTTCCCAGTCTGGGGGTCCGGCAATGGGAGGAGGAATTCCTAGAGAATCAGACTTTGAAGGCTAGCGGGATTTGATTGCAGGACTTTGAGAGGATTGGGGGAAACAGAGACTCCACTGGTGAACGGCACACACAAAGTACTGTGCTCAATGGGACCCAGGGGAAAGAGCAGTGACCCCATAAGTGACTGAACCACACCTCCCTGCTAGTGCTCTAGGGTCTCCTGCAGAGTCGGGGGGGTGGCTGTGTGTCACCGTGAGGACAAGGACATTGGCAGCAGAAGTCCTAGGAAGTACTCCTTGGCATGAGCCCTCCCAGAGTCTGCCATTAGCCCCACCAAAGAGCCTGGGTAGGCTCCAGTGTTGGGTCGCCTCAGGCCAAACAACCAACAGGGAGGGAACCGAACCCCACCCATCAGCAGACAAGCGGATTAAAATTTTACTGAGCTCTGCCCACCAGAGCAACAGCCAGCTCTACCCAACACCAGTCCCTCCCATTAGGAAACACGCACAAACCTCTTAGATAGCCTCATCCACCAGGGGGCAGACAGCAGAAGCAAGAAGAACTACAATCCTGCAGCCTGTGGAACAAAAAACACATTCACAGAAAGACTGACAAGATGAAAAGGCAGAGGGCTATGTACCAGATGAAGGAACAACATAAAACCCCAGAAAAACAACTAAATGAAGTGGAGATAGGCAACCTTCCAGAAAAAGAATTCAGAATAATGACAGTGAAGATGATCCAGGACCTCGGAAAAAGAATGGAGGCAAACATCGAGAAGATGCAAGAAATGTTTAATAAAGACCTAGAAGAATTAAAGAACAAACAAACAGAGATGAACAATACAATAACTGAAATGAAAACTAAACTAGAAGGAATCAATAGCAGAATAACTGAGGCAGAAGAACGGATAAATGACCTGGAAGACAGAATGGTGGAATTCACTGCTGTGGAACAGAATAAAGAAAAAAGAATGAAAAGAAATGAAGACAGCCTAAGAGGTCTCTGGGACAACATTAAACACAACAACATTCTTCCAGAAGGAGAAGAGAGAGAGACAGAACCAGAGAAAATATTTGAAGAGGTGATAGTTGAAAACTATAGTGGAACTAACATGGGAAAGGAAATACCCACCCAAGTCCAGGAAGTGCAGAGAGTCCCATACTGGATAAACCCAAGGAGAAACACACCGAGACACATAATAATCAAATTCGCAAAAATTAAAGACAAAAAAATTACTGAAAGCAGCAAGGGAAAAATGACAAATAACATACAAGGGAACTCCCATAAGGTTAACAGCTGATTTCTCAGCAGAAACTCTACAAGCCAGAAGGGAGTGGCATGATATACTTAAAGTGATGAAAGGGAAGAACCTACAACCAAGATTACTCTACCTGGCAAGGGCCTCATTCAGATTACACAGAAAATCAAAAGCTTTACAGACAAGCAAAAGCGAAGAGAATTCAGCACCGCCAAACAAGCTCTACAACAAATGCTAAAGGAACTTCTCTAAGTGGGAAACATAAGAGAAGAAAAGGACCTACTAAAACAAACCCAAAACAATTAAGAAAATGATGATAGGAACATACATATCGATAATTACCTGAAATGTGAATGGATTAAATGCTCCAACCAAAAGACACAGGCTTCCTGAATGGATACAAAAACAAGACCCATATAAACGCTGTCTACAAGAGACCCACTTCATACCTAGGGACACATTCAGACTGAAAGTGAGGGGATGGAAAAAGATATTCCATGCAAATGGAAATCAAAAGAAAGCTGGAGTAGCAATACTCATATCAGATAAAATAGACTGTAAAATAAAGAATGTTACAAAAGACAAGGAAGGACACACATAATGATCAAGGGATCAATCCAAGAACAAGATATAACAATTATAAATCTATATGCACCCAACATAGGAGCACCTCGATACATAAGGCAACTGCTAACAGCTATAAAAGAGGAAATCGACAGTAACACAACAATAGTGGGGGACTTAACACCTCCTTACACCAACGGACATATCATCCAAACAGAAAATTAACAAAGAAAACACAAGCTTTAAATGACACAATAGACCAGATAGATTTAGTTGATCTTTATAGGACATTCCATCCAAAAACAGCAGATTACACTTTCTTCTCAGGTGCGCACAGAACATTCTCCAGGATAGATCACATCCTGGGTCACAAACCAAGCCTCAGTAAATTTAAGAAAATTGAAATCATATCAAGCATCTTTTCTGACCACAATGCTATGAGATTAGAAATCAATTACAGGGAAGAAAACGTAAAAAACACAAACACATGGAGGCTAAACAATATGCTACTAAATAACCAAGAGAGGGCTTCCCTGGTGGCGCAGTGGTTGAGAGTCCGCCTGCCAATGTAGGGGACACAGGTTCGTGCCCTGGTCCGGGAAGATCCCACATGCCGCGGAGCGGCTGGGCCCGTGAGCCATGGCCGCTGAGCCTGCGCATCCAGAGCCTGTGCTCCACAATGGGAGGGGCCACAACAGTGAGAGGCCCGCGTACCACAAAATAATAATAATAATAATAATAATAATAATAAAGTCTGAAATGTTGTAAGAATTACCAAAATGTGACAGAGTCACGAAGTGAGCAAATGCTGTTGGAAAAATGGTGCCAATAGACTTGTTTGACACAGGGTTGCCACAAACCTTCAGTCCGTAAAAAACACAATAACTGCGAGGTGCAATAAAGCGAATTGCAATACAACGAAGTATGCCTGTTGTGATAATAATAATAACCATAATAAAAAGTTCATTGGTGAGATCTGTCCTCTTAAGAAGAACTCTGAGAGCTGTACTTTGTATGAGTTGAGTGGCTATCTAGCCTGCACATGAGACTGAGAGATAAAATAATACTACTTTGGTTATTATTTGTCTTGGCTGATTATACAATAAAACCAAAGGGCATCAAAGTCCATATCCAGACTCCTGGGCGGTCCATTTCCCTTCACTGCTACTTCATCATTTTGTACTTTCCTGATTTTGCCCAAATATTTGCAGTTTGGGTGGAGCCACAGCTTACCAGTCAACTCAGAGTTCATTTCACCTGTATGCTATTATTCAACTTGTTAGTAAACTCCAGTCTAACAAGGTTCCTTTGAACTTTACGTATCAAAGAAAAATCACTTTTTTAGACTAACATCTAAAGCAGCTCAGCACACAGGGAGAGAGAGATGTCACAGCTGCGACTTAGAGACCCAAATGGGATGTTCTGGCAGGCTGTCACCTATTGACTAGAAATCTTTCATTTTAGAAAATGATTGCTTCTTATAGAGACGTTGGCCTCTGCTAAGTAATCCTTTCCTTTTATGCCTTGCCATTTAAACTGTTTACAGTCAAGATGCTAACCTCTTACTTGTTCTTCCTTTGAATTGTTTTGTTAATTGTTACCCACAGATACTAGCCCACAATCAAGGCAGTTCTTTGTACACTACAATCAGGACTGAACAGATGAATGAATGGACAAAGGAGACGATGCTGTGCTGTAGATAAACCCAGGTCTATCAAGTCTTGGCTCCAATGACAATATCTCTATGGCCTTGGGCAGGTTAGCTTCTGTGGGCCTCAGTTTCTCCATCTAGAAAATGTGTGTAATCATACCCACCTTGTATGTTTACTGTAAGAATTTGAGATAATATATGTAAAATCCCTGAAATACAGAAACTGGCAGAAAATCTCTCTCAATAGGAATCATTACCCAGTGTTTTGCTCTTTGGGGATTACACAGCTAACACTCAATAATCCACATGTGGGTTATTCTCTTTGCAAATTAGCTCCAGCAAAATTTTGAAAGTAAGTAGATTTTCCCATGAACTCCTCATTTACTCTTGGCTGACTTCCCACCACCAATCTCGTGTGTTTATAAAATGAACTCAATTTAAGAATAAGATACATATACATGAGTAGAAAGGTAAATCTGTGGCCACAAATGGGATACATTATAAAACCAAACATTTGTGACATTTGAATTCTCTAGCTTGCAGTTACTTGCCAAGATTGCTGAACAAGCCAGACGTAAAATTTTGAATTTCATTGTATTAAATGGGGGGATAGGTTGGCCAAATAATTGTGTGGTTTTGTAAATTTTTAATTTTTTTTTTTTTACTTAACACTCTTAGATCATGTCTATTGTATGAACACCAGCATTAATTTTCAGCAAATATCTTTTGTGACATCTAAAATGTTTGCTGTCACTGGCTCCATTGAGATCATCAGATCAGTCACATCTGACCTCAGTCCCCTCTCTGGGCCCCCAGAGAAGAGGACTAATCATTGTGGCTGGCTGATGAGTTACCAGCCATTCCATGGAGCTGAATCCCATAGATAAATAGAGAAGGAGCAAGGTTCAAGCCACTGGAAAAAGGCTGAAATATAAATACGTGGGGATTGTTAATAAAAGCAGTGAAAGTTGAAATTGAGGGTCTTAGGTTATAGTCCAGAAGGGAAGGCATCACGATTCCAAACCAAATTAAAGACCCCGCACTTCAAATACATTACCAGAGGCTGATGGATAAAGATTTCAAAATAAGGGGGGAAAAATGACAGTTAAGTGTTATTTCTGGTGTTTACGGATGAAGAAGAAAAAAAGTGAACAGAAGGAAAAGAAGGCAAAGGCCAAGGACCTTCACAGGGGACAGTAGGGCTGGGGTTGGCTGACGCCAACACCAGGCGAGGAAGAATGGGGTGCCTGTCGCGTGCTCTGCTTTTTGTTTCTTTTTCAACAGCTTTATTGAGATGAAGTTCACATACCATAAAAGTCACCCACCTAAACTATACAATTCAAAGGTTTTTAGTATATTCACAGATATGTGCAACCATCACCACAGTCAATTTTAGAATATTTTCATCACTCCAAAAAGAAACTTTGTGCCTCTTAGCTATGACCTCCCATCCTCCCTCCCCTAACCCTAAGCAACCACTAATCTATTTTCCGTCTCTATAGATTTGCCTATTCGAGACATTTCATATAAATAGAATTATATAATATGTTGTTTTGTGTCTGGCTTATTTCACTTAGCGTAGTGTTTTCAAGGTTCATCCGTGCTGTAGCATGTATCCGTACTTCATTCCTTTTTATGGCCAAGTAATATTCCACTGTAAGGATATACCACGTGAGTTAATCCATTTGTCAACTGATGGACATTTTGGTTGTTTCTACCTTTTGGCTATTATGATTATTATGAATAAACATTCAAGCATAAGTTTTTGCGTGGACTTATGTTTTCATTTTTCTGGTTATACACCTGGGAGTGGAATTGCTGGGTCATATGTTAACTCGATGTCTAGCCATTTGAGGAACAGTCAGGTTGTTTTCCAAAGTGGCTACACTATTTACATATTTACCAGCAGTCATAGGATGTTGCTCCACAACCTCACCTGCCATTTACTCTCATCGTCTGGCTTTAAATAGCCTCTTCTAGTAAGTCAGATAGAGAAAGACAAATATCATATGATATTTCTATTATATGCAGAATCTTAAAAAAGTGATACAAATGAATTTATTTACAAAACAGATACAGACTCACAGACTTAGAGGACAAGCTTATGATTACTGGGGGGAAGGGTGGGAGGGAGGGATAGACTGGGAGTTTGGGATTGACATGTACATACAACTATATTTAAAATAGATAACCAACAAGGACCTACTGTATAGCACAGGGAACTCTGCTCAATACTCTGTAATGACCTAAATGGGAAAAGAACTTGAAAAAGAATAGATTCATGTATATGTATAACTAAATCACTTTGCTGTACACCTGCAATTAACACAACATTGCTCGTCAACTACACTCCAATAAAAAATAAAATTTTAAAAAATAAATAGCTTCTTCTATGTGATAAAAGAAGTGAGATGAAAACACAGGATTTGCTTTGGGGCAAAAACGCCCACTATTATTAGTGTTCAAAGAAATACTGATGTTCTACTTTTTTAAAAAATTTATTTTATTGAAGTATAGTTGATTTACAATGCTGTGTTAATTTCTACTGTACAGCAAAGTGATTCAGTTATACATATATATACTTCTTTCTCACATTCTTTTCCATTAGGGTTTATCACAGGATATTGAATATAGTTCCCTGTGCTATACAGTAGGATTTTGTTGTTTGATTTTCTACTTTACGGCTGTGAGCTGTTTTTCAGCATGTGCTATAATAATTTGGATAGCAAAAGAAAAACCCAAAGCTGGATTGGAACTATGTAAAAATTAATCCCTATATTACCACTTACATAATAAACAGCCCAAAGTCTGCTCCCACCCCACCACCTTGAACTGGTGACCTGTTACTCCTTTTTGGTCCCGTGGGTGCCTTCCCCAAGTCACTGGCTTGAATTAGGTCACCTGGGGCGAAGTTCCCATTGGGCCTCTACTTCCTCCGATGCAACATGCAACAGAGTATACACATTAAAATATTTCTAATTGTATAATACCTTCATTATTAGATTAACATCTGTTCTTTCCTCTAGTTTGTAGAGCACTGGGGCAAAGTGACCTTGGCTATCTTTCCCGACACCCCCAGCGTCCAGCACTTGGGTGCGCTCTGCAAGCATTTGTTGAATGAAGGAGCAGAAGGGTTTTACACTAAAGTTTTCCTGCTTAACGAAAATTTTCAGCAAGTGTGTACAAATTAAGCTTTACCAAGGTGTTTGCTTTGTTTAAATACAAAGAGCCCAAGCTGCACCTCAGCTTTTTGACGTGCTCCAAGAGCAGGCTTATTTTACCAGCAAACTGCTCCCTGAGTCAGCTAATGCTACGGTATGTTCAATACTTGTCTAAAAACTATCCTAATCTTCCCTAACAGAGACCAGAGGAAAGCTGAAACAGCTCTTCTGACATTTGGGAAGCTCTGATTCTGTCAGTCATTTTCTGTTCTTTATCGTGTTTTTTTTTTTTTTCTTTTCCCAAAGGAAAAAGCTGTTTTCCTGTGTGTGAGAACATTCTCTCCTATCTAAGAATGCTCAGTTGTCTTTCTGTTCCATCAGTGTGCAGGAAACCACCTGTCCAATTGAGATCCGAGCTGGGCATGTCAAAGTGTCTCATTTTATATAGATGTGCAGCTGTCAGATCAGGGATCAAAGCCTTGCTTTTAATGAAAACAAGTCATTTTTTACCAATATGACTGTAGAATTTATATGAATACAGCTCTCTGGATCAAATGATTGGCATTTGTACTTCTCAGGCTCCAATCATTTTAACAATGACTTGGTTTTCCAAATAAAAGGACAAGGGAAACCTCTGCTCCCTCCCGTCCAGTTCTGCTCCTTCTGTTGTGGTCTCCAAATGGTGGGTAGTCTCATGGGTCTTGCTTGAGAGATCTGTTTTATTTAACCAATAGCATTAGAAAAATTTCTTTTGGGGGCTTCCCTGGTGGCGCAGTGATTAGGAGTCCGCCTGCCGATGCAGGGGACGCGGGTTCGTGCCCCGGTCTGGGAAGATCCCACATGCCGCGGAGCGGCTGGGCCCGTGAGCCATGGCCGCTGAGCCTGCGCGTCCGGAGCCTGCGCTCCGCAACGGGAGAGGCCACAACAGTGAGAGGCCCTCGTACCGCAAAAAAAAAAAAAAATTTCTTTTTGGATTAAAGGCCAGTATTTAAAATTGGGAAGATTTCACATAAAATTTTGACTTGCAACTTTTCTTGAAAAATCAAGCACTAGCAATACTGGGTAATGTTCCCACAAGGCAAATAATGTAGCCTCTAAGATGGTCCCCAATGATCCCACTTCCTGGTATGCATGCCCCTGTGAAATCTCTTCCCCTTGAGTGTGGGCTGAACCTGGTTTTTGTCTCTCCTGAGGTTAGGTTACAAAAGACTAATTTCCATCTTGTTTTCTCTCTTTCTTCTTTGCTTGCCCTGGAGGGAAGCTGGCTGGCATGTTGGGAGCTGCCCTAAGGAGAGACCCTCGTGGCAAGGAACTGACGCCTCCAGCCAACAGTCAACAAGGACCCGAGGCCTGCCAACAGCCACGCCATCAGTTTGGATGTGTGTCCTCTCCCAGCTGAGCTTTAAGATGAAATCACGGACACAGCTGACACATTAATTATTGTCTGATGAGCGAACCTGGACCAGCGGACCCAGCTAAATGATGTTTGGATTCCTGGCCCACAATATCCGTGTATAAATCAAGAAAATATATATTTGTTTTAAGAGAGTAAGTTTTGGGGTAATTTGTTCCTTAGTAATAATAGGTAACTAATTCAGTGAGCACAGCTATGCCCTTCGGAAGGCATACATTCTCTCTGGTTTGTGCCTGTGCAGCCCTCCCCAGAGTGACTGAGACCCAGCCCCGCACTGTGCAGTAGGCCACCATTCACTGAGTCACCCCATCAGGACCTAGAGTCACCCCTCAGTCACCCAGTCGCCAAACCCTCTAGGATCAACCTCCGGTTTTCACTCCCCTTTCTTCACTCTGCCCTCTCTTCCCAGGGTTCAGCCCCTCACAATGTCTTGCTTGGGCTATGGCAACAGTCTCCTAATTCTCCTCTCTGCTCCCTGTCTCCCCACCATCAATTCATCTCGCCACACCGCCGACAGAGTGCTCTTTCTAAACTCTCTCCAGGATAAAATCCAAGCATCTGGGCTTGGCTTCCAAGGCCCTCTCTAACCAAGCCTGCCCCACACTCCAGCCGCACCCCTCCCACACCCCTCCTCGCTCCAGTCACCTGAAACTCCTCGCTAATCCTTAAACGTGCCACAGTAAACAAACGTACCTTTGCCCACACCGATCCCTTAGCTTGCAAGGAAACATCTCTTCCCTACTTGGTGACCACACCTCCTCTGTCGCCGTCACCTCCTCTGTGAAGCCATTATTAAATCACACCCCAAGTGATTAACTGCTTCTTCCTTGTTGTCCCTACAGCCTTCAGTTCATGCACCTGCCTCCTTACCTGTCATTCTTCTCTTCCTGGATAGTAAGCTCCTTGAGGAGGGGATGCTGAGATAGCCATCCTGCGTTTCCAACACAGTGTCCGGCACAAGGGAGGTACTCAGCTGACAACATTGTTTCTACAAAACAGCAACAACCAAAATGATTCTGTTGTGTCCCCTTAATGTCACCCCTTTGACAGTCTTGCTCTCTGGAAGAGAAGCCACCCAAGTTTCCCTCTTCTACTCATCCTTCAGGTCGCAGCTTGAACGGCACTCCCTCAAAGAACACTCCCTAATCCTTAGACCACACTGACCTCCCTCTCAGTGAGACTCAACACCGATGTCATCACTTACACAGCATTCGTGCATTCCAGACACCGTTCTAAGTGATGTGTACATATATTAGTTCATTTAATCCTCACAACAATCAATCTGGGTCACCCTGATTGAAATGGAGGCATTTCAACCCAAGCAGTCTGGCTTGGGGTCCGTGTACCTAACAGCTTCTTTAATGCCTGTTTAGCAGCACCTCCCTTCCCCCACCACTCACAGAAACAAACCATTAGATAGTAGGCCCTAAGAGGACAGGGTCAGGCCTACCTTACCAGTGTTTCCCCAACCCCAACCCTGGGCTCCTGAGAACAGACGGACAAAGGAACTTTTGGAACCCAGTAATTTGTACCTGGTCCCCCAGGCTGGGCTTTGCACCTGATCCCCTGGGTCAAGGGATGCACCTCTGAGTGGCCCACCTCAGAGACCCAACGGGAGTTTGCCACGTTTCATGACAAGGCCAGGTTTCTAAAGCTTGATAACGCAGAGATCTGCAGCAGGTTGCAACCTTCTCAGAAAGCAGGAGACATCCAAGCTCCATATCTGGGCATGAACGCCTGGGGCCTGCTCTGCCACTGGCCACTGAGTGAGATCCAGGAACCACCCTGGTATCGACTCCTCACAGTGAAAGAGCTGATGTCTAGTAAGCCCATCTACAGTGTTCCAGAAACTCCCCGCTCTGACCTCAAATCCTCACAGTGCTTCAAGGAAACTATCCTGTCAGAGCCTGAGATCACAAGGGCACACTCTCTGACGGCAGTGCTTCATCCCCAGCACCTAGAACAACCCAGAGCAGTCCAGAGTGGGTGCTAGATAAATACTTTCTGGTGAACTTTACAGATGAGGCTCAGCAAGGTCCAGTGACAAGCCCATCGCCAGCTGGCAAGGTGTACGGTCGGAATTTCAAAGTAAGTCTCTCTGAAGCTAAATCATGCTTTTCCCACTGAATTTCCCATCCCCAGTCGTTTCCCATTCCCAAGAAACTTCTCAGTACTGTTAGGGTCTTGATGGTTGAGAGGTGAGGGCCATGACACCCAGGGACCAAAATATGGCTCTTAAAAGTTGTACTTATTTATTTAGGTTTTTTTTTTTTTTTTTTGGTCGTGCCCCACAGCATGCGGGATCTTGGTTCCCGGACCAGGGATACAACCCAGGCCCCCTGCAGTGGAAGTGCGGAGTCCTAACCACTGGACAGGGAAGTCCCCTTAAAAGTTATACTTATGTGGCTTAGCCGGGCTGTGGATGTCACAGCACCTCAGAAGTTCTGTCTTAAAGCCGACTGGGGCCATAGAAGTGTGGAAACCACACTCCCCTTCCTCATTATCCCTCAGGCCTGTCTTTTCCCTTTATTGTCATTGTTCACAAAAAAAAAAAAAAAGTCAGAAAGCCTCTTTTTGCATTCTTTTTTTCCTGATCATTCATGTCAGCAGGTTTCTCTTTTTCTTGAACGTTCGTGAGTCACTGATGTCCCCTGTTAAATGCATTGCTTTCAGGGCTGACTTTCAGGCTGGATTAAAAGGTAGGCAGTCCCGTACAAGCGTTAACTCACGGTCGTGCGCTGCATTTTTAATGGCCCAGGAGCTGCTGAAGTATGAAATGACATATCTTTTAAAAACGACTGACCTCATTTCACTCCATAAAAATGCTGGTCTCGTTATTTATGCAGAAAACCTATCTCCTCACTATAAATATTGGAAAGAAATTTCCATCTGCACCCTTTAATGTTACATATTTTTGAGATTCTATTTCTGTTACTTTCAAAAAAAATTAACAACAGGAGAAAGTGTTATGGATACCTTGGAAAAAGATGAGCTATTCTAACTAGCTATGGAACCGGTGCCATCAGATAGGTATTGATCATCCTCCTTGCCTACTATGCCCTTTCTTGTTTGGTGTGTGTGTGTGCGTGTGTCTGTCTGTGACGCTAGGAATGGGTAGAAAAGCCCTGCAAACATCTGAGCTGGGTGACCATAGCTCTCAATTTACAAATTTAAAAATTGCCACTAAGTTCAGAAAGTATGTGCCTCTGTGAGAAACTGATCATGCTGGCCTTGTATGCTGGTGGAGGAAGCAGTTGCTTACTACGTGGCACAGTTTGAGGTTCATCCTGAAAACCAAATACCTGAGTTTTAATACTGTTAGGGTCAGATTTGCTACCCTGGCTCCCATGCTACTGAGCTGGGAGTTAAGAGGTAGCGTATAATCAAATGTGAGCAGACTAGACTGAAGATACAGTATCCTGAAATGGAAACCGCATAGGATTTAGAATCTCAGCTCTGCCAGTACTCACTGTGTGTCCTTTGCCAAATCACTCACCCTCTCGGAACCTCATTTGCCCCATCTCTAAACTAAGTTTAATGATATTTACTTCACAGGGTTGTAACAAGGGTGAAATGAGAGAGTATTCGTGAAAGCCCTGGGGCCTCCCGCCTACTCCCTTAAACTGGGGCTGGAAGCTCAGCTTAGCCCTCCTGAGGCTTAACTGATGATGACATAGTGCCCACAACAGCTCTGTCCCATGCTTAGTTAGCTTTCCTAGCCTTTCTCTCAGCCTAGGGCCTCTTGTGGTTTGTAATTTCCTCTCATTCTCAATATTCTTGAGTGATCATGTGTTTGCAGGTCAGATGATGGGTAGAAAATGAATAAACACTACTGAAAAGTGGAAGCGTGGGGACAGAAAGCAAAATGCCATTCATGAGGTTTTTGCCAGTCCTAACACTATGCACATGTTGGTATCTTAAGGCGACCTCCAACCTGCTGTGCGGTTTTGGGAACCTTGAATCTTTACCTCCTCGGCACCCTGTAATGAGCTCTCAACAAAGAGCCACGGCCTCAGCCCCCCCAAGCTAGAGTGTGTGGAATCATAGGAACGTGGGATGGAATGGCATAGAGGTTAAGCGCTCTGGAGCCAGACTGCCCACTCACGAATCCTGCCCTACGCTTGTCAGCCGGCGGACCACTGGCCTTGCCAAACGTCCTTATGCCTCAGCTGTCTCGTGTATGAGACAGGAATATGACTAATACTTCCTTGTTAAGTAATTCACGTTAATATTTGTTATGGACTAGATGTTTGTGTTCCCCCCAAATTCAAATGCTGAAATCCTAACCCTGAATGTGATGGTGTTAGGAGGTGGGGCATTTGAGAAATGATTAGGTCATGGGGGTGCAACCCTCAGGAATGGGATTAGTGCCCTAATAAAAGAGACTCCAGAGAGCTCTCTCACCCCTTCCACCATGTGAGGACACAGCAAGAAGACAGCTGTCTATGAACCAGGAAACAGGTCCTCACCAGACACCAAATTTGCTAGCACCCTAGTCTTGGACTTCCCAGCCTCCATAAGTGTAAGAAACATATGTTTGTTGTTGGTTAAGTCACCCAGTCTATGGTATTGTTGTTACAGCAGCCCTAAGGGACTAAGACAATATTAATATCAGCATTGGTGTTATTTTAGCTTTTTGGTCTTGAGAAATGACCTTGTTTAGTTCCACTGGTTACGAAGAACAGAAGCTCCTTAAACAAAGGCAAGTAAAAAGGATCATGAAGAGATATGATAGAATCTCAGGGAAATGTAATGCAGGAAGTGTAGCCAAACTTCATGGGAAATGGAAACCCATCTGTCTTTCTATCTCTCTCCCTACACATACATACACATACACAGAAAGAGAGTTTTTCATCAGTTTCTCTCTTTGCACTTGCCCTTCACCACGTGGCAGCTCAGCATCCCCTCTTTCTCATGGTTTCTGCCCTCTACACAACTTCAACTTGTATGTGGCATTAGCTCACCATAGGCCAACTCCCATCCTGACACCACTGGGCCTCAAATGTCTAATTTCCATGGCCCTGACACTGTATACATGGCACTGTGTTTCCCAGTCAAATTCTAGAGAGAAGATGACTGGATTTTGACTAGATTATGGATTGGTTCTTTGAGGGTCAGATATGGTAACCCCTGGTTTAATCGACTGTGATTGGCAAATGCTGGTCACATAATACAAGAATCACTCTGTTCAAGGGATGTAGGTAGGGCTCATTAAGCCAGAAGAGGAGTTCTACCATAAGTAAAAATTTCAGAACACAAATTTTACCTTAACCATGAAAACTGTTCAATTTTAATTTTTGTAGAAAAATGTTTTCATAATACATTACTCATGTTCCCATGTTTATAAAACAGTTTTTTTGTTTAAAATTGATATATGACTCTTAGAAACTCTTATAACTCTTAGAGAATATACAAAAAGAATATTAAAGATAAAAATCAACTTCAACCTTCCTATTTAGTAATTAATCTGGTTAACATGTTTATATATTTCTTCTTTTTTTCCCTTGTTATTTTGTTTTTCACAGTTATGATATATTATTATTTTGTAACACGGTTTTTTGGGGATTTTTTTGGTTCATTTGTTGGTTTTGGTCTTGGTTTTGGCTTTGGTTTTTGTTTGAGTTCCCCAGAAACAAATTCTGAAATAAAGATTCAAGAGCACATACTGGGGACTTCCTTGGTGGCACAGTGGTTAAGAATCCACCTGCCAATGCAGGGGATATGGGTTTGATCCCTGGTCTGGGAAGATCCCACATGCCGCAGAGCAACTAAGCCCGTGCGCCACAACTACTGAGCCTGTGCTATGGAGCCCGCTCGCCACAACTACTGAAGCCTGCGTACCTAGAGCCCGTGTTCCACAACAAGAGAAGCCACCACAATGAGAAGGCTGTGCACCGCAATGAAGAGTAGCCCCCGCTCACCACAACTAGAGAAAGCCAGCGCACAGCAACGAAGACCCAACGCAGCCAAAAATAAACAAAGAAACAAGTAAATAAATAAATAAATTTTAAAAAAAAGAAAAAATAAAAAGAGCATATACTGTATTTTGAAAGCAACCTCAGGAAACACCGGAAGGAAAATGGAAAAGAGATACAGGGAAGGGGAATGTCCAGTCACTACTGCTTTGTAATAAGTTATTCCTTAATGGTATGAAACAATGGAACCATTTTATTTTGCATTCAACTTTGTGCATCAGGAATTTAGGAAGGGCTCAGTGGAGAGATATCCACTGGGGCTGCAGGCATCTGAAGGCTCTGCT
Organism: Monodon monoceros; assembly: GCF_005190385.1. Taxonomy (NCBI): domain Eukaryota; kingdom Metazoa; phylum Chordata; class Mammalia; order Artiodactyla; family Monodontidae; genus Monodon; species Monodon monoceros. The sequence goes on from NW_021703777.1 coordinate 16,811,332, forward strand.
GGGCTGGTTGGTCCAGATGGTCTGCTCACATAGCCTGAGCCTGATGGTTGACCTCAAGCTCAGTTAGAGTTGTCGACCAGAGTATCTGCATATGGGTTCTCCAGCAGAGCAGCCTCAATGGAGTCAGACTTCTTACCTGGTGACTGGTTTCCCAAGAGTGAGTTCCCAAGAGAACTTGATGGTCTTTTATGGTCTAGCCTTGGAAATGATATAGCATCAATTCTGCCATACTCTTTTAATCAAAGCTGTCACAAGCCCACAGGGGAAGGGGACATAGACCCTACCACTTAATGGGAGTAATGCCAAAGAAGTTGGGAACTTTAAAAAAAATCACCACAGGAGGGAAGCCAATAAGTTGTGTGTAATTCATCCAGTTGGCACTGTGTTGCAACTGGAGTTGAGTTCTTCTGGAGGACGCTTGGGAACAGAGTACAAAACATCTCAAAATTGTCCCCAAGGAAGGCAGAGGAAGCTAAAGTATTTAATTTCCAACTTCCTATTAGTAATTTTTTAGGGCTAGGAAGTTTGGGGAGGGAACAATAAATCCCCTAGGAATCGGTGGGCATTCCCCTAGTATTGACTTCTAAGCATGCTCCTTGGCCAGAGGAAAGCTTCAGGCAGAGAGCTTCATGTGATCACAGCAAGCAGCCTTTCAGGAGCAGAGATCTGAACAGAGATGAATGCCAGGGGGTTGTCAGGAAGCTACCAACACTATCTCCTACAGTGTATCTTAAGCATTTTTCCTTGCCATTAAATATTCTTTGTGATGACTTTTAATGGTTACATAGATATCTTGTTGTTTAAGTAACACCTCTGTACATAAAGCTGAGGGCTGGGGGGAAAAATCACACCACACACCACTGTATCCATTAATGCCTGCCTATGTTCTCTTACTTTAGACAACTGTGAAAATTAACAGATGAAACCACAACTAAAATTGGAGTTGGGAAGGACTGTAGAGGAGATCTCATGCCCTACCACTTGTCATCAATTCCCCCAGACGGGAAAGAAGTACCTTGCATCTCCAACAGGAAGGTGTCTCTATTTTACCACCTTAGGAGGAAGGAAGATTTTCTTCTTGCCCAGCAACAAGCCCAGCCAATGGAAAACACCACAGCTCAGCCAATAAGAAGCCATCATCACCCTGAACTCTTAGTTTCCTCCAGTGAACTTTCATTTTTCTTTTGCTAATGACGTCCTTGTCCCACCCTTCTTTCTATAAAAGCCTTCCATTTTGTTTTTTTGTTTTTTTATTTTATTATTATTATTTTACATCTTTATTGAAGTATAATTGCTTTACAATGGTGTGTCAGTTTCTGCTTTAAAAGCCTTCCATTTTGTATAACTCCTTGGAGTATCTCCATTTGCTAGATGGATACATGAATTGTTTAATAAAGCCAATTAGATCTTCAAATTCACTCAGTTGAATTTTGGGTTTTTTAACACCACCAGTTACTCATCTTTCTGATTCTCCTTGGTTACTCCCTCTCTTTACACCAAACTATCACCTCTCCCCAAGATCTGTTTTCAGCTTGTATCCCCTTTACTTTCAGTAGATGGTTCAATCTGTTTCAATGAGAAATGGAAGTCCTCAGAGATGACCAACCATGTTATCCCTTTCTACCTACCCATTTTCCTTTATCTAATCCCTTTCTCATTCCTTTTCTTCCCATCTCAGAATGTGAGTTCTAGACCAACCCTTCTTCAGTTCTAGACCAACCCTCACACTCCCTTCCTCCAGATGAATCCCGGCCCCAACCCCACCTGAGTTCTCCCTGTCTCCTCCTACATCTTGCCCCTTTGGTTCTCTCTCTCCTTTACCTTCCACCTCTCACTCACTCTTTGCTCCTCTCCACCTCCCTATAAACATGCCCGAGGCTTTCTTCAGGCTAAAATAACATGCCCTTAGCCATCCAGCAACTGTATACTCTCTCTCCTCACTTTCCATTCATTCCACAACCTACTGCATTTGAGCCTCTGCCCGCACCTTTCTTCTGAAGCTGCACTCACTATCAATCAACCACCAGTTGCCAGCTCTGGAGGATAAGTCTTAACTTCCTGGCTCTTAGACCCCTGGTGCGTGTGAATTCACTGACAGCTCTCCTCTTTCTTAAAGCTCTCAGTTCTCTTGGCCTCCGGGACTCCTCAGTCTGCTGACTAACCATAGCTTAGAAACATTTCTTCTCTCTCTCTTCTGTTGGCCACACTTCCTTTGGCTAACCCAAAATGCTGCTGTTTCCTGTCTAGTGCTTGCTTTTTTATTTATACTTTCCCCCTAGGTGATCTTATCCTCTTTCATGTTCCCAATTATAAGTCTACAGTGCTTCATCTGAAACTCTCAGGACGAGGTGGCTTAAGAATCCAGAATTTTTCAGATTTCAGAAAGGTTATAAGGAACATATACTGAAAATTATATACTGGGCCCAGTAGAGCCTGGGATAGCACCTTCTAATCAAACACAAGAATATTTCTGTAGCAAAACACAGAAATAGTCACACTAAGTGGGTTTTTTAAAGGGGCTAGAAATAGTTTTTGATTTTTTAAAAAGTATTTATTTATTTGGCTGCGCTGGGTCTTAGCTGTGGCACACAGGATCTTCGCTGCCACATGCAGGATCTTTTAGTGGCAGCATGAGGGATCTAGTTCCTTGACCAGGGATCAAACCCAGGCCCCCTGCATTGGGAGCGTGGAGTCTTAACTGCTGGACCACCAGAGAACTCCCAGGGCTAGAAATAGTTTTCATGTACATATAGGTTATGTTTTAGTGCCAAAAGTGCAAGCAAATGAATCTTTTTAAAGACTTTTGGTTTTTAGGTTTTTTTTTTGGATTTGGAAATTGTAAGTAAGGGATTGCAGACCAGTACCACCAGTGTGCTGATATAACTCTCAAATCTTTATTTCCAGGCTGCAGCATTATATGGAGGTGTAGGCTTATCTGTCTGAAACCTGTTAGATATCTCTACCTGGATGTCTTATAGACATATCAAGCTCAACTCATTCAAAACTGAGTATCATCCCCTCTGTCTCAGGTCCAGTCCCCGGAGAAACAGAATCTGAGACAGGTATCTGTGAGCAGATTTACTGAGGAGTGCTTTAGGGTGTAGCACCTGGAGGCCAGTGAGGGAAGCAGGATTAGGCACAGGGAGAAGCTGAAGCGTGCTGCAGACACAACAGGAGCCTCAGCTGATCTTCAAGGGAGCTCTGGGGCTGGAATGGCCCTTCAGAGTTTTCCTAAACTGAGAAAAGGAGACCCAGTCTTTGTGTCCCTACATCAACCAGTCATTGAATATGGGCTTCACCTGGCAAGGGGGCATACCCTTGAGCAAAGTAGCTCCCTTCGGCCAGAGGGGACTCCTCCATGAGCCATCAGCAGCCTTTACTCCTGAAGGCTGGGGAAGTGACAGCTTCCATCTTGAACATGGTGCACCATCTTGCAGTATCCATTGAAAGCTCTCCCCCTGCTTTCTGTGTCTGCCATCCACTCAGACACCCAAGTTTATAGCTTCTAGTTGTCCTGGACTCCTCTACACCCCATACCACTTCCACATCTGGTAACTCAGCACATCCCACCAATTTAGCCTTTTAGATAAACTTTTAAAATCTGCCTCATCTTCTCCATCCTTATGTCCAATGACCTTATTCAGCCTCACCCTGTCTCTTTCTTGCCTGGTTTACTGCAATTGCCTCCTACTTGTTCTCCTTTCTTTCGTTCTTTTCCCAATTACATCCATTTTCTGCACATGCCAAGAATGAACTATCTAAAACTCAAATCTGTACAGGGCTAGAAATCCTCCAATAGTTCACCATTGCCTACAGGGTAAACTCCAAGTTCCTCAGCCTATTATACAGGGATCTCTATGATCTCACCCCTGTCTGGCTCTCCTGGGCCACCTATCCCAATACTTAATATCCTGGCAGCCCCTGAACTGCAGCGTGTTCCCCTCTTGCACTCTATACTGCTTCTTGTCTCCCTCCTTTCACTCATGTGGTCCTCTCTGCCTAGATGCCCTTCACCCCACCCCCCTCAACTCATCCTCTAAGACATGGTTCAGTTATCACTTGCTCTAGGGGGACTCTTCTATGTCCCCATCCCCAGTCAAGGTTGAGTGCACTTTCTCTGTGCATTTATAATGTCCTATCCATATGTCTCCCATTGCACTCAGCATCCTGTGTTAAAATTAGATGTGTTGCTTCTTCCTGGAAACCAGGACAATGGTCTCATCTTTTTAACACTCTCACCTAGCTCAGAGCCAGGGACACCATATGCTCTCAATAAAAGCTTGTTGAATGAGTGAATGAAAGATTATAATAATTATAATAGCTAATGTTTATTAGAGTTTAATGTGTGCCAGGCACTGTGTTAAGGGATTCACATATATTTTTTCATCTTATCCTTAAACAATTTTATGAAGAAAGTACCATTCTTTCCCATTTTCCTGATGAAGAAACTGAGGCTCTGAGGGCTTAAATCAGGGGTTCCCAACCCCCTGGCTCCCCTAGGAACCAGGCTGCACAGCAGGAGGTGAGCAGTGGGCAAGTGAGCGAAGCTTCACCTGCCACTCCCCAGCAATCCCATTACCGCCTGAACCGCCACTACCACTGCTTCCGCCCCATCCGTGGAAAAATTGTCTTCCACGAAACCGGTCCCTGGTGCCAGAATGGTTGGGGGCCGCTAGCTTAAGTAACCTCTTTAAAGTCACACTCCAAGTAGGTGGTAGAAGGGGGATTTGAATCCAAGTATACCTGACCCCAGAGCATGAGTCCTTAACCCTGCACAACGCGGCTTCGAGGAGCCAGAGACCCACAGCCCCGAAGCTGCAAGGGCTCCTGGGAAGACACCTAGTGAGCGGAAGCTTAGGTCAGTGTTTAGTCCAAAGCTCAGAGCATGCAATTCTCCCATGGAAAACTTCAATGGCCTCCTACTGAACACTGAAAAAATCCCAGATCTGAAAAGTGGCTTTATAAGGACCTGAACAACAAGGTGCCTACCTTGTCCTCTCCGTGTCTGTGCCTTCCCGCTCCACCATGCAGTCACACTGCTGCTCCCTCCACAACTTGAACACCCCAAGCTCTTTCCAGACTCCAGCCCTTTGCACATTTGTCACCCCTGCCTGGCTTGCTCTTCTCTATATTCTTTCTTTCCTCTTAGCTAGCTCTTTCATATCTCTATTTAAATGTCACTTCTTCATAAAAGGTTTTTTTTCCCCCACAAGTAGGTCTCCATCATTATCTGTCTCATCCCTGTGTTTCCTTCATAGCATTTCTCAAGATTTGTAATTATTTGATTTCATTTGTTTGTTTTTGTCTGTTCTTCCCTTTAGAATTATAAACTCCATTAGAGCAGAGTCTGTTTGTCGTATTTCCAGTACCTAACACAGTGAATGGATGAACAGGTGCTAAATAAATATTGATTCAAAGCTGTATACCTGTAGGATGGTTACTATTTAAAAAAAAAAAAAACAAGAAATAGAAAATCACAAGCGTTTGTGAGGATGTGGAGACATCAGAACCCTTGTACATTGCAGATAGGTGAAGCCACTCTGGAAAACAGGATGGTGGGTCCTTAAAAAATTAAAAGTAGAATTACCATATGATCCAGCAATTGCACTTCTGGTTATATATCCAAAAGTATTGGAAGCAGGGACTTGAATATGATATTTGGATACCTAGGTTCACAGCATTATTTGCGGTAGCCAAAAAGTAGAAGTAATCCAAGTGTGCATAGACAGCTGAATGGATACAAAAAATGTGGTGTATACAAAAAATGGAATATTATTCAGCCTTTAAAAGGAAAGAAATTCTGAAACATGCTCAACATGGATGAACTGAGGACATTATGCTAAGTGAAATAAATCAGTCACAAAAAGACAAATATGTATGATTCCACTCATATGAGGTACCTAGAGTCAAAAAATTCAAAGAGACAAAAAGTAGAACAGTTGTTCCCAGGAGCTCAGGGGAGGGAAAATAGTGATTGTTTAATGGCCACAGAGTTTCAGTTTTGCAACATGAAAAGAGTTCTGTGGACAGAAGGTAGTGATGGTAGCACAGCAATGTGAATATACTTAATACCACTGAACTGTTCACTTAAAAATAGTTAAGATGGTAATTTTTTTTTTTTTTTTGCGGTCCGCGGGCCTCTCACTGTTGTGGCCTCTCCCGTTGCGGAGCACAGGCTCCGGACGCACATGCTCAGCGGCCATGGCTCACGGGCCCAGCCGCTCCGGCATGTGGGATCTTCCTGGACCGGAGCACGAACCTGCATCCCCTGCATCGGCAGGCGGACTCTCAACCACTGCGCCACCAGGGAAGCCCCAAGATGGTAATTTTTATGTTATGTGTATTTTACTACAATTTTTTACAAAGAAAAAGAAAGTTGTATCCTATTTAGTAGCACTGCTGATCTCCTGACTCCCAGTCCAATATTCTCTCCTTTACATATGCTGGCTCCTATCAGAATACATTCTATCAACTAGGCATGAAAACCATCTCCTTTCTCAAAAGAAAAGATCTTTCTAGGACATATCAAAAAGGGATTCTACTTAGTTTAGGATTAGAAGAAACGTCAGAATTTACCTAAACCCTTATCTGCTGTATCAGAGTGCCGGGTGAGGATAGGGTTAACTGTAGGCAGGAAGCCATTGCTGACCTGGCTGAGGAAGGGTGAAGGGAGGGAGTGGTTCCTGGAACTTAAGAGCTGAGGCTGTAGGAGAGGCGATGACCTTTGGGAGAGGAATGTGGCTGTTGCCATGCACTATGAACAAGAAGGGAGCTGGTCAAATAAATATGCCTTCGTCTCCTCTGATCTTCTGCTGGTACCTCCCGTTGGTTGAACCCAACAGGAAGTCAGCAGGCAAGAGAACCACTGATGTGGTCCATAAAGACCCCAGGACACAGAGTAGAGGGGGAAAGGCAGAGAACGGATCTAGAGGTGGCTTCATTGTACCACACTTCATTCTAAAAGTAAAAGCACTCAGACCCAAAGAATTAAATGACTTACTTAAGGTCTCCCAGTGATAGATATGGGACTGTCATGGTGTGTATGACTTAAGAAAGCTTCCACCCACACATCAGTAAGGAATGAGAACATTAGTCTAAATTTGGAAAATCTGCCACAGATAGAACAAACATCTAGAGGAAGTTTTGTTTTCAAAAAGGGGGCGGTATGCACCCCTTCCACAGAATTAGCATTATCAGGAGCTTTTGTGCTGTGGACTTTGCAAGTCTGATTCATCCCATGTTACAAAGAAAACAATTTTAAGATCCTGAGTTTTCTTCCTGTTTCTGTCCTAACAGTCATCACAGTTTATGGAACGTTTAGAAGAAGCTGAAGCGGAGTATTAAATTATACATTTTGAGTTGAATAAAGTAAGATCGCTAAGGCAAAAAAAAATGGTTGAAAAGATTCACAGAAGTGCATCCTCAAACAAGGATTTTTTTCACAATTAAAGAACTTTGAGACAACTTTTCAGACTCGAAGTTCACATTACTTAAAAAAAAAATTGATGTGACAAGACCTTTGAACACAAAAAACTGAAACTTCAAGGGAATAAAACAAGAATGGTGCCCCTAATTTCCCCTCAAGGGAGTAATGCAACATAGCGCAGTAATTAAGAGTCTAAGTTGCAGAATCAAAATTCTTGGGTTCCAACCTGCTCCATCACTTACTAGCTGCACAACCTTGGGCACGTGACTTTGCGTTTCTTTGTAAGCCATAGTTCTCCCACTTGTGACATAGGAATAATTGTAGCTAATTGATCAGGTGATGTGAGGCCTGGATAAAACCAATAAATATAGATTCTTAGCACATTGCCTCTCTGGCACCTACTAGGGTCTCAAAAAATCCTAACTAGTAGTATTATGCCACAATTTATTCTTTTTGCCACCAGAGGTGTTTGTACAACTGCATTTAATGACCAATTTCTCACAGTTGCTTTGACTGCCATTGATCTGTTGATCTGTTAAGACCACCCTAAAGTCCAATTGAATTATGACAGTCTACAATTATGAAGATGCATCTTAAATGAAAAACAGTGAATGGTAATGCTGAATTTGACGAGTGTGCAAGGAGAGGAGGGAAAGGAGGAAGAAAAAGAAGGGTAGGGGTGGAAGGAGAAGAAAGAGCCCAAAAGGTGGATCTTTTGAAGGATGAAGAAGAGAAGATGCCCGTCTGCCACCATGGTGGTCCCAGGATCCACAGCTATAGCTACACGTTGGACCAAGGCAGAAAAGTCAATGGAAATCAGTCTAAATGTTTAATGCATATAGGATATTATACCTAGGATGCCAACATTCAGAAAAGGATTTCCTTGAAGAGTTAATTACCACCTTCTCTCTGCAATTTGCTTGTGAAGTGCACAGGTGAGGGAAGGGCCTTCCTCTGAATCCACATCTTAATTTGCCTCCTTCGTTTGGTAGAAAAAACTCTCTGTGATCCTTGGGGTGAGGATGGTCCCAGGCCTGTAGGAACCCCTCCCTAATTCACTTTTGAATGCAAGGTTCTATGGACTCGTCCCCCACATCCACAAGCTAGAGACTGAAGGATGTGAAAAGAGCACCAGATCGGTCCTTATCCTCAAGGAACTTGCAGTCTCAAGCTGCGTGTTGAATTCCTTACACATTACACGTTTGGCAGATTTCTCCCTGGTCACGGGTATCAACACAAACAGAAAAACAAACCACCATCACTCCTGTTATTCTTCCCAAAGAAGAGAATATACTATTTACATCATTTATGGCAGTAACAGAAAGGCAGGATAAAGAAAACTAAGCATTTGATGTGTCTGTTCTGGAATTAGAATTAAGTTGTCTCAGCTCAATGTGCCCATCATTAGCTACATTTGGAAAGAGCTCACATTCTGATGGCAGTAAAACTGGCTGCGTTGCAGTTTCTTATTTATAGATCCAGATGACAGCCTTCCTAGGCCCCTTCTATCTCCCTTTGGGGAGGTGGAAGGAATTTTCCCACTGTTCATGATTTCCTTTACTTTTAATTGAGAAGTAAACAAAGGCAAATCTTGCTTGGACCATCAAGTTTCCAGTTTCCTAATTCCTTCGGCTGAGGTTTGAACCAATTCTCTAAATTCTGTTTCCTTCTTTGCTCCCCTTGCTATGCCACCAACATTGCTCCAATGTTCCAATGGTTTGTTATAATTATGGAGGTTTTGCGATCGTTTCCGGTAGGTCTCTTGCAGTTCTTGTACGGAAAACATTCTGCACATGGGCATAACTTATTTACGTACTATGTTCCTAACGTGAAGCAACTTAATAATCTCCCTTCGAAGGACATCACATTTAGAAACGGAAACTTAAAAGTATGAGTTCTGGGCTTCCCTGGTGGCGCAGTGGTTGAGAGTCCGCCTGCCGATGCAGGGGACACGGGTTCGTGCCCCGGTCCGCGAAGATCCCACATGCCGCGGAGCGGCTGGGCCCGTGAGCCACGGCCGCTGAGCCTGCGCGTCCGGAGCCTGTGCTCCGCAACGGGAGAGGCCACAACAGTGAGAGGCCCGCGTACGCAAAAAAAAAAAAAAAAAAGTGAGTTCTAACATGTTTCAGGATAGGTGATCTAAGCAGGAATCTGTAAACTGTCAGGACAATATGTTATTACTTGATGGGTGTTTGGTTTTTTTTCAACTTTTTTTTCTGCGGTACGCGGGCCTCTCACTGTTGTGGCCTCTCCCGTTGCGGAGCACAGGTTCCGGACGCGCAGGCTCAGCGGCCGTGGCTCACGGGCCCAGCCGCTCCGCGGCATGTGGGATCTTCGCGGACCGGGGCACGAACCCGTGTCCCCTGCATCGGCAGGCGGACTCTCAACCACTGCGCCACCAGGGAAGCCCCGACTTGATGGGTTTTTAATAATCTAGAAATTTCTTCAAATTGGAGAATTTGTTCATTAATTCATTTAAAAGAATACTACATGAAATGAGCATCTAGTATTAGATTCTATACTGCTTTGTTATATTCTATGGGCTGTGTAGCCACTAGTAAAATAAAAGGCAATAGCTTTGATTAAGTTCACCATTATTCTGTAAAATAAGTTTTAAAATATCCTGAAAAATCAGAAGGTCGAGTCTAGTCATGTTAGTAATTGACAGCAATGGTGAGGTACTAGAGAAGTGCTATCATAATACAGAGAGATGACCGGAACCACGTGTTTTACAAGTGTAGGAGACAAGGACGTGTACTCATTAAGTGCTTGCTGTGTGACTGGACACTGCTGAGTGCTTTACATATGTTGTTTTATACAATACTCTCAAAATGCTATGAGACTTCCATTACCATGGCCTGTTTATAAAAGAAGAAATGGAAAAGTTAAATAATTTGCCCAAGGCCATATAGCTAGGAAGTGATGGAGCAGGAATCCTTACCAGTCAGATTCCTAAGTTTATCTTTTTGCCATTAAATCTTTGGAGATATATAGATAGATGGAGATAGAGATAAGATAAAATGTTGTTTTCCTTACATTAAAACTTGCTTTGTACACCTTTTAGAATGATCAAACCCTGACAACAACAAATGCTGGTGACTGTGGAGCAACAGGAACTCTCATTCATTTCTGGTGGGAATGTAAAACGGTGCAGTCACTTTGGAAGAAAGTTTGCTGGTTTCTTACAAAACTAAACATACTTTTACCACCTGATATAGCAGTTGTGATCCTTAGTATTTATCCAAAGGAGTTGAAAAGTTATATCCACACAGAAACCTGCACACAGATGTTTATAGCAACTTGATTCATAGTTGCCAAAACTTGGAAGCAACCAAGATGTCCTTCAGTAGGTGAATGGATAAATATACTGTGGTACATCCAGACAATGGAATATTACTCAAAGCTAATAAGAAATGAACTATCAAGCCATGAAAAGACATGGAAGAATCTTAAATGCATATTGCTAAGGGAAAGAAGCCAATCTGAAAAGACTACTCCAGGTTCTGGTACCAGTTTGAAAGTGGGTGGGGGGATGTTCCCCATACCAACAAGCAATTCTCCAGACACCAGCTGGAGGTCCTACAATTCAACTCAGTTCTGACACTATTTACCCAGAGAGAGCATCAGATCCCACAGCTGAAGGACTCAGTCCTACAAGACCATCCCCTACACTGTTTCAGACACCTGTTGCAAGTCCAGGTTGTCACCTGTGCTTCTGACCAACCAGCTAGAGGTTGAAGCTTCCAGCCATCCCTCCTTGGGTTCCATCAATTTGCTAGAGTGGCTGGCTCACAGAACTCAGTTTCCTTACTAGACTACTGGTTTATTATGAAAGGATGTAACTCGGGAACAGCCAGATGGAAGTGATGCATAGGGCAAGCAATGGAGGAAGAGGTGAGGAGCTTCTATTCCCTCTCCAGCTGCCTTCCCAGCACCTCCACATAATCACCAACCCAGAAGCTCTCAGTACCTTAGAGATGTTTTATGGAGGCGTCACTATGTAGGCATGAATGGCATGTAGGCGTTGACCATCGAACCACTGAATAAACCATTGGTGACTGAACTCAATCTCCAGCCCCTCCCCCCTCCCTGGAGGTCAGGGGTGGCACTCAAAGCTCCAACCCTCTAATCCCATGGCTGGTTCTCCTGGCAATCAGCCTTAGGTGCAGTCCGAGGGTCATTTCATTAACATAACAAAAGATCCATTTATTGCTCTTATCACTTAGCAAATTCCAAGGGTTTTAGGAGCCCTGTGACAGAAACTGGATGAAGACCAAACATATATTTCTTATTATAAATCACAATATCACAGCTACATACTATATCATTTCAACCATATGACATTCTGGAAAAGGCAAAACTATCGAAACGGTAACAAGACTTTTGATTGCCAAGACTTGGGAATGGGGAGCGATGAATAGGCGAAGCACAAAGGATTTTTAGGGCAGTGAAAATACTCTATATGATATCATATTGATAGATATGTCATTATGCATTTGTCCAAACCCATAGAATGCACAACACCAAGAGTGAACCCTAATGTAAACCATGGACTTTGAGTGATAATGTAAGCAGATAAGGTAGGGGGTCCCAGAGAAAGAGAACCACTTCTCTTATGGCTTGACATAAGAGAAGCCATTTTTGGTCTAAGCCATTTTGTGAGCTAAGTCTGGCTTCAATGCTTGCCTCTGAACAAACCTCAGTAATTAATGATCTTAGGGAACAAAAGAATGCAATCAGGCAAGAGAAGTAACAATAGCAAAGATAATATATCAGTTGTAAAGATTCCCAGTTCTATTTCAATGGTAAAGATTAGCCTGACATTCTCAACCACCAGAACAACAGAACCTAAGGGATAATGATATTGGCCTCCTCTGATCCTCGTGACTTCAATCAGCTAAGGCTTGGACTCTGTGGACCAGCCAAGCCCCCTCATGAATATGCATGAACCCCTAGCTTAAAACTCCCCCGATTTTGCTGTTCGGGAGACACTGCTGTGGGAAAGATCCCCAGTGTTCTCCTCACTGGCTGCAAGTAATAAATCCTCCTTCTGATCTCTGGCTTGGCTGTGTCTTTTGGCTTGACAAGCACCAAGAGGCGAACCCATTTTTCAGGTAAGAATGATGTGTCAATGTAGGCTCATCCATTACAACAAATGTACCATTCTGGTGGGGGAAGTTTATGACCAAAGAAACTATGTGTATGTAGGGGCAGGGTATAATCTCTGTATGAAACCGTGTAACTCAGATTGGGACTTGAACCCACGGTCTTTTAATTGAGATCACACACCTGGTCTTAGGACTTAATGAAGCTCAGGTTCTTGATGTCTCATGGCAGAAAGAATTCAGTGAGAGACGAAGTGATAAATAAGAAGTGGATTTATTTAGAGAGAAACACACTCCACAGGGAGTATGGGCCATCTCAGAAGGTGAGAGCCGCACCAGGGTATGTGGTTGTCAGTTTTTATAGGTGTGGGTAATTTCATAGGCTAATGAGTGGGAGGAATATTTCAGCTATTTTGGGGAAGGGGTGGGGATTTCCAGAAATTGGGCCACTGCCCACTTTTTGACCTTTATGGTCAGCCTTGGAACTGTCATGGCGCCTGTGGATGTGTCATTTAGCTTGCTGATATGTTACAATGAGGGTATACTGAGGCTCAAGGTCTAGTGGAAGTCATCTCGTCGACCATCTTGGACCTATTTGGTTCGAATCAGTTTATGTCATGTCCTTGGGCTGTGTCATTCTTCTAAAGGTTGTGCCCTGCCCCCTTCCCTCCTGTTTCATGTGCATTACCTTAATTTTGCTGTGAACCTAAAACCACTTTTTAAAAATTGTCTTAAAAAAGAAATTTGTATTGGATAATGGGCAGCTCAATGTCAAAATGGATGGGTTTTATTACCTTGATGGAATACAGAACTCAATTTAGGATTGCATTAGTACGCATACAAGTAGAAGAGAAAGCATGTACTGTTTATTCTTCACTGAAGAATCCTAGCCCTGTGCTTTCTATGTAATGGGTGTTTATGAATGAATGAAATCTAAACAGTGTCTCTGTTGAGATTTTTATCCCTTGAGCTGAGCGCAAATATATTAAAGAAATACAGAAATATTTGTAGTTGTCATTATCTATGAAATTTATTGGTCAGTTCGGTTATAAAAATCCCACTGTAACTCATATCTACCCTTTCTTTTAGAACAAAGCTGAATCAAAGGTGTGGCTTTGGGGGACGTCGCTGGTGGTCCGGTGGTTAAGATTCTGCACTCCCAGTGCAGGGGGCCCATGTTTGATCCCTGGTCAGAGAACTAGATCCTGCATGCTGCAACTAAGAGCCCACATGCCACAACTAAAGATCCCGGATGCCACAACTGAGACCCAGCGCAGCCAAATAAATAAATATATATATATATTTTTTTAATTAAAAAAAAGAAGATATGGCTTTGGGAGCTGCTTCATGCTCCCAAAGAAGGCCCATGGAAGCTGTGTGACCTCGGGAAAGTCACTTAACATCTCTGACCCTCATTGCCTGTGTTAGTCAAATGGAGACAATTCCTTATTAGCCTAAAGACAGGGAGGCTGGGTAGATGGGTTTTTTGTTTGGTTTTTCACTGTCAAAAATATTTGTTTTGATACAATCCGTCATAAAGAAGTCAGTGGAGTTCCACTCTGCCACAGATGTAACTGTGAAGTAAGATCCCTGTGCCATCCAACTGGTGAACATCGGAACAATGTGCCATTTCTTATCCTAATCAGAGCACACACCTTCCATGTTGTTCCTATTTATTGACTGCTTCCACATCCAGATGACCAAATTGTCCTTTATCACCAAAGTAGGCTCAAAATGGTTGGTTTAGACATCTCAGGATCTGCACGCCTCTTAAATCCCAAGTAAATCACAAGAGCAATAAAGCCCCAGCACATGGCAAACTGACTGCCCTCGAAGAGCTGCCACAGCTTTGGCTTGTCCTCTGCTCAGCTTCATCACGGCAATGACCAGGGTGGCGCTGAGGCCACAGATGTTTTCTGATACCCCTGGAGTAGTATCCTCGCTATGAAAGTCCCAACTCCTTACATGTGATATGGTGCCACCCTACTGTCTGCCCTGTTCTCTTATACTCTCTTTCCTGCAGTCCGTGGACTCCAGCCGAAACAGAGCCATGTTCGCTGACCCCCATGCGTGCCCAGCGTGCTCACTCCAGGTCTTTCTCGCTTGAGGATCCCCTTCTGTCTACATCCACCTGTCAACTCTCTCTCTGAGAACTCCACGTTTCTTCAGGGCAGAGGCTGTGCCTCGTGCTTCTGCATTGCCCCACATCTAGCACACAGCCTGGTATATAATACGGGCTCGACAAATACTTTTTTGAATAAGACGAAATAGACAAAGAGAGAAACCTAGTGAATGGAGAAGATGACAATATCACCAGTTGGTGCCAAAATGTCAGTGCTGCTTTTCCGCCTGGTGACACGAGCCCCTTCCACACATAGTCCACACACAAGTTACATGTTGTCCTTAAATGCCATCTTATCACTTTGCCCCCCTTCAAAGCCACCCTTTCATGATTTCATAAGTCAGAGCACGAGTGCACTTACCCCTCACCCTGGGGCCCTTTAGAAACAGCCTCTTAGCTTAATTTGATAAAAAAGAAAATGAAGTACAGTATATGAGAGAAATGACAGGGAAGGATAATTATTGACGTGGGATAGAATTTAGTTTAAGAAAAACTAGAGTGAAATAACATCTTTTTGGTAGTCATTAAACCAAAGAAGTGGCTTGAAACCTTGACTGTTCAGAACTCATGTCCAAGGAAATTCTTAAGAATGAGTTTGCAAAAATATCTGTTGAAGCAGAGCTGCCCCATGAGTCCAGGTGTGGGTCACCAAACCTGAGGGTCTAGAATGTGTGTCTAATTCCAACTATGGACTTACTGAACAGTCACCATGTGGAGGACACCATCCTAGGCTCATAGCTTCAAGCTACTGTATATTGAACCTGCCACGGTGCTAGGGAAATAATAAAATCATCTCATTTCATCCTTCCAGCAACCCAGTGAAGTAGGTATCACTATCCCTACTTCACAAATAAGCAAAGTGAGTCTCATGGAAGGCAATCAGCTGCACAAGATCCCACAAGTGTAAGTGACAGAGCAGGATCTGAAGCCCGGTTTTCAGATAACAAGTTCATTTCTTATCTACCTTACTTCATAAGGAAGACTTGGCAATACAACCGAAGAAACGTTCTCATAAAACAGCCACAGGGCAGGATAATGCATAACAAAGCACTAATTTTAAGCATTTATAAAATTTCTTGATTCCCGACAGCTCTCTGAAGCAGAAATTATGATCAATACACCCACACCTGAAAACAAAAGAACAATGAGTCAATATTTATTTTGTGCTCTTTTGGCCAAAGCCTGTGCAAGTGGCCTTTAGATACAGTAAGCAAACTTTCCTTACAGTGATCTGTGAAATAGGTATTATTATTAATGCCCTCAATCTACAGAAAAGGAAATTGACGTTCAGGTTAATAATTTATTTGGGGCTGTGTTTTTAAAATTTGGCTTGAGTGTGGCTAGAAATTTGTGGTAGGTTCTCTTCCTACCAGGTTGCTAGGACAGTAAATGTTAGTTGGAGCCATGGTGTCCATCATTGCCCCTGTTTGTTAAGAGTGTATCTGAGAATGAAGCCAATGCGGGGAAAAGCATGAGGGAAAGGTGGAGAGAAACTGGCTCCTGAAGATATTTGAATCTCTAAATCCTGCTGAGCCTGGAGCTGGACCTGCTTTTACGTTTCTCCTGATTTGCTTAATTAGGTATGAATTAGGTTCCTGTCACTTTTAAATGAAAAGGTAACTAATGCAGCTCTCACATATCAGAAACCTACTCTGTACCAGGTCCTTCAAGTATATTAGAATATAAACCGTGTGATGTGAGGGACCTGTCTATTTTTATCCATAACACTTATCACCATCTACTCCACTACATATATTACTTTTTTTTTTTTTTTTGGTACGCGGGCCTCTCACTGTTGTGGCCTCTCCCGTTGCGGAGCACAGGCTCCGGACATGCAGGCTCAGCGGCCATGGCTCCTGGGCCCAGCCGCTCCGTGACATGTGGGATCTTCCCGGACCGGGGCACAAACCCGTGTCCCCTGCACCGGCAGGCAGACTCTCAACCACTGCGCCACCAGCAAAGCCCCATATACTGCTTATTTAATTGGCTTGTGTGCATCCTTACCCCTCGAAAGAAGGTAAGTCCCAGGTCTGTTTCATTCACTCCTGCATGTCCAGCTCTTGGTACAAAGCCTCAAGGCCATACTTAGTGAGCTGGGGAGCAATGAGAGCTCTAAGCAGAGGAGTGACATGACCTGACTTACTGTTTCAAGAAGGTTACTCTGTGTTGAGAAGAGACCAAAGGGGTGAAGAGAGGAAGAAAGGAAACCAATTTGGAGGCTATGGCAATATCCAGGCAGGAGATGAGAGTGACTTGGATCAGGGTGAAAGCAAAGGAGATAGTGGGAAATATTCTGATACTGGACATATTTAGAGGAAGAATCACCTGGATTTGGTATCAAATTAGATACGGAGATGAGAAAAAGGGAGAAACTGAAGATAACTTCAGGGATTTTGACTTAATTGTGCAGGTGTCTCTTTCGCCTCCATAAATTGATTTGTTTAAGGGTCATCACATCCTCCTTGACTGTTATTAATTTAGGAAAAGACATGTGACCTTCACGATAGCCAGTGGGGTATGGCAGGACATCTGTTGGGAGCATCTCCATAAATGAACCACAGGAAGAGAGTCACCTTCTCTTTCCTCTGGATGAGTTGTGTCTGGATGTGCTACCTGGAACATCTGTAGCATCTTGATACCAGCCTGAGAATGAAACCAACCTGGAGACTGGCAGAGCTGAGAGGTGGA
Source organism: Monodon monoceros (assembly GCF_005190385.1). Lineage (NCBI taxonomy): Eukaryota > Metazoa > Chordata > Mammalia > Artiodactyla > Monodontidae > Monodon > Monodon monoceros. The sequence goes on from NW_021703777.1 coordinate 16,828,673, forward strand.
AAGAACCAGCATCTTGGGTGACATCAGTAGGCCCCTGAGTCAACCAAGCCTAGCTCTGAACTTCCTCATTATGAGATGCTATATTTGTATATTATTTAAGACAGTTTAAGGCAGGATTTCTGTTACTTACAACTTAAAGCGTCCTGATCCAGGACCCTCCTTTGTAAGTTTTACGGTTTTACAGGTTTCTTTTTAGAATGAAGTACCAAAGGATTTAGAAATGTTTCCAGTGTGTCCAAAACAATATACCCTACATTATTACACTCTTGGCTGGAGGAAAAAGATTTGATAGGAGGGAAAAGGCTGGATAGGAAACCAATTCCACAGTTACAGCAGGCAACAAATTACACATACATTGATTTATGACATGAAAGGAAACAAATCAGTTGAGGAATTGTGAGTGCAAAGCTACAGTGCCCTAGAGCAGTGTTTTTCCAACTGCAGTGTGTGACCTGCTCGTCATAGGTCATATGAACAATTTAGTGAGTCTAGACTAGCATTTAAAAAATGAAATAGAACAAATAGAATAGGACAGAATAGAAAAGAATAGAATAGAAATTACCAGGGCACATAGTAAGGATTATTACCTTGTGGACCTTTTGTTTCCATTTTATACTTATTTATGTGTCTACCATGTAAAACGTGTGCCTTGTCGTGGGTCATGGCCAAAAAGGCTTGAGAAATACTATCCAGGAATACAGAGAGACGCTGACCATCTCTCTTTACACACAGCTCTCTAAACCACCAGCACCGACTGGTTGATTTGCTTTAATTACACAAATAAATTTAACATCTTTTCTAATAAAAACATATTCTATTCATGTGACTGTAATAAAATCTTCCTTCTCAGATAAAAATGGTGCTCCAGATGCATGGAACAACAGGGGACCAGGACTACAGGTGAGCCCGTGCAGGGCCCTTGGGTGTCAGGCTGCGTTGCTCCATGGAGCTCGCTCTTGCGTTCTCTCCCAGGAGTCTCTCTGAACATCTTTGGTTTCTATGTGATTCTTGCTTCTTATGCTGACATGAGGGGAGGAGGCAAAAGAGGTTTATTTTCGTCGCATTGTTGGTGAAAGTGCCCTCGTATTGGTGTAGATTCTTATTAAAGCTGATTATTTTTAATTCCAAAGAGATTAGAAGCCACTCCCCAAATTTCAACTCCCAGTGCAGTTAGTTGTTCATTAGGCAGCCCATCATGAGCACATGTTCCCATCAAGTGGCCCCACTTGTTCTGAGGGCTCTTATAAATCATACCTATTCATGATATGGAAGGCTTGTTAAGGTAAGGGGCCTGGGCTTTGGGTCGCATTTCCTCATCCCACCTCTAATTTCAGTGCAAGGCCGATGAACAGTTCCATGCAGGCTTGGACCTCCTCAGGTACCCACCTGTGGTACCCTCAGGGCCCAATATCTGCCAAAGAACACCTGCCTGTGTACTTAACACTCCTGGGAGCAATCCTCAAAGAAGAAGGGATGGATGCTGATGGACACATACTCCAGCCTCCTGTCCTTCAAGGGACAGTCCCAGGAGGAACTTCATATGCTCCTCAAAGGCCCTTGAATCTCAGAAACTGAATGTCCATTGCCTACAGCTGGACCTTGATGATACACCCTTACGTTGACTTTCCCTTCTTCCTTGTCCCACTCTCCCTTTTCCCTCCCTTCTGCTCCTTGGGATAACCTCCCAAACAAAATACCTGCACCCAAGTCCTTGGGTGGGACTCTGATTTTAGGGGAACTAAAAGAGAATGTAAACTAAGCAGAATCGAACTGACTTAAGGAAAAACACATCTAAAGAAATTATTTCATGAACCCAAACAAAGCCTTCATAATATGATATACATATATACAATGACTTTAAAAGAATAGGAAGGGATCTGGTAACAGAAATACTTGGGGGAGTCATCCTCAGAAGAACAAAAGAAATTGACGTGGAAATTTAGAAATCAGTAGCAAAGTTTAGAAATCTTATAGAAAAGAGGTTAGTTGTCTCTGAATCCATTTCTTATCCACCTGGGAGCTGAAAAAGTCAAAAAGTGGGTGGGCAGCATTGGAGAACAGTGCAAAGTTACACCAGGGATACCCTTAAAACCCAACCACTCGTTGGTTCTCTTCATCTCTCTTCATCTCATCTCTTCAGAGAGATGCCAACAAAGGCTAGTTACTTTCCACACTAGATCATATCTCCAGGTAAAACCAGGGAACTAGAATGTGAAAATCTATTCTGAGGAGCAATCTTCCACAAATAAAGGTCCAAAATAAGAAAAGAGGGAAAATTTATAAAATAAGTGATTTTAAAATTTTATAAATCTGACGTGATAAACATTTTTGATTCAGAAAAATCACTAATTTTAAGAAATTTGGAAGGCAATTTTAATCAGTAAAAGCTCTAAGGTACAAATATATATTTGAGTGCCAAAATACAATATCACCTTCCAATACTCACAGAAATACAATCATTGGTTTAGTTTACTAAACCAATGCTTAAAAGAGTTCCTTAGACAACTTGGTCTAGTAAAAAGTTAAAAACAGCTTATATCGGTTTTTAATGTAAGCTGTGTGATATCGCTTATTTTTCAGTTAATGAATGCTTAAAATCGTATTTTGTTGTAAGAATTTTAAGTATCTTTCTGTGCATCTCTTTACATTTTCTGTGAAGAAAAAGATATTTTTAAAGTGGTAAATCCTTGTTCAACCGTGTTTTAAAATATCTCAAATGATGTTTTAGTGATGTCTGGATTAATGAATGTCTCTTGCCCTGACATGTACTGACAGAGTATGACACACAAAGTCTGAGAACCTATCATTTTTTTCTATATTTAATATTGGTCAGGCCCCTATTAATGTTGAGTCAAGTTCTGGTTTCTGAATTTCTAGAGAGCTGTAGAGGACTTGGAAAAGGTCCAAAGAGAAACAACAAAAACCATTAAAAGGATGGAGGAGAAGACCTCTGAGGAAATGTTAAAGACGCTGAACTGGCTTCACCTTGAAAATTGCAGGCCAAGGACTGATTTAATAACTTTCTTCGAGAACAGGATGGTTTATTTGGCGGAGGATGCTAGCTGGCTTTTCTCCATCTCTACAGAGATGAAAACCAGACAAAATTGGATTAGAATGCAACAAGAGAGTCCTCTTTGACCTAAGGCAGAACTCAGCTGCAAAGGTGATTAAACTCTGTCATTACCAGCACTGGAGAGCTTCGAAAATATGTTCAACAACAATTAGCTATGGGAGTTTAGGCAACTCACTGGAGAAGAAAATCCCTTTCAACCCTATACTTCCATGTATTTGAATTCTCAAAAGCCAGGTTAAAAGATTTACCCAGTGCAGAGGGGAGCCCAGATTTCCCTCACCTGGGAACAAGGTCACCAGAATATATCATCTTTCATTCTGAAGCTAGAAAGATTTCACATAAAATGAATGATATTAGCCATATACTGAAGTAATGCAACTCTGAGTTAGTTTGCAAATATTACTAATAAACGTAGTATTTCCCAAATTTCATAAAGAAATGAATGGAAACCATGTTGAAACGTATCTAAGAGAAACTGTGATTTAATCATATTCATTGCACATCTATTGAACACCTACTATGCTTCAAGCAGCGTGCCAGGTACTGGAGATTCCAAGTCAAATCTGACTCGGTCACTGACCCCCGGATGCGTTACAATCTGGTGAGGAGAGAGAGATGTTACTGGCTAATCCTATGATAGTGAGAAGGGCAGCCAGCTGTGGAGGCACCTGAGTGAAACTCCTAGTCCAGAAGGGATATTCTGGGAAGGTTTCCTGAGAAGGGGCCCTGAGGATGAGCTTTGGAAATAGATGTGAAATTGGCACAGGAAGGATTTCTTCTAGAGAAGAAGGTGGATTAAAGGAAGGATATAATACCCAAAGCGAGTCTGTGCTTGGTGCTATGTGCCAGGCACCGTATCAAGTGCTCAATCAGCATGATTTCTTTGAATCATCATGACCTCCCTCATTTACTCATGCATCAGACTTCTGAGTGGCTGCTGTGTTCCAGGGAATGAACACAGATTCTGTTTTCCGAGAGCTTAGCCCAGTGGGGCATGCTATACGATAATCAAATAATCATAAAAGTGTGAAGAATGGAAAAGGAAAAAAAGTTGTTAATTGCAACATAGCAATTTCCCTCACTCTTTCAACAATCAAAGAGAATTCTGCTTTTGCCTTCTAAGCTTCTCCCATCTCACTCCCTCCCCTGCCCCACTCCAAGAAAACTTCTTTCTCTGTCAACTGGGCCCCTGAGCTGTTGTGATGCCAAATATAATTAACAGGGGAAAAGAGAATAGACTTTAGAGGTAAGGGTGAGCTATTTGTTCAAGAAAAGAACAGAGGCAGATGGAAATAATTTATTAAAAAATGAAATGTTATTTTATTTTATAACATAAAAAGTCATCTCAAAAGATGACTTTTGAGATGGACATTTACGTATGAGTAAGATTCTATGGTAGGGGAGGTATGAAAGTGGTGGAAGCAGTATTCCAAAAGGATGGATATGGGAAAGTGGATGGTGCTCAGAAAACTACAGGTTTTCCAGTTTGGCTGAGGCAGAGGGTACATGTTAGGAACATAAGACAGAAGTTAGAATATTTGGTGACTATCATATAAGATGTCAAGCTGAGGAATGTCTACTTAACTGAAGGTTTTTGAGCAGGTATATAATAAAACTGGGGTTGTATTTTGGGGAAAGTCATCTGGCAGTCACATAGTATAAATTATCCTTGGAAAGACTGACTTTGCACTCACTGAGAAATCTTCTTGCTGGAAATTTTTTTCTTAAGTAGATTCTCATACTGGCAAGCAAGTACACTGACCAGCTGACAAAATATGCCTATTTGGCAGTCATATTTCTCAGGGTAAATTAATATAATCTATGGTTTATAAATCAGTCCATTCATGTATTCCTCAATCGACTTGCTTATTACTTCAAAATGCATTTCCTTCTAGATGGATCTAAGAACACTTATAAACATGTAAAAAGCATGTACATTTATTTACTGCAAATACAGCAGTAAATAAATCAGAAATGAAAATCAAAAACCATATAGGGGAAATGGAAAGGCAATTATCTAGGATCAGGATCTAGAATAAGACGGTAAATTCAAACATTACATTAGCTCTAGCTTCCTAAAAGCCCAGGCATAAAGGGAATCTGAACAGTGTAGTTCTTAATGCCTAATGAAAGAAATTCTATTAGTTTTTTAGGTGAGACACACTTTTTCTTCCTGGAGTCTAATAGAAAATTAGCATATATTTTTAGTGAAGTCCAGTTTTTAGACAATGAAAAATCAAACTTCACATAGTCATTTCTTTTCTTTTTAAATTTGTTTATTTATTTATTTTTGGCTGCATTGGGTCTTCGTTGCTGCATGCGGGCTTTCTCTAGTTGCGGCGAGCGGGGGCTACTCTTTGTTCAGGTGCACAAGCTTCTCATTGCAGTGGCTTCTCTTGTTGTGGAGCACAGGCTCTAGGCACATGGGCTTCAGTAGTTGTGGCACACGGGCTCAGTAGTTGTGGCTCATGGGCTCTACAGCACAGGCTCAGTAGTTGTGGCACTCGAACTTAGTTGCTCCGTGGCATGTGGGATCTTCCCGGACCAGGGATCAAACCCTTGTCCCCTGCATTGGCAGGTGGATTCTTAACCACTGTGCCACCTAGGAAGTCCCATAGCTCACTGTTCTGATTTCCAGGATTATTAGTAAAGAATTTTATTGTTTCAAATGCTTTTTGGCCTTTCAGGTATGCTCCTCTGTGAACAGCCTTAACAAATCCTTCACCCATTTTCATAACTGGTAATTTTTTTCCCCTACTGATTTGCATGAGTACCATTTTGTGGTCTTATTATAATCTATATTTGGATTACATAAATTTTAAATATGTTCTCTTGTCTGTGACTTGTTTTCAAAAATATTGGTGGTATCTTTGGTCTACAGAAGTTTCAAATGACACAACCCTGAAATCTAAAATAAGACAAAACTCACCCAACTGATACATATTTCCTACTTTTTGTTAGATAAACACAATCCTCCTTTTGCTAATTTTGTTACTCTTGAGAGAGTAAAGTTTGGGATGAGACATTAGATGGGGCAAAGGAAATGAACCTGCCTTCAGGACTATCTACATAGAGCAGCCTGGGGTAGGGGCCTACTGGGCTACAGCACCTGGGGATCTAAAGTTCCTTCTCATCAGCCTGAAAAGAAATTGCTGAAAAACACACCCTCAGGCATCAAAGAAGACCTGAAACTTTTTTCAAATTATATTATGCTCTAGAGAACACTGAAAAAAGTTGTTTTTCAGAAGCTGATGGCTCAGATTAGAAGGGCATAAATTTCAGTTTCCAGTAAGCTTGCACTTACCTTTCCTCAATAACAGGATGTGCCATACGGCAAGGTATGTTTACATTCACTTGTGACAGTGCCCTGGCTCTGTTTCACTTCCTCTGACTAATATCCCCAAATTCACTCTTCTAAAACACTTTCCATTTCTTTCCAACAATTATCAGTTAGATATCTTGGTAGGAAAAAAAAAAACCTAAATAATAAAAATTACAAAACTCCCAGGGATAGATTTAGCAAAAATCATCCAGATGCACTTTACTGAGGAACATACAAGATTTTATTTACTAGAGAGAAATGCTGTGTTCCTGAATGCGGACAGTCATTAGTGAAAAGACATCAATTATCCCCAGATTAATATATGTATGCTTAACATAATTACCAATAAAAATTCATCTGAAACATGAACTAGTAAGAATAGCCATAATACTTCCAAAAACAAGAGTACTAAATTATAACTGCCTTGCCAGATCTTTAAATTGCAAAACTGGTGCCAAAACACAAAGTCCAAAAGCATGTAAAAAAAAAAAAATTAAATGATGAATGTGACTTTTGAAATCAGTTCAGAAGGAATTGACAATTCAATATATGACATGAATAACCATTTAACCAACATAAAGTTAGATGACTACATCACACCATATGCCAGAATAAATTCCAGAAGAATTAAAGGGTTAATTTTTTTTTTTTAACGAAGCCATTTTCTAAAGAATATAGAGTTCGTTATTTATATATCCTTGGGAGTATAAGTGGCCTTTCTAAGAAAAGCCAGCGATTATAATAGAAAAACTCCATAGAAATGATTCCAAAGTTTCTTCATGTTCATAATGATGATGACAGTGATAAAGCTGAAAGAAAAATTATAAGCTTACCTTTATCTTTAAAATACAAATAAGTATTCTGTCTAAAGGATGCATTCTGAAGGTTGACAGAGTTTTAAGGGGAGGAAAGGGAGAACATTCACTTTTTACTTTGTACATTTTAAAAAAGAAGAAAATGTGGTGGGACAATGGGATATTTTTACATTACTTTCTCTGTATTTTCCAGGTTTTAATTTTCCTGTAATAAACACACACTACTAATCTGTTTATCAAAAGAAAAAAATACCCATCTTTTTAAAGTCACTCTAAAGCTTTAAAGCAGGTTAAACGCTAAAGTAACTCTAAAAAAGGAACACTCTTGGACTTCCCCGGTGGTGTGGTGGTTAAGAATCTGCCTGTTAATGCAAAGGACACAAGTTTGTGCCCTGGTCTGGGAAAATCCCACATTCTGTGGAGCAACTAAACCCGTGCGCCACAACTACTGAGCCTGTGCTCTAGAGCCCACGAGCCACAACTACTGAGCCCACATGCCACAACTACTGAAGCCCATGTGGCTAGAGCCCGTGCTCTGCAATAAGAGAAGCCACCACAGTGAGAAGCTCATGCACCACAAAGAAGAGTAGCCCCCACTTGCCACAATTAGAGAAAGCCCACACAGAGCAATGAAGACCCAATGCAGCCAAAAATAAATTAATTAAATAAACAAATTTATTAATAAATAAATAAATAAAATTTAAAAGAAACACTCTTAAAAATCAATTTTAAAAAGCCAGAGCAGAAGCAAGAAGAACTACAATTCTGCAGCCTGTGGAACAAAAACCACATCACAGAAATATACACAAGATGAAAAGGCAAAAGGTTATGTCCCAGATGAAGGAAAAAGATAAAACACCAGAAACACAACTAAATGAAGTAGAGATAGGCAACCTTCTAGAAAAACAATTCAGAAAAATGATAGTGAAGATGATCCAGGACCTTGGAAAAAGAATGGAGGCAAAGATCGAGAAGATGCAAGAAATGTTTAACAAGGACCTAGAAGAATTAAAGAACAAACAAACAGAGATGAACAATACAATAACTGAAATGAAAACTACACTAGAAGGAATCAATAGCAGAATAACTGAGGCAGAAGAACAGATAAGTGACCTGGAAGGCAGAAGGGTGGAATTCACTGCTGCACAACAGAATAAAGAAAAAAGAATGAAAAGAAATGAAGACAGACTCAGACACCTCTGGGACAATATTAAAAGCAACAACATTTGCATTAAAGGGGTCCCAGAAGGAGAAGAGAGAGAGAAAGGACCCAAGAAAATATTTGAAGAGATTATAGTCAAAAAATTCCCTAACATGGGAAGGAAATAGCCATCCAAGTCCAGGAAGCAAAGAGAGTCCCATACAGGCTAAACCCAAGGAGAAACACACCGAGACACATAGTAATCAAACTGGCAAAAAGTAAAGACAAAGAAAAATTATTGAAAGCAGCAAGGGAAAAATAACATACAAGGGAACTCCCATAAGGTTTACAGCTGATTTCCCAGCAGAAACTCTACAAGCCAGAAGGGAGTGGCATGACATATTTAAAGTAATGAAAGGGAAGAACCTACAACCAAGATTACTCTATGAGGCAAGGATCTCATTCAGATTCGATGGAGAAAGAAAAAGCTTTACAGACAAGCAAAAGCTAAGAGGATTCAGCACCACCAAACCAGCTCTACAACAAATGCTAAAGGAACTCTTCTAAATGGGAAACACAAGAGAAGAAAAGGACCTACAAAAACAAACCCAGGGCTTCCCTGGTGGCACAGTGGTTGAGAGTCCGCCTGCCGATGCAGGGGACATGGGTTCGTGCCCCGGTCTGGGAAGATCCCACATGCCACGCAGAGGCTGGGCCCGTGAGCCATGGCCGCTGAGCCTGCGTGTCTGGAGGCTGTGCTCCACAACGGGAGAGGCCCGCGTACCAAAACAAACAAACAAACAAACAAAGAAACCCAAAATAATTAAGAAAATGGTAATAGGAACATACATATCGATAACTACCTTAAACATGAATGGATTAAATGCTCCAACCAAAAGACACAGGCTTGCCGAATGGATACAAAAACAAGACCCATGTATATGCTGTCTACAAGAAACCCACTTCAGATCTAGAGACACATACAGACTGAAAGTGAGGGGATGGAAAAAGATATTCCATGCAAATGGAAATCAAAAGAAAGCTGGAGTAGCAATACTCATATCAGATAAAATAGAGTTAAAAATAAAGAATGTTACAAGAGACAAGGAAGGACACACATAATGATCAAGGGATCAATCCAAGAACAAGATATAACAATTATAAATATGTATGCACCCAACATAGGAGCACCTTAATACATAAGGTAACCGCTAACAGCTATAAAAGAGGAAATCGACAGTAACACAATAATAGTGGGGGACTTTAACACCTCACTTATACCAATGGACAGGTCATCCAAACAGAAAATGAATAAGGAAGGACAAGCTTTAAATGACACAATAGACCAGATAGATATAGTTGATATTTATAGGACATTGCATCCAAAAACAGCAGATTACACTTTCTTCTCAAGTGCGCACGGAACATTCTCCAGGATAGATCACATCTTGGGTCACAAATCAAGCCTCAGTAAATTTAAGAAAATTGAAATCATATCAAGCATCTTTTCTGACCACAATGCTATGAGATTAGAAATCAATTACAGGGAAAAAAACGTTAAAAACAAAAACACATGGAGGCTAAACAGTACATTACTAAATTCCAAAATATCACTGAAGAAGTCAAAGAGAAATCAAAAAATACCTATAGACAAATGACAATGAAAGCACGGTGATCCAAAACCTATGGGATGCTGCAAAAGCAGTTCCAAGAAGGAAGTTTATAGCAATACAAGCCTACCTCAAGAAAGAAGAAAAATCTCAAATAAACAATCTAACATTACACCTAAAGGAACTAGAGAAAGAAGAACAATCAAAACCCAAAGTTAGCAGAAGGAAAGAAATCATAAAGATCAGAGCAGAAATAAATGAAATAGAAACAAAGAAAACAATAGCAAAGATCAATAAAACTAAAAGCTGGTTCTTTGAGAAGATAAACAAAATTGATAAACCATTTGCCAGGCTCATCAAGAAAAAGAGGGAGAGGACTCAAACCTAAAAAATTAGAAATGAAAGAGGAGAAGTTACAAGAGACATCACAGAAATAAAAAGCATCCTAAGAGACTACTACAAGCAACTCTATGCCAATAAAATGGACAACCTGGAAGAAATAGACAAATTCTTAGAAACGTATAACCTTCCAAGACTGAACCAGGAAGAAGTAGAAAATATGAACAGACGAATCACAAGGAATGAAACTGAAACTGATTAAAAATCTTCCAACAAACAAAAATCCAGGACCGGATGGCTTCACAGGTGAATTCTATCAAACATTTAGAGAAAAGCTAACACCTATCCTTCTCAAACTCTTCCAAAAAATTGCAGAGGAAGGAACACTCCCAAACTCATTTTATAAGGCCACTATAACCCTTATACCAAAACCAGACAAAGATACTACAAAAAAAGAAAATTACAGACCAATATCACTGATGAATCTAGATGCAAAAATCCTCAACAAAATACTAGCAAACAGAATCCAACAACATATTAAAAGGATCATGCACCACGATCAAGTGGGATTTATCCCAGGAATGCAAGGATTCTTCAATATACGCAAATCAACAATGTGATACACCATATTAACAAATTGAAGAATAAAAACCATATGATCATCTCAATAGATGCAGATAAAGCTTTTGATAAAATTCAACACCCATTTATGATAAAAACTCTCCAGAAAGTGGGCATAGAGGGAAACTACCTCAACATATTAAAGGCCATATTTGACAAACCCACAGCCAACATCATTCTCAATGGTGAAAAACTGAAAGCATTTCCTCTAAGATCAGGAACAAGACAAGGATGCCCACTCTCACCACTATTATTCAGCCTACTTTTGGAAGTCCTAGCCACGGCAATGAGACAAGAAAAAGAAATAAAAGGAATACAAATTGGAAAAGAAGAAGTAAAACTGTCAGTGTTTGCAGATGACATGGTACTATACATAGAGAATCCTAAAGATGCTACCAGAAAACTACTAGAGCTAATCAATGAATTTGGTAGAGTAGCAGGCTACAAAATTAATGCACAGAAATCTCTTGCATTCCTATACACTAATGAGGAAAAATGTGAAAGAGACATTAAGGAAACACTCCCATTTACCACTGCAACAAGAAGAATAAAGTATCTAGGAATAAACCTACCTAGGGAGACAAAAGACCTGTATGCAGAAAAGTATGACACTGATGAAAGTAATTGAACATGATGCCAACAGATGGAGAGATATACCATGTTCTTGGATTGGAAGAATCAACATTGTGAAAATGACTATACTACCCAAAGCAATCTACAGATTCAATGCAATCCCTATCAAATTACCAATGGCATTTTTTACAGAACTAGAAGAAAAAAATCTTAAAATTTGTACGGAGACACAAAAGACCCTGAATAACCAAAGCAGTCTTGAGGGAAAAAAAACGGAACTGGGGAAATCAGACTCCCTGACTTCAGACTATACTACAAAGCTACAGTAATCAAGACAGTGTGGTACTGGCACAAAAACAGAAATATAGGTCAATGGCACAGGATATAATGCCCAGAGATAAACCCAGGCACCTATGGTCAACTAATCTATGACAAAGGAGGCAAGGATATACAATGGAGAAAAGACAGTCTCTTCAATAAGTGGTGCTGGGAAAACGGGACAGCTACATGTAAAAGAATGAAATTAGAACACTCCCTAACACCATACACAAAAATAAACTCAAAATGGATTCGAGACCTAAATGGAAGACCGGACACTATAAAACTCTTAGACGAAAACATAGGAAGAACACTCTTTGACATAAATCACAGCAAGATCTTTTTTGACCCACCTCCTAGAGTAATGGAAATAAAAAAAAATTAACAAATGGGACCTAATTAAACTTAAAAGCTTTTGCACAGCAAAGGAAACTACAAAGAAGATGAAAAGACAACCCTCAGAATGGGAGAAAATATTTGCAAATGAATCAACGGACAAAGGATTCATCTCCATAAACAGCTGCATAAACAGCACATGCAGCTCAATATTAAAAAGAGAAACAACCCAATCAAAAAATGGGCAGAAGACCTAAATAGACATTTCTCCAAAGAAGACATACAGATGGCCAAGAAGCGCATGAAAAGCTTCTCAACATCACTAATTATTAGAGAATGCAAATCAAAACTACAATAAGGTATCACCTCACACTAGTTAGAATGGGCATCATCAGAAAATCTACAAACAAGAAGGAGAGGGTGTGGAGAAAAGGGAACCCTCTTGCACTGTTGGTGGGAATGTAAATTGATACAGCCACTATGGAGAACAGTATGGAGGTTCCTTAAAAAACTAAAACTAGAACTACCATATGACCCAGCAATCCCACTACTGGGCATATACCCTGAGAAAAACCATAATTCAAAAAGACATATGCACCCCAACGTTCATTGCAGCACTATTTACAATAGTCAGGTCATGGAAGCAACCTAAATGCCCATCGACAGACGAATGGATAAAGAAGATGTGGTACATATATACTATGGAATATTACTCAGCCATGAAAAGCAACAAAATTGGGTCATTTGTAGAGACGTGGGTGGATCTAGAGACTGTCATGAAGAGTGAAGTAAGTCAGAAAGAGAAAAACAAATATCATCTATTAATGCATTTATGTGAACCTAGAATAATGATACAGATGAGCCGGTTTGCAGGGCAGAAATAGAGACACAGATGTAGAGAACAAACATATGGACACCAAGGAGGGAATGTGGCAGGGGGTGGGGGGTGGTGGGATGAATTGGGAGATTGGGGTTGACATGTATACACTAATATATATAAGAATGGATAACTAATAAGAACCTGCTGTATAAAAAAAGAAATTAAATGTTTTTAAAAAACCAGTTATCCCAACTGAAAAATAGGCAAAGGACAGGAGTATTAAAAAACAGTTCATAAAGGAAGTAAAAATGGCCCATAAGCATCATAAACTACGTTTAATTTCACTAGTAATCAACGAAATACAAATTAAAATAATCCTGAGATCTCACAGTTGTCTGTGAAATTGGCAAAGAATAAAGAGAAAATGAATGCTCAGAGCTGGTAAGGGTTTGCAGAAACATGCTCGGAAGCAGTGCTGTTGAGAACACGAATTTGTACAACGGTTTCAAAGGGCAATTTGGCGAATATATCAAAAGTCTTAAGATGTGCTACCCAATTTCTGTCTTCAGAAATTTTTCCAAAGAAAAGAATTAAACAAGTGCACAAAGACTCAAAGTATTGTTTGTAATAGTGAAAATTGGAAACTGTTTAAATATCCATCAATGGGGAGAGGTTAAGTAAATGTTGGCAAATCTACAAAAGTGGAATACTGTTCAATCCTTAAATAGTTATGTAAATCTATAATTATTCAAATGGAAATATGGTCACAAAATAGTAGAAGAGGTCGGGTTATAAAACAGAATTTACAACACAATCACATTTTAAGAAGTCTGTGTGTGTGTGTGTGTGTGCGCGTGTGTACAAAAGCAGAGGAAAAAACCTCTGGAAGAAATGCCCACCACCCCACAATTTTTAAAGTAGTTCTGTTTAGAGGGTGGGATTACAGGTGGCTTTGCAGTTTTTCTTTCTATAATTTCCTTAATTTGATTTTTTTATTTTTTCAGTGAGCTATACATTACACTCAGAAAAAAGTAATGCTTAAACAAACAAACCAAACCAAACAAAAACCTCACCACCTGTGATGTACATCTTACCCTCTGGGGTGTCCCAGATTCTACTCCGGTTTGCCACACAAATGTCTAACTGTTAAACATTATAGGTTCTTATTCAGACAGACCCGTGATAGAATTCAAGCCCCAACACTGGTGAGATGGATGCCTTTGGCTGAATCTTAATCTCTCTAATGTTCAGTTGGCTTATCTGTAGTGGAGGATAGGAAATCTATGTTAGAGGGTTATTAGAGGAATCAGTGAGGTGCTGAAAATACACAGGCTGCTCTAACTTCCGTGAGGCCAAGAGAAGAGTCCTCATCTCATGTGTTAAACAGAATATGCTACTGCTCTTCACAGGTATACATTCATGTAGCAAGTGTACCTTCATAATGACAAAACCAAAATTTGGGTATAAAGTTATGTCTTATAAGTATCTGAAAGTTGCTAAATACCAACAACTACTGAATTTAGTTATTATTGCATATGTACAGCTGTTCTGATGATGGGTTGGCCATGTCTATATGACTAATAAATTTAAAATACATGCAATTAATAATTAATTAATTTTACATTATTCCATAAAATGTATTTGTCTTGCCTTTATTTCATGCTTATTTCTACAATGGTGACCACCTCATCTGTTGTTATAAAGAAGATTCTTACTTAACTTGTGTTCTATTGACAGCAAATACCTGACGGATTAAAATTAAAATGTAATTTTATTCAAAGTGTGCACAATTTGCATACATTTTCATTTTAAAAGTACATTAGTGGAAATACAAAAAATGTGTTAGGTACTTTTATTTATATTTTTAAAAATTTATTTTTCTTCTAAGATATTTAAAGCAGATATTAAATTGAAAGGGAAATACAAATTATAACAACTAACAATTTTTTAAATTATTTAAATATAGCTGAATTTTGAAAATATTTTGTAAATTTAATTCAATTACGTTAAATACTTTTATAAAAATAAAACCATTTGCAGTTCTAGTACTAAATGTCCATCAAGTTGCCAATGTAAGAATTAGTATCTTACTTTCATTCATGTGATACCTAGACCACAGGTTCTTAAATTTTTTGGTCTCAAGGCTCCTTTAAACTACTAAAAGTTGTTGAGGATTCCAAAAAGCCTTTGTTAATGTGGGTTATCAATATTTACATGTTAGAATTAATACTGGGAAGTTTTTAAAACACAGAATACGTAAGCACACGTTCCATTAGCTTCCAGAGCAATGATGACATTACATTGTCTTGCAATCTCTAGAAAACTCCACTGTATACTTGAGAAAGCATGAGAATGAAAACGGCAAACAAAGTCTTAGCAGTATTAAGAAAAAAATAGCTTGACCTGTAGACCCTGAAAGGGTCTCTGGGACTTCAGGGTTCCCCAGAACCACTGACCTATAACAACGTATTATAAATTTAAAAGTAATGTGAATCGCCTAATACTGCAACATGATCCTTGCTCCTCCAGGGCCACTGTTGCAAATACTCCGTGAATACCTTTGCATCCATGAATTGGAATCTGAAGAGAAGCAAGAAAATGGGCACTTGCCATTACTACTAAATGACTCTTCATTATGCAAGGATTTATTGCATTAGAGCTATCTAATAGGAAGGCTAACAAGTTCATTTGTCTTTTCTCTTACTGAAGTACTTCCTCCTCTTGCCCTGGGGCCCTGAAGAGTGTTGGTTCCTAGAGTTGAGCCAACTCTCTTTGCTACATCCTGAGGGCTACTTTCTGGGCCTTCTCAGGCCTGGCCAGTGACTTTGCAGTATTTTCTAACTTGAAATTTCGTTCTATTCGGGAACTCCCCCTTCCTCCTTCTGATGGCTATCCTAAACTCCCCGGGGGGCTTATAGAAAATACTGAGTGGGATCCTTAGGGGAGGAAAGTGGGTCCACTCTGGGTTCCTTCTATAGCTGTCCCAACACCCACCCCAGGTCACCTGAGTCAGTCTAGTCCTTGGCATACCACCCATGGGTCTCGCTCCTGGAAATGGGGAAAGTTCATCTGCATACGGGTACCCATGCTGCTGCCACTCAGCACCTTGGGCTGGTGTTTCCTCCAAGACTGCAGCAGTGACCTTCTCCCTTCCCTGGCAGCACCCTCCCACCCCCTTCTGCTGCTTGGTCTTTCACTTGCACTGCTGCAGACCTGCTCCCTCTCTTTCTTTCTGAGTTAACTTCCTTCCACTCAAAATCTTCTAGAGCCCCTTCCAGCCCCACTTCAGGTGGGGCCAGTCTATAGCCTTCTCCTGCTTTTCTATGCTGTCGTCTTGCTGGCCTTCTCCATACAGACCTGAAAACAGGGCATGAGTTGTCTCTACTTTTGGATCCCCCAAGCATCAGGAAACATTTGGTCATGTCACCCTTTGCACAGGGTTTATTTCAGCATATAGGGGCACAGTACAAGGACTTCATGCTACATTTTAGTTTTCCTCACCTGCAAACTTGTCTCCCTCTTTTAGGCTCAAAGCTCTTTATCGGCATTAGTGGCAGGGTCGATGAGGTACCTGCTTTGTCTATTCATATCCCCTTTGTAAACCTCTCTAGTGTTACATCAGAGCCCAGGGTTTGCCCTAAAAAGCAAAGTTGCTTTTCTCTTTACCTCTCTGCTCTGTTTCTTGCAAGTCCCCAGTGGAGCAAGTATAAGTTCCATGTTTCTGAGTCCGATGGGAGAGCAGCGCAGGAACTAATATTGAATTCCTTATTATTATTCTGCCACCTATACCTTACTCACTAGGTTTTGCTAGTGTTAAAAGTTCAAATAATTACTTTTTATTCACGAACATAGATCAACAAAGGATCTTTTTTCTAAAGGATCCTTAGTAGTTTGGGGTACAGTCACTGAGGTCATTTTAACTATTCTTCCACCCTGGCAGGCACAGGAATGAGGTCCCTAGGGCCACCCTGAAGTAGGACGCCTGGGCTGGGCTGTAGGGCTTGGTGCTTTAAGAAGCCCCGACATGGCTAAGGTTTCAGCCACCTGTTCTCTCTTCCAACCCAATACGGTCTCCCTACAAGCCTTCCCCAAGGCTTTTTCAAAGGCCGTCTTACGGGCGCATCCCCCTAACGTTTAACACTGAGTAATACTTCAAAGGCTGGCAGCCCTGGAAAGGGAAGCATGACAATAAAAGAAATCCCAAGTGAAGAAAGGTTTGCTTTGGCAGCTGCTTGGTTGTTCTGTAAGTGGGGAGGCGCCTGCTCCAACCTCTGCAGCTCACTTGCCCTCTCAGCTCATTACAGATGTTTTCTTTTGGTCCGGTTCTCTCCCATCCCTTCCGGAGGCTCCACTTCTCACAGGCTTTTGTTAATTTCCACGAGGCCTCAGCTGGTCCTGCCTCCATTGATCCCTTTATCTGCTGCCAACACGAGATGCTCTAAATCTTGCTCTGAGCCACGCTCAGGAGGGGAGAGGCTCAAATACTCAGAAGGTGGAGCCCACTGCTATTTAGTTCTGCGACTGATTTTAAGGCCACAGGGCTCAGGAATGTGTTGAACAACCGTTCTAGCAGAAAGCCTGCCCCATCATGTGTTTCCTCAAGGAACCCCTTGTGGGTCTCCATCGAAATCCTGAACTTCAGCAAGACTATTATTATGTCTTTGTGCAGGGCTTGCAATTTTTTGTTTTTTAAGCACCCTGCAAACCAAGCCAATCACAGACTGAATTCACCCCGCTGATTACCAATTTAGGACCCCTAACTGACTTGCCTGAACTAGGAATGCTTGACCCTGTTGAAATAATTTTGACCTTCTCTTGCAGTGTTGGTTTATTTACAATGCTTTTGAAAAGGCCTGAACCCTGAAGCCCAGAAATCCATCCACACAGCCCCCAGGATAAGGGCTTGGACATCCACGACATCCTGGGGGCGTCTGTCCTTCAGGTAAACTTGGAGATCTGGCCAAGTTAAGTACTGAGTCCTTCTGTTGATGAAATGGGGCCCACACAATCTCCGTATTTCCCTGAAGACCATGCAACAAACTTCCTACTGGGTGGTTCTTTTGCTGTCACTACCATGAAGTGGGTTCCTCAGTTAGGGATGGGAAAACACAGACGTGCTTTGTTGTTTTGGGTTCTGTCCGGAGGCTGCTTCCCCCTCCAGAGGGCTCCCTAGGCCTGCCTTCAAAGGCTGCCGCCTTTCCCTTTCCCCACTGCCTTCCTCACACCAGAGCAGCTGGACAAACACCACGTGCCCAAGTTAAAGTAACAAAGACCTTCTTTGGGGCCTCGAGCTTATTGATGATAAGAGATTGCTTCCTAAAAGAAAACAATCCCTCACAGTCTAACCCACCTGCTAAAAAACACTTCCTGCCTGTCTGATATCATCTGAGAACAAAACCTGGAATTGAGCGTTCTGTAAATTGCTTTGAATTGGTTAGGAAGTAAATTGTTCTAGTATTCTTTTCTGCTTGCACTGAGCTAGCTCAAAAAGTGATAGAGTGATAGGTGACCCATGTGAAGCTCTACCCATGTAGATTACACCAAGACATGGGCCAGTAGGGTAATTTCCAAGAGACCCAATGTGTATGTTTAAGGAAGAAAAAAAACCCCCAAAACTGGAAATACAATGAGACGGTGAAAATTGTACTCACCAAACTCCTCTCAGAGAAAAAAGTGCTGTATATGGTTCAAAGGCATAAAGTTCTTGTATAGCCACCCAGGCTGGGAATTAGAACCTCTACCAGGCATCTTTATAAATAGGATAAAAATAGTTGGCCAAAAAACCACCTTCTAAGGAAGACAAGGGCAATTAATTACTACTAAGCTTTTGTTTCCCTTAGTGAAGTGCAGCCAGGGCAGATTTGCTGGGTCAGCAGAGGAGATGCTGAGTCCTGCCACCCGTGTCCTCCTTCTCTGCCAGAGCTTTTTGCATCTCCCTCAACCAGTGAACTGAACAGTCTATTTTTTAAGTATTAGTTGAAGGAGTGCCAAAATGTTAGCTTGCCAAGAGACCCACACATTTGGCTAAGACCCTGGCCCTGAGGAGCCTGCCATCTTGGAGCTCCGACGGTTCATACCGTGGAGACAGCACTGTTCCTCTGGACAGTTTTTAAACTAGGTGATTCAAGTGTGTCCTGGTTCCAGACTTACCTCTCGGGAAGTGGGTGTAAGTGGGGAGCTCTCAAGGAAAATCTATACTTTAGGGATAAAATAGGAAGCAGGACACCTGTGCAGTCGCTCAGCCAATTTTCACTGGGCAATGAGGGTAAAGTTACTAAACTCCCTAGTTCTCTTACCTCAGGCATCGTCCCATTTCAGCCAAGACCCACCTGAGATGAGTTGGCTCCACATAGAGAGTCTCTGGGCCCCAAACCTAAAGCTCCCCCACACCCTCGTAGAAATTAAGAAGGCAGACAGCTATGCATGAAGAGCTGAGGTGAAGGAAAATTGGCCTAGGGAATGAAATCATTTCTCAACGAGGCTGGTGAGGCATCTGGGCCCTGGATAAGGCACTCTGTTGACAGCCTAAATGTGACTAACCTCCCTTGTGCCCAGTTATTTGCTTGAGGTCCCTTGACCTACAATAAAGCCTCTAAACCTACTGAATCTGTCTTTACAACAAATTCAAGTTGGAATTCATGAATTCTGCCCCATGTCATTTGCCACTCCTACGCCCAAGCACCTAGCTCTACAGCTGTAACTCTTTATTTATGTATCCATCCTCTCTGTTAACATGGATGTGTCATTTGTTTGCTCTCTCCCCCGCCCCAGGAAAGGATAAACTCCTTCCTGAAAGCTTGGTCTCAGAGCAGAGCTCCATGCACAATGATGGCAAGTGCCAGGAGCTTGTATTCACCACAAACATGGCCTGGCAATCCTCTGCCTCCCCACAGCCGACCCCAGGCCCCCTCTACAGTAAGGGATCCTCTTGGGCTTTGCTCAGATTTTTCACTAAGATGAAAAGCCAATTCAGGGTATTACAGTTGGTCTTTGGTTAGGCAAAAAAAAAGACATTTTGCCAAAATTAAAATGGAAAATTTGGAGTCAATCTTAAATATTGTTTAAATGAGAGAGTGTTGCATGTGCACATGCTTGTGTGTGTGTGTGTGTGTGTGTGTATGTGTGTTGGGTCTCAGTTAGTGTCACTAGTTCCTCAGATGTTCTTGAACACCAGATAAATATAAGAGAAAGTATCTTGATTTGGTCTGCATATGGGGTTGGGATTCTTCAATCTAAAGAAGTGAAGTCTGAGGGACAGTAGCCTGAAGAAAGTCACTATTAAGTTTACAAAAAAGCTTAAATGGCTTCAAAATGGCTTAAAGACTTAAATATAAGACATGACACCATAAAACTCCTAGGAGAGAACATAGGCAAACATTCTCTGACATACGTTGTAACAATATTTTATTAGATCAGTCTCCCAAGGCAAAAGAAATAAAAGCAAAGATAAACAAATGGGACCTAGGCAAATTTATAAGCTTTTGCACAGCAAAGGAAACCATAAACAAAATGAAAAGACAACTTAAAAGACTGGGAGAAAATACTTGCAAATGATGTGACCAACAAGGGCTCTTTTTCTAAAATAGACAAACAGCTCATACAACTTAATATCAAAAAAACATACAACCCAATCAAAAAATGGGCAGAAGACCAAAACAGACATTTCTCCAAAGAAGACATACAGATGGCAAACAGGCCCATGAAAAGATACTCAACATCGCTAATTATTAGAGAAATGGAAATCGAAACTTCAGTTAGGTATCACCTCACAGTGGTCAAAATGACTATCATCAACAAATCTTTAAATTATAAATGCTGGAGAAGGAATGGAGAGAAGGGAACCCTCCTACACTGTTGGTGGGAATGTAAATTGGTGCAGCCACTATGGAGAACAGTATGGAGGTTCCTTTAAAAACTAAAATTAGAGCTACCATATGATCCAGCAATCCCACTCCTGGGCATATACCCATAAAAGGCGAAAATTCTAATTTGAAAAGATACATGCATCCCAGTGTTCGTTGCAGCACTATAGCACTATAGCCAAGACATGGAAGCAACCTAAATAAGTGTCCATCAACAGGTGAATGGATAAAGAAGATGTGGTATATATATATACAATGGAATATTACTCAGCCATAAAAAAGAATGAAATAATGCCATGTGCAGCAACACGGATGGACCTAGAGATTGTCATACTGAGTGAAGTAAGTCAGACAGAGAAAGACAAATATCATATGACATCACTTATATGTGGAATTTAAAAAATAGTACAAATGGACTTATTTACAAAAACAGAAACAGACTCACAGACATAGAAAACAAACTTATGGTTACCAGAGGGGAAAGGGGGTGGGGGGCGTGGATAAATTAGGATTGTGGGATTAACAGATACACACTACTGTATATAAAATAGGTAAACAACAAGGATTTACTGTTTAGCACAGGGAAGTACATGCAATATCTTGTTTTTAAGAAAGGAGAAACAGTTTAAATTGCTGCATGAGAGATTTCTTTATCAATGAAAATCATTCAGTATTGGAATGGATTACACCAAGAGATGATATGGAATCTTCTCTAAGGGTTACTAAAATAAAACTTATCAGTTACTAGGTAGTTTAGCACTGGTCCTAATGGAAGGAAGAAGGGACATATTCTCCCCTATTCTCAGTTGAGTTTAAAAATCCCAACAATGATTCTCTAGCTTTAACCTAGTTATCTGTTATGCATTTGTAACCAAGTACAAACTGATTATACTAGAAGAGCTTTCTTAATAATACATTATTTATGAGGAGAGCTAGTGTGGACTAGTAAGAAAAAGAATTTTAAAATGTATATGTAATTTATGTGTAATCATTAAACTGGGATCACATTTTTAAAACCAACCACACATCAAAGAAAATTTGGGAGAAAACTATATCTCAGCATCTTTTAGACACTTGAAAATAACCATCTACATTTTTTTAAATCTACATTTTAAAGCTGTACCTCTTTCATCCCTTCATTTCTAGTCTGTAGTCATACTCTATAGGAAGAGACATAGCTGTGACAACAGCCCTTGCCATGTCCTGAAGGGCTTATCTGCCCTGCTTTGCCTCTGCATTAAAAATAAACCTGAGGGGAGTTCCCTGGTGGCCTAGTGGTTAGGATTAATTTGCTGGCTGGGGAACTGAGATCCTGCAAGTCGTGCAGAGCAGCCAAAAAATTAAAAACAAACAAACAAAACAAAACAAAAAACCCAACAACCTGAGGATTCATTAGTATTTAATATATGAAAAAAGTAGATTGTTCAATACATGATCTTGAGAAAATTGGTTAGCTCTTTGAAAATAGAATGAAGTTAGATCCTTACTTACTTCAAAGTATAATCCAAAATAAATTCCAAATAAATTAAGTGTCCAGAATAAAAACAAAAGAACTGGCTAATCACTCTTTGGATGGAGAAATCTATTATAACCAAAACAACCAAGGTGAAAAATGTTATTAAAAAGATTAGTAAAATTCACAATCTAAATGTTAAAAACTTTTGTTGATTAAATATGCACATATGCAAAATAACAGATAAATTATATTCTAGGGCAAAATCTTTGTAGCATTTGTGAAAAATGGTTATTATTAAAATATAAAACTGCTCTTTCAGATTAATAAGGAAAGGAGGAAATCATCAATAGAAAAATGGGCATAGAACGTAAAAGAGAAATTCTAAGAAAAAAAGGCAAATACTAGGGGCTTCCCTGGTGGCGCAGTGGTTAAGAATCCGCCTGCTAATGAAAGGGGACATGGGTTCGAGCCCTGGTCTGGGAAGATCTCACATGCCACGGAGCAACTAAGCCCGTGCGCCACAACTACTGAGCCTGCGCTCTAGAGACCGCGAGCCACAACTACTGAAGCCCGCGCCCCTAGAGCCTGTGCTCCGCAACAAGAGAAGCCACTGCAGTGAGAAGCCCGCGCACCACAACGAAGAGTAGCCCCAGTTCACCGCAACTAGAGGAAGCCCATGCACAGCAACAAAGACCCAATGCAGCCAAAAATAAAATACATTTTTTTTAAAAAGGAAGATACTAAATAAATATATGAAAAAATGTTCAACCTCACTATTCGCTTAAAAATAACAGAGGAAATTTTATAAGTAATTCAATGAGATACCATTTTCAAACCCAAAACATTGACTAGTAATAAAAAGAATAATATGACAGTGGCAAGGGTAAGGGAAGACTGGCACTCATCCATCCAGCTGGCAGAAGTGAAATGGGTACTTTTCTCGATGGCAATTAGGTGATATGTACCAACAAAGTTAATATATAATTAACTAATTATATATAATTAATATATTATATATATTTAAATATATATAAAATTTGTATATATATTTAAATATAAATATATTTATATATTTAAAATATATAATTAACTAATACATAATATATACTAATTTGACCCAGGAATTTCACTTCTATGAATTTATGGTAAAGAAATAATGTTTATTATACAAGGATAATTATCACATCATGGTTTAAAATAGTGAAAATCTGGACATGATCTAAATACCTAAAAAGAAGTGATTGGTTATATCAATCATAAGATTATCTATAGCCTAACACGCTAGTCATTAAATACCATTCTGCAGATGAATGCCCATTGGCATGAAAATATGTTCAACCTACCACTAAGGCTAAAATTATATGTGAGGTATGACAGTATTAAGCACATTCTTGTGTGTGTGTGTGTGTGTGTGTGTGTGTGTGTGTGTGTGTGTGTGTGCTGAAACATGCACAACAAAAAGTTTTCTCTGAAAGTATGGTTTTCTGTTTCTTTTCCTTCTTTTTGTTGTTGTTTTCTGAAATTCTGTCTGCACTGGGCATATAACACATACCAGAAAGAAAAGATCATAAAAAACTCCAAAGTAACCCCAGTCTAGGTCTATGAACCAACAGTCAGAAGTGGACTAGTCATCCCATAACTATTTTGGACTGTAAACTGTAAACAGCTTTGAAATCAAAGGTCAGTCCCTGAGCTGGCCACATGGCCCTGCTCTGGCCTCTGAGCTTCTGTTGCCAGTGGCCCCTTTCGAGGAGGAGTGGGTGACTCTCCCGTGCACCAGGAACCAGGTGCTGGCCCAGAAGGAGAGCTCAGGTCGTCACCGGTCAGGGAAAGGAGCTGCCTGAAGACACTCGCACAGCAATAGTAGATTACATTACCTTCAGTTTTTACATTTTAGAAGCTGCATGTGTAAACTGTATGCCTGCCTGCCCTGCCCACCCTGCTATTTATAGCCGTTCTAATCAGAACCTTCCATATTGCAACAATGGAGGAATGACTAAGGAGTCAGTTAATTAATAGAATTTGTACAGCCAGATGCAAGAAAAATACCCAATGAGAAACCAGATCAACAAAGAAGTGTTTATTCCTTGCAAAGAAACTGTGATTCCCCAAATTTAAGATACACATCAACGCTTGGAGGAGATTTCTCAGGCGAGAAAGCAGGTAAATATCTCATTCTTTTCCTCCCCTTTTGAAGTATTTTTTCAGGTTTTCCTAGTAGATACTATTTTTCATAACTAACTTCATCTGACAGACAACAAGTATATTCTTCCTTGTTTGTTAGGGTCAGGAGGCTGCAGCATCCGGTTGTATCATCCTGGTAAAAGGACTCTCTAAAGCTACTTGCAACCACTTACTGTTATAAGATCTTGATTTGTAGGGTACAGGAGTACAATGGACAAAGAATAAACACAGGATGTGTATTCCTCACTCTGAATGGTTTAGTGTTAAAATAGCACACTGAGTAATAGCCGCTGGTGCCACTGTAACAGGCATTTACACACGTACGTCGTGCCCCATTTTCAGGTCTACGAGAAATCGGCAACCAAAGGAGGTCTAGACCTGGGTGCCTTCTCTTTGCTGGGTTTTAGGGAGAGCTGAGGCCGAGTTCTGTGGAGTGTTGTATGGGACTCCTGAAGTCAGAGTTAAACATTTCTAGCATACGTGGTTAAAAAAATTATAGTCACAAAAACAACTTGAATTTGTTTAAGGCGGCAGCATGCTAAAAAAGATCAGAGGTTCGGGAATTAGACTTAGTTCAGATCCTTGCTTTGTTTCTTATTAGAGGTGTGCCTTAACCTCAATGAATTTCAAGCTCCTAGCTGTGAAACTGGAATAAAATTATGCATGAAAAAAATTCATATAGTGCATAGAGCTTTATGTTGTATTTTCAATCACACTCTCATTTGATCTTTGCAATTATTCCACAAAGAAGATATTATTATCCCTAATTTACAGTTGAGGAACCTGATGCTCAGAAATTGAAATGCCTTAATCAGCTCATACAACTCAATAACAAACAAACAAACAACCCAATCAAAAAATGGGCAGAAAACCTAAATAGATATTTCTCCAAAGAAAACATACAGATGGCCCACAGGCCCTTGAAAAGATGCTCAACATTGCTAACTATTTGAGAAATGCAAATCAAAACTACAGTGAGGTATCACCTCACACCAGTCAGAATGGCCATCATTAAAAAGTCTGTAGAGGGTGTGGAGAAAAGGGAACCCTCCTACACTGTTGGTGGGAATGTAAATTGGTACAGGCACTATGGAGAACAGTATGGAGGTTCCTTAAAAAACTAAAAATAAAATTACCATATGATCCAGCAATCTTACTCCTGGGCATATATCTGGAGAAAAACATAATTCAAAAAGATACAGGCACCCCTATGTTCACGGCAGCACTGTTTACAATAGCCAAGACATGGGAACAGCCTAAATGTCCATCTATAGAGGAATGGATCAAGAAGATGTGGCACATATATACAATAAAATACTACTCAGCTGTAAAACAGAATGGAATAATGCCATTTGCAGCAACATGGATGGACCTAGAGATTATCATACTAAGTGAAGTAAGTCAGAAGGAGAAAGACAAATGCCATATGATATCACTTACATGTGGAATCTAAAATATGACGCAAATGAACTTATCTACAAAACAGAAACAGACTCACAAACATAGAGAACAGACTTGTGGTTGCCAAGGGGGAGGGAGAGGGGGGAGGCACGGAGTGGGAGTTTGGGATTAGCAGATGCAAACTAGTGTATACAGAATGGATAAACAACAAGTTCTTATTGTATAGCACAGGGAACTATATTCAATATCCTGTAATAAATCATAATGGAAAAGAATATGAAAAGGAATATATATATGTATATATATATAACTGAATTACCTTGCTGTACAGCAGAAATTAACACAACATTGTAAATCAACTATACTTCAATAAAATAAAATTTTTTAAAAAGGGGAAATTGAAATGTCCTAAATCACATAGGATAAGGACAGGTATCTTCTGATTCGTAGCCCTGTGCTCTTTCCGCTAAACACACAAAATACATTCTAACCAACTAGGAATAAAGAAAATGAGTTGAAAAGAAGATGGGCAAAATGCAGCTGTTTGTCAGTAGCCCAAGCAGTGCTCCTATTTTTGAGTTAGTTTGTAGGTCCAGTCTGTGTGGCCAATCACCTTTTCCCCCTGGGCTGCAAAGCAGTGCAAATGGAGCCATCCTTGGAAGTATCCCAGGAAACAGGAGTTAGCTGGCTCTGAGGAAGGCCTCTCTTTTCTTGATCCCAGCATCAAGTCAGCCAGGGCTGAGCTGAGAAAGTGGCAGGTGACCATGAAGGTGGCCCTCTGCTTACAGAAGTGAACTCAATCTAAATTGGCCAAGTCAATTAGGAATTTGATTCTACCTATAGGAAGAGGATTTTACACATCAGCACTCATCAGTGGAAGATGATCTCAATGAACTTGTATTGCAAAAATTGATTATAATGTAAGACCAAGGTTTCAGTCTGAGCCACCATGAAAGCTCAACGAAGTAAGAGCTAATTCCACAAAACTCACTTTGCCTTTTTACACTCGTGGGTAGTTTCATGATGCTAGTCTGGATCATTAGCTCATTTTATTACCTGCAGGGTCTTTTCAGCCTCCATTGGGTCCTTTCCCTGCCAAATTCAGCCTGGCATTATAATTCAGGAGTTTTGAGAAACATGAAACATATGGTCTGGGATTTTTCTAGCTATATAATGCAATGCTCTCAATTTCATTAAAAAAAAACTGCTTCAAAATAACTTTGGGAGATAAACTTTTTGATGTGAGACCACATTAATGCTGATTTCTTCACAGGATCAAATGTCTACGCCTCAAGTCTAAAAGTTCCCTTCTAGATACAATTCTCTTGATAGCATCATAATTAAAAGCTTAAACTCCAAAGTAAGACAGAACTGTTAATCTCAGTTCCAACTGTGGGATCTCAGGTGAAATATTTATGCTCAGTTTCCTCATCTGTAAAATGGTGACAGTGATTGCACTTACCTCATAGAATTACTATGAGGAATTTGAATGAAATAATATTTGCAACATACTTAGTAACTCCTGAAAAACAGTCATCATTCGAGAACCTTACTGCTATCCTTATTCATCAAGTACTTGTTCCCTGCGACGTGGCAGATACTGTGCTCACCCCCAAGGTTGCAGCTGCAGAAGATGGCTCTTCTCAGGAGGCCAAGGTGACCGGTGCCTGATACATAGCAACTGCTGAAGAGCAGTCAGCTTTTGATAGTAGCAAAACAAGTCCACGAGGGGAACTACAGGAGACCCCAACTCTAAGCAGAGGCCCTAGTCACAAAGCAAGCTCCCACCTAGAAAGGTCAACTGATCTGGAGCAATAGCTTT
This sequence comes from Monodon monoceros, assembly GCF_005190385.1. Lineage (NCBI taxonomy): Eukaryota > Metazoa > Chordata > Mammalia > Artiodactyla > Monodontidae > Monodon > Monodon monoceros. The sequence goes on from NW_021703777.1 coordinate 16,856,366, forward strand.
CATTTATAAAAAGTTCCAACTACCGAATTTTAAAAAGACAACAAAGCAACAGAAAAATTGTCAAGGACAGAAAATTCACAGAAAGAAATACAAAAAATGAAAAAAAATGCATAAACATGATTTGAAAATGAGATTCCTATGCTTTCTAGTTTCTGTGGACATGTATTACTTTAATAATTATTTTTTAATTATTATTTTTATGTTACAAAAGGCTCCACAGAACTAGGACTTAAAATATCTATAAATGAAGCATTCGCTCTCCTCCTCTACAACCCCCCAGTTACAAGCATGTGTTGGAATTTTGTCATGATTTTGCTGCAAAAGAAAAGGCCAATTGTGATCATTTCAAAGAGTAAGTCTTGGCAGGACATTTTGTAGGTAAAGAGAATGTTAAATCATCATTGTTAAACAAGGAAGAGAAAGAAAAGAAGTTTTGATTATTGGTCGCAAGACTCTTGACTGATAGCTAAGTGGGGGACAACTGGTTCTCAGAATAAGGGTTAATCCCATTAAAGTTTATCAGAAAATTGCTTATGCATTTTTTTTCACTTCCTCCCAGAATGAGGTTGCAAATTAAATCAGACCCAGAAAGTGTTTGGGATCATTTTTCTTTCATATCTTTCAGTCCTCCTTGTCTTCCAATAGTTCTTACTTCTATGATGGGCTCCCTTTCTGGGGAGTTACCTGATCCAGAATCCTGGACATTAACCTCTCCCTTGCATTTTCAGGTCAAATCACCAAGTCCTTGGTCCTACCTCTTAGATAAATCTCTCAACTCAGTGCCCTCCATTCCAAAGCCACCATCACTACTTTCATTGAGGCCCATGTATTCCCGGGATAACTTCCTATTTCGTCTCTAAGCACCTGAATCAAAACTCACTGGTTTTTTATTACCAAAAGATATTGCTGACACTTACATATTTCCTGATTCCCCAAGGACAGTGACTTTTACTTTATACTTTGATCACATTTATATGATTTAATATTATTTTTTCATGAGTTCTTTTTAAAGATGACTACTATAATCAGGAGAAAATTATGTTTTAAATCTGATAAGTCAAGGTTAACCTATAAAAGGGTATCAAAGTCATCAGCCCATCAATGAGTTTGATGTTATTAAATATAGTGTGTATATATCATAAGAGTACTGAAAGAACTGTTAGAAATTTAATTGAGGATTTTCTGTTTAGAGTAAGAAATAAAGGATCCTGTTGTGCCCAAATAGCCTCTCTCCCACAGTTAGGGGGACCATATTTCCTAAGTGGTCAAAGACAATTCTAGTTCTAGGTCATGCCTGTTGTCCTGGAATAATAATTTATTTATCCAGCTTGGGCAATAAATTTTATGGTTACTATATCTAGAATGGATATCTCATACAATTTCTCCCCTTTTTTCTTGTAAAAGGAGTCCTTTATTCGGAAAGTACCCATCATAGGGGATTCCAGTAGGGATGAACCCACATGGTTACTCTCGCAGCCCTCATCCTCCTAGATAGACACACGCCTCCAGCTTGGCCAGTTAGAATAGCCCATCTCTTGGACCCCAGTTTAGGGAAAAGCATATGACCCATGCTAGTCAATCAGAGTCCTTCCTGAAAAGTTTTACAGGTACTTTCTGAAAAAATTCTCCCTTATCCGGGTTTGCTCAGTTGGTTGGAGATGAGCATTGGGGTTCCAGGGACTACTTAGCCTGCCATGTGGAAAAAGCCTGTCTCAAAGTGAGAGAGCCACAATGACATCACTGACTACGCTTCAAGTCAGCTGCATTCCAGACTCCCCAGCTCAATAAGACATGACTTTTTAAAAATCAGTTAAAATAGTTTTAACTAATATGCCCTCTCTCCAGCTCTCCTTACAGTGTATAACATGGACCCCAAATGAAATTGAACATTATATGGAATCCCGTAAAGGCAGAGGTTTCCATTCTTGAGATTTCTTTCATGGAAAATAGAACACGCATTAGTGAAAGCACTTAATAATACTTATTAACTAAAAGTAAATTATTGTTACAGTTATAACCTCCAGGGAATAAACAGAGAATTTGAGGTGCAGCTCTTACAAAATAAAAGGGAAGTCTTAGAGGAAGAGCAGTGTACTCATTGTATATTAATGGCTCTTTCTGAGATAAGAATCTGCTGTAAGCACATGATTCCTGGTTATATGTGGCTTATCTGCCAGATGTTGTCTAATTCTCGCCCTCTTTCTGACCCCATCCCTAGCCGCCACAGATTCAGGAGTTGGTGTGCAAAGAGGCTCTGCAAGAAGGTGAGATGGCTGTTTTGCACATCACTTGGTAATTTTTAAGAGCTGAAAATGTAATTACTTTTATGCCACGTCAAAATATCCCCAAGTGAAAACACTTGCATCAAAGCAGCAGCTTCAGTGCCAGGTATCTGCTGCCTCTTTCGTCTGGCCTTGCCCCCTTAATTTAGTTTCCATCCAGACTCCCGAGGGATTTTTATGAGATGATAATCTGATCTAATCATGACCTTAGTTAAAGTTCCTCTAGCTCCTGTTTTCCTTTCTCCCACCCCGTCCCCACATGGCTTCCCAGCTCCACTTATATCAAAGTATACACAAGTCCACGAATGCCCATGTGACTCATGACTCCACGCCTCTGCAAACGCTTCCCCTGCTTGAAGGTTTTTCTCTCCCATCCTGCCTGATGGGATGACCTCATCTTGGGTCATCTCCTCCGAGAAATACTACCGTGTCTCCCCAGACAGGGTTAGTTAGGCTTTTCCTGCTCTGGACTCTGTGCTGATCCTCTAATATCACACTAACTCCTTCAGTGGGATTACTTGCTCTCCTATTTGTCTCTCTTGCTAGGCTGTGGATCCCTCAAGGGCAGAGGATATGTCTTCTTTATCTCTGTAGCCTTTGAACTTGGCATAGTACATTGCATGGCAATTGTTCAATAAATGTTGAATGAGTCAACAAATAAATGAATGCATGGGTGAAAAAACGAGTAATAAATTAAGCATAAGAAGCCAACCATAATAGGATGATCACACTGGGTCTCTCTCATGGCTACACACCTTCTAATTTGTTCATGTGAAATTTGAAGTTGTTAGTTTCCTGCCTTCCCCACAGGAAGAAGGGACATTTGTACTGATCTTTAGGGTTTGGGAATAAAGTTCTGTTCATCCTAGTTGTACTTCAGTGGCATGACAGTTCATTTGCCAGAAGTTTAAGGACTCCAATCTGATTCAGACGAGGTGTTTCCTGGATAATTAAATTAGATAATACATGTAAAGCACAGTGTATGGCACAAGCAGGCATTAAAAATATTACCTATTGTTATCGTCATCACCGTCACCATCATCATCAACAGCAGCCTTAAAGAGTCATGTTGTTGGATAAACAGCAGCAGAGCATAGAGGTTACAGAGCCCAGGGTTTGGAGTCAGGGAGAGGGGGTGTGGGGGAGGGATGGATTGAGAGTTTGGGATTAGAAGATGCAAACTGGTGTATATAGAATAGATAACAAGGCCCTACTGTATAGCACAGGGAACTATATTCAATATCCTGTGATAAACCATAATGGAAAAGAATATGAAAAAAAGAATATATATATATATAACTGAATCACTTTGCTGTACAGCAGAAATTAACATAACATTGTAAATCAACTGTACTTCAATCAAATAAAATTTTAAAAATACAATAAACAAATAAATAAAAAGTATCTTAATGATTTCTGAGTCTAAATTGCCTAATCTGTAAAATGAAGATGTATTCATTTAAGGAGTATTTATGGATTGATTTCTCTCTGCCAAGAATTGCTCTAGGTGCCTGGGATCCACAGTGAATAAAGCAAAGATCCATACCCACATGGGGTTTACACTATCAAAATAAAACCTATCAGAATAAATAAAATGTATCTTAAAGAAACTTTTTGTGGTGATAAGTGCCAATGACTGAAAGAAAAGCCAGGATGTGGATGGGGAGTGGGAGAGGACTGCATTTTAAATAGAGTGGCCAGTCACTGTTCATTGCAGCACTGTTTACAATAGCCAAGACATGGAAGCAACCTAAATGTCCATCGACAGAGGAATGGATAAAGAAGATGTGGTACCTGTATACAATGGAATATTACTCAGCCGTTAAAAAGAAATGAAATAAAGCCACGTGCAGCAACATGCATGGACCTAGAGATTGTCATACTGAGTGAAGTAAGTCAGAGAAAGACAAATATCGTATGATATCACTTATATGAGGAATCTAAAAATAAACTGATGGAAATGAAACTTATTTACAGAAGAGAAACAGACTCACAGACTTAGAGAATGAACTTATGGGGCTTCCCTGGTGGTGCAGTGGTTGGGGGTCTGCCTGCCGATGCAGGGGACTCGGGTTCGTGCCCCGGTCCTGGAATATCCCACATGCTGCAGAGCAGCTGGGCCCGTGAGCCATGGCTGCTGAGCCTGCGCATCCGGAGCCTGTGCTCCGCAACCGGAGAGGCCACAACAGTGAGAGGCCTGCATACCGCAAAAAAAACCTAACAAACAAAAAAAGAAAACAAACTTATGGTTACCAGAGGGGAAGGGGGAGGAGGGATAGTTAGGGAGTTTGGGATTGACATATACAGGCTACTGTATTTAAAATAGATAAGGCATTTTCTTTGCTGCCTAGAAACTGCAGCTCAGCAAGCAAGCTGCTGCCAACAAAAAAACTCGAGCCCTGAACAAGATGGCAGAGTAGAAGGACGTGCTCTCACTCCCTCTTGTGAGAACACCAGAATCACAACTAGCTGCTGGACAGTCATCAATAGGAAGACACTGGAATTCACCAAAAACCACACCCCACATCCAAAGACAAAGGAGAAACCACAATGAGATGGTAGGAGGAGGCGCAATCACAGTAAAATCAAATCCCATAACTGCTGCGTGGGTGACTCACAGACTGGAGAACACTTATACCACAGAAGTCCACCCACTGGATTGACGGTTCTGAGCCCCAAGTCAGGCTTTCCAACCTGGGGATCCGGCAATGGGAGGAAGAAACCCTAGAGAATCAGACTTTGGAGGCTAGTGGGATTTGATTGCAGGACGTCGACACGACTGGGGGAAACAGAGACTCCACTCTTGGAGGGCACACACAAAGTAGTGTGCATATCGGGACCCAGGGGAGGGAGCAGTGACCCCATAGGAGACTGAACCACACCTACCTGCTAGTGTTGGAGGGTCTCCGGCAGAGGTGGGGGGTGACTGTGGCTCACAGCAGGGACAAAGACACTGGCAGCAGAAGTTCTGGGAAGTACTACTTGGCAAGAGCCCTCCCAGAGTCTGTCATTGGCCCCACCAAAGAGCCCAGGTAGGCGCCGGTGTTGGGTTGCCTCAGGCCAAACAACCAACAGGGAGGGAACCGAACCCCACCCATCAACAGTCAAGCGGATTAAAGTTTTACTGAGCTCTGCCCAACAGAACAACAGTCAGCTCTACCCACCACCAGTCCCTCCCATCAGGAAACTTGCACAAGCCTCTTACATAGCCTCAGCTACCAGAGGGCAGACAGCAGAAGCAAGAAGAACTACAATCCTGCAGCCTGTGGAACAAAAACCACATTCACAGAAAGACTGACAAGATGAAAAGGCAGAGGGCTATGTACCAGATGAAGGAACAAGATATACCCCAGAAAAACAACTAAATGAAGTGGAGATAGGCAACCTTCCAGAAAAAGAATTCAGAATAATGATAGTGAAGATGATCCAGGACCTCAGAAAAAGAATGGAGGCAAAGATAGAGAAGATGCAAGAAATATTTAACAAAGACCTAGAAGAGTTAAAGAACAAACAAACCGAGATGAACAATACAATAACTGAAATGAACTACACGAGAAGGAATCAATAGCAGAATAACTGAGGCAGAAGAACAGATAAGTGACCTGGAAGACAGAACGGTGGAATTCACTGCTGTGGAACAGAATAAAGAAAAAAGAATGAAAAGAAATACAGCCTAAGAGACCTCTGGAACAACATTAAACGCAACAACATTTGCATTATAGGGGTCCCAGAAGGAGAAGAGAGAGAGAAAGGACCAGAGAAAATATCTGAAGAGATTATAGTAGAAAAGTTCCCTAACATGGGAAAGGAAATAGCCCCCCAAGTCCAGGAAGTGCAGAGAGTCCAATACAGGATAAACCCAAGGAGAAACACACCAAGACACATAGTAATCAAATTGGCAAAAATTAAAGACAAAGAAAAATTATTATTTTTTTAAATAAATAAATTTATTTGCCTGCGTTGGGTCTTCGTTGCCGTACGCAGGCTTCTCACTGCAATGGCTTCTCTTGTTTCAGAGCAGGGGCTCTAGGCATGCAGGCTTCAGTACAGGCAGCATGCAAGCTCAGTAGTTGTGGCTCACGGATTCTAGAGCGCACGCTCAGCAGTTGTGGCACATGGGCTTAGTTGCTCCACGGCATGTGGGATCGTCCCAGACCAGGGCTCAAACTCATGTACCCTGCATTGGCAGGCAGATTCTTAACCACTGCGCCACCAGGGAAGTCCAAGAAAAATTATTGAAAGCAGCAAGGGAAAAACGACAAATAACATACAAGGGAATTCCCATAAGGTTAACAGCTGATTTCTCAGCAGAAACTCTACAAGCCAGAAGGGAGTGGCATGATATACTTAAAATGATGAAAGGAAAGAACCTACAACCAAGATTACTCTACTGGGCAAGGACCGCATTCAGATTGATGGAGAAAGCAAAAGCTTTACAGACAAACAAAAGCTAAGAGAATTCAGCACCACCAAACAAGCTCTACAATAAATTCTAAAGGAACTTTTCTAAGTGGGAAACACAAGAGAAGAAAAGGATCTACCAAAACAAAACCAAAACAATTAAGAAAATGGTCATAGGAACATACATATTGATAATTACCTTAAACGTGAATGGATTAAATGCTCCAACCAAAAGACACAGTCTTCCTGAATGGATACAAAAACAAGACGCATATATATGATGTCTACAAGAGACCCACTTCAGACCTAGGGACACATACAGGCTGAAATTGAAGGGATGGAAAAAGATATTCCATGCAAATGGAAATCAAAAGAAAGCTGGAGTAGCAATACTCATATCACATAAAATAGACTTCAAATAGACTTTATAATAAAGAATGTTATAAGAGACAAGGAAAGACACTACATAATGATCAAGGGATCAATCCAAGAAGAAGATATAACAATTATAAATATATATGCTCCCAACATAGGAGCACCTCAATACATAAGGCATAACACAATAATAGTGGGGGACTTTAACACCTCACTTACACCAAAGGACGTATCATCCCAAATGAAAATAACTAAGGAATGATAAGCTTTAAATGACACAATAGACCAGATAGATTTAATTGATACTTAGAGGATATTCCATCCAAAAACAGCAGATTACACTTTCTTCTCAAGTGCACATGGAACATTCTTGGGTCACAAATCAAGCCTCAGTAAATTTAAGAAAATTGATATCATATCAAGCATCTTTTCTACCCACAACGCTATGAGACTAGAAATGAATTACAGGGAAAGAAACATAAAAAACACAAACACATGGAGCCTAAAAAATACGTTACTAAATAACCAAGAGATCACTGAAGAAATCAAAGAGGAAACCAAAAAATACCTGGAGACAAATGACAATGAAAACACGAGGATCCAAAACCTATGGGATGAAGCAAAAGCAGTTCTAAGAGGAAAGTTTATAACTATACAAGCCAACCTCAAGAAATAAGAAAAATCTCAAATAAACAATCTAACTTTACACCTAAAGGAACTTGAGAAAGAAGAATAAACAAAACCCAAAGTTAGTAGAAGGAAAGAAATCATAAAGATCAGAGCAGAAATAAATGAAAAAGAAATGAAGTAACTGATAGCAAAGATCAATAAAACTAAAAGCTGGTTCTTTGAGAAGATAAACAAAATTGATAAACCATTTGCCAGACTCATCAAGAAAAAGAGGGAGATGACTCAAATCAATAAAATTAGCAATGAAAGAGGAGAAGTGACAACAGACACTGCAGAAATACAAAGCACCCTAAGACACTACTACAAGCAACTCTATGGCAATAAAATGGACATCCTGGAAGAAATGGACAAATTCTTAGAAAGGTATAACCTTCTAAGACTGAAGCAGAAAGAAATAGAAAATATGAACAGACCAATCACAAGTAATGAAATTGAAACTGTGATTAAAAATCTTCCAACAAACAAAAGTCCAGGACCAGATGGCTTCACAGGTGAATTCTATCAAACATTTAGAGAAGAGCTAACACCCATCCTTCTAGAACTCTTCCAAAAAATTGCAGAGGAAGGAACACTCCCAAACTCATTCTATGAGGCCACCATCACGCTGATACCAAAACCAGACAAAGATACTATAAAAAAAGAAAATTACAGACCAATATCACTGATGAATCTAGATGCAAAAATCCTCAACAAAATACTAGCAAACAGGATCCAACAACACATTAAAAGGATCACACACCATGATCAAGTGGGATTTATCCCAGGGATGCAAGAATTCTTCAATATATGCAAATCAATCAATGTGATACACCATATTAACAAACTGAAGAATAAAAACCATATGATCATCTCAATAGTTGCAGAAAAAGCTTTCGACAAAATTTAACACCTATTGATGATAAAAACTCTCCAGAAAGTGGACACAGAGGGAACCTACCTCAACATAATTGAGGCCATATACAACAAACCCACAGCAAACATCATTCTCAATGGTGAAAAACTGAAAGCATTTCCTCTAAGATCAGAAACAAGACAAGGATGACCACTCCCACCACTATTATTCAACATAGTTTTGGAAGTTCTAGCCACGGCAATCAGAGAAGGAAAAGAAATAAAAGGAATATAAATTGGAAAAGAAGAAGTAAAATTGTCACTGTTTGCAGATGACATGATACTATAAATAGAGAATCTTAAAAATGCCACCAGAAAACTACTAAAGCTAATCAATGCATTTGGTAAAGTTGCAGGATACAAAATTAATGCACAGAAATCTCTTGCATTCCTATACACTAAAGATGAAAAATCTGAAAGCGAAATTAAGGGAACACTCCCATTTACCACTGCAACAAAAAGAATACAATACCTAGGAATAAACTTACCTAGGGAGACAGAAGCCCTGTATGCAGAGAGCTATAAGAAACTGATGAAAGTAACTGAACATGATGCCAACAGATGGAGAGATATACCATGCTCTTGGATTGGAAGAATCAAAATTGTGAAAATAACTATACTACACAAAGCAATCTACAGATTCAATGCAATCCCTATCAAATTACCAATGGCATTTTTTACAGAACTAGAACAAAAAATCTTAAAATTTGTATGGAGACAGAAAAGACCCCGAATAACCAAAGCAGTCTTGAGGGAAAAAAACGAGCTGGAGTGGGCTTCCCTGGTGGCACAGTGGTTGAGAGTCCGCCTGCCGATGCAGGGACACGGGTTCGTGCCCCGGTCTGGGAAGATCCCACATGCCGCAGAACGGCTGGGCCCGTGAGCCATGGCTGCTGAGCCTGTGCGTCCGGAGCCTGTGCTCTGCAACGGGAGAGGCCACAGCAGTGACAGGCCCGCGTACCGCAAAAAAACAAAACAAAACAAAACAACAACAACAACAGAAAAAAAAACGAGCTGGAGGAATCAGACTCCCTGACTTAAGACTATACTACAAACCTACAGTAATCAAGACAATATGGTACTGGCACAAAAACAGAAACATAGATCAATGGCACAAGATAGAGAGCCCAGAGATAAACCCATGCACCTATGGTCAACTAATCTATGACAAAGGAGGCAAGGATATACAATGGAGAAAACACAGTCTCTTCAGTAAGTGGTGCTGGGTAAACGGGACAGCTACATGTAAAAGAATGAAATTAGAACACTCCCTAACACCATACACAAAAATGAACTCAAAATGGATTTGAGACCTAAATGGACGACCGGACACTATAAAACTCTTAGAGGAAAACATACGAAGAACACTCTTTGACATAAATCACAGCAAGTTCTTTTTTGATCACCTCCTAGAGTAATGGAAATAAAAACAAAAGTAAACAGATGGGACCTAGTGAAACTTCAAAGCTTTTGTACAGCAAAGGAAACCATAAACAATACAAAAAGACAACCCTCAGAATGGGAGAAAATATTTGGAAATGACAAAGGATTAATCTCCAAAATATATAAACAGCTCATGCAGCTCAATATTTAAAAAACAAACAACCCAATCCAAAAATGGGCAGAAGACCTAAATAGACATTTCTCCAAAGGAGACATACAGATGGCCAAGAAGCACATGAAAAGCTGCTCAACATGAATAATTATTAGAGAAATGCAAATCAAAACTACAATGAGGGGATTTCCCTGGTGGCACAGTGATGAAGAATCCGCCTGCCAATGCAGGGGACATGGGTTGAGCCCTGGTCTGGGAAGGTCCCACATGTCTCGGAGCAACGAAGCCCGTTCACCACAACTACTGAGCCTGTGCTCTAGAGCCCGTGAGCCACAACTACTGAAGCTCGTGTGCCTAGAGCCCATGCTTTGCAACCAGAGAAGCCACCACAATCAGAAGCCCACGCATCACAACGAAGAGTAGCCCCCACTCGCCACAACTAGTGAAAGCCCACATACAGCAATGAAGACCCAACACAGCCAAAAATAAATAAATAAATTTATTTTAAAAAATAAAAAACTACAATGAGGTATCACGTCACACCAGGTAGAATAGGCATCATCAGAAAATCTACAAACAAATGCTGGAGAGGGTGTGGAGAAAAGGGAACCCTCTTGCACTGTTGGTGGGAATGTAAGTTGATACAGCCACTATGGACAACAGTATGGAGGTTCCTTAAAAATCTAAAAACAGAATTACCATACGACCCAGCAATCCCACTACTGGGCATATACCCAGAGAAACCATAATTCAGAAAGACACATGCACCCCAATGTGCATTGCAGCACTGTCCACAATAGCCAGGTCATGGAAGCAACCTAAATGCCCATCGACAGACGAATGGATAAAGATGTGGTACATATATACAATGGAATATTACTCAGCCATAAAAAGAAACGAAATTGGGTCATTTGTTGAGACGTGGATGGGTGTAGAGACTGTCATACAGAGTGAAGTAAGTCAGAAAGAGAGAAACAAATACTGTATCTTAACACATGTATGTGGAACCTAGAAAAATGGTACAGATGAACCAGTTTGCAGGGCAGAAATAGAGACACAGGTGTAGTGAACAAACGTATGGACACCAAGTGGGGAAAGCCGCGGGGGGTGGCGGTGGGGGGGGTGATGAATTGGGCGATCGGGATTCACATGTATACACTGATGTGTATAAAATTGATGACTAATAAGAACCTGCTGTATAAAAAAAAAAGAAAAAATTTGAATAACAAAAAAATAAATAAAGTAAAATAAAATAGATAGGGCTTCTCTGGTGATGCAGTGGTTAAGAACCTGCCTGCCAATGCAGGGGACACGGGTTCGAACCCCGGTCCGAGAAGATCCCACATGCCGCGGAGCAACTAAGCCAGTGCACCACAACTACTGAGCCTGCACTCTAGAGCCTGCGAGCCACAACTACTGAAGCCCGTGTGCCTAGAGCTGGTGCTCCACAACAAGAGAAGCCACTGCAATGAGAAGCCCGCGCTCCGCAACGAGGAGTAGTCCCCACTCGCCGCACCTAGAGAAAGGACGCGTGCAGCAACGAAGCCCCAATGCAGCCAAAAAATAAATAAATAAATAAATAAATTAAATAAAATAGATAACCAACACGGGCCTACTGTATAGCACAGGGAACCCTGCTCAATATTATGTAACAACCTAAATGGGAAAAGAATTTGAAAAAGAATAGGTCCATGAATATGTATAACTGAATCGCTTTACTGAAACTAACACAACATTGTTATCAACTATACTCCAATATAAAATGAAAAGTTTTAAAAAATAAAATAAAAATATAAATAAGTAGCTAAATAAATAGAGTGGCAGAGAAAGGGACACTTGTGTGAACCTGAAAGTGGAAAGGGAGAGTGCCGAGCAGAAAATAAGAACAAGGGCCAAGGTGGGAGCTGTGGGCACAGCCAGGAGGTGAGTGTGGCCAAGTGAGAGAGGAGGAAAGTACCAGCACGATGTCAGAGCAGCGTCGGGGCGGATCTTGGAGACCTGTTGTAAGGACTTGGACTTTTCTCTGAGTGAAGGCCCACTGCAAGGTTTTTGAACAAAGGCATGACTTGACCTTACAGCCTCATGCTGACGACTGAGAATGGCCGAATGAGGACAACAGTGGAAGCAAGGAGGCCACGGTAATAATTCTGTGTAGATGGTTGAAGGGACCTTCATTGCCTATAATCGTGACATTTTCCTTCCATCTCACAGAAAATTGTTATAATGTACTTATTATATTAGAACTGGCAGCTGCTGGGAAATTATTGTACTTATTACACAAACCTATGATGCCTACAATGCATATGGCAACTCTTGTGCAGTATGCAACCTGCACAATCACATGTGTTGAGGGGAGAGGGAGGGAGGGAGGGAGGGGGAGAGAGAGAGAGGGAGAGAGGGAGAGAATATTAAAGATGACTCCCAGGCTTTTGGTGTGAGCAACAGGAAGGATGAAATTTCCATGAACAAAGAAGTGTGATACTATAAGGAAGGTCTGTGGTGGGGCAGGCAGGAGATCCCTTTTGAGCATGTTAAATTTTAGCTGTGTGATGCTGAGGATAATAATAGAATCTGTCTCACAGGATTGCTGTGAACATTAAATTAGTATAGGTAAGCATCAAATCTGTCAGTAGTTGCTCAATAAATGCTGTATCCTAGCATTATCAGGTAACTTGAATTTTCAATATACACATTTAAATTTAGAACTTATGTATACATAAATATAATATACATAAAATCATAGATACATATATGTAGGCATAGGATCACCTTCTAAGTGGTTAGCATTCCAGGCTCACTATTCCCAAACATAATTCTAAAACTTCAACACAGACTAATCTTCTATCATCAAATTAAAAGTTAGGAAGTTGTTATTTTATACACATACACATCTGTCTGTCTGCCTATCTATGTTTTGATAAAGCATGTGAATGTGTACGTTTGTGGTGGGGCAGGGATTGCCTTGCAAAGTTCTTTCTCTTCTTCCCCTGCTGCACATATGGGCTCTTTGTCCTGACAGGGTAATAGCATACAAACAAGGCAGAAACCACTGAAGAATAGAATTGATTATCTTTCAGAATGTCTTTCTGTCTCTAATTAGACCTGACAAACCAGGAATACTCAAATCTAGGTTGTAGGGACCTCCCTGGTGGCGCAGTGGTTAAGAATCCGCCTGTCAATGCAAGGGACACAGGTTTGAGCCCTGGTCCACGAAGATCCCACGTGCCGTGGAGCAACTAAGTCCATGCATCACAACTACTGATCCTGCGCTCTAGAGCCCGCGAGCCACAACTACTGAGCCCGCGTGCTACAACTACTGAAGCCCACATGCCTAGAGCCCATGCTCCGCAACAAGACAAGCCACCACAATGAGAAGTCCACACACCGTGATGAAGAGTAGCCCCCGCCCACCGCAACTAGAGAAAGCACATGCGCAGCAACAAAGACCCAACGCAGCCAAAAATAAATAAATAAATTTATTTTTTAAAAAATCTAGGGGGCTTCCCTGGTGGTGCAGTGGTTGAGAGTCTGCCTGCCGATGCAGTGGACACGGGTTCGTGCCCCAGTCAGGGAAGATCCCACATGCCGCGGAGCGGCCAGGTCCGTGAGCCATGGCCGCTGAGCCTGCGCGTCCGGAGCCTGTGCTCCACAACGGGAGAGGCCGCAACAGTGACAGGCCCGCGTACTGCAAAAAAAAAAAAAAAAAAAAAATCTAGGTTGTAAAAATGATGTTACATTTTGGTTTTTATTACCTGTGATACCACTGAAGCAGAATATTTTGATGTGACTGTTTAAAAATTCCCCTGCCAGCATGTAACAACACACTTGTTACAATCAAGTGTGGCAGGTTTCTCTCCCACTGACTCTCTTATTCTCTGGATCACACCAAGCTACACTAATAAGAGAGTTTTTAGTAAGGTTAAGTATAAGATACTCTTTTGAAAAAGCAACAATAACAAAACTCTGTAGTATTAAGTGGGGGCAATTCTGGAAGTCTTTAACAAAGCAGAGAAAAAAGACAGAGATGCTAAATGATCTAACATGAAGATATCATAGTACCAAATTGTACTGGACATGGCTCAGGAGTTACACAGAGCATGTGCTTAGCGGGCATTGTCATCCCACTCTAAGCTTTAACCAGGTTGCCTGTTTTGTACATGAATAACTTTTAAAGTTATTGAATAGTTAATATTTTTAATATACATTTACATTTGCATATAGAATTTGGGGATACTTTTTGTTTTATATAAACATGTCAGGCAATTCCCTGGTGTCCAGTGGTTAGGACTCTGTGCTCTCACTGCGGAGGGCCTGGGTTCAGTTTCTGGTCGGGGAACTAAGATCCCATAAGCTGCGCAGTGTGGGCAAAAAAAAAATGTCATATATTTTCATCAACTTATTTAAAAATTTTATAATGAAGCGTTCATATATGAGAATATATGTTTACTATATATACACAGCATAAATAATAATAATGAAGCAAATACCTGTGGTGCTCAACTTAAGAAATAAAACAAAAGCAATGCCTTCAATGTGCCCAGTGTACCCCTTTACAGTCAAACTGCCTTCCCTCCTCCAAAAGGTAATTATCATCCTACTCTCCTGAAACTGGCACTATTTGTTCTCTTGCTTAACTTTAGTTTTATCACATATGTATGTATCTATTTATTATTTATAGATAATAAAGTTTAAAAGTTTTTGACCTTTATATATAGCTAATTGTGCTGTAGTTATTTTTCGGGGACATGGTTTTTTCATCAACATTATGTTTATAAGATTAATCCACATTGAAATTTGTAGCTATCATTCAATTGCATTTCCTACTGTATAGTATTCCATTGTGTGAATAGATGAAAAAATATTTTTTCTTTTCTCCATTCATTGGACATTTCGGTGATTTGCAGTCTTTTACTTTTATAAACAATGCTGCTATGAATATTCTTCTCTCCTGGTGCCTAAGTCCAAAAGTTTCTTGGACATATACCAAGGGTGTGCATATATCAAAGATATATGCCACAGGTGGAATCAACATGTAATGTTTGTCAGGTATTCTCACAGATGGACAAAAATGCCAAGCCCTGACAATGCCAAGTATTAGCAAGTCGATGTGAAGCAACCAGAACTCTTTTAGTACTGGCAAGAGTATAAGATGGTATAACTATCTCAAATGGCACAGGCTTGGTGGAAATGAGCACTCTAATTCATAAATCTCATGCAAATGACATTTGGGAAAATGTGCCGTCAGAGTTACTATAAATACCAAATTCCTTTCAAAAGTGGTTGCACGTTTTAATACTGCCACAGACTTAGCTACATACATCTTCTCCAAGATTGTGGCTTGTCTCTTCACTTCCTTTATGGTATCTTTTGATAAACAGAAGTTCTTAATTTGAGGCAGTTAGATTTATCAATGTAGTTGATTCTAGCAATCATTTCCTTTATAGTTTGCACTTTGGGAAACTTAGTTAAGACATCCTTTCTTACTTTGAGCCAAAAAAAAAAAAAATCCTCCCCTAGATTTCTTCCACTGTTTTGCCTATCATATTTTTTAAACAGCTTTATCGAGATATATAAGATTCACCCATTTGAAGTTTATGATTCAGTGAATTTGAGTACAGTCACAGAGTTGTCCAACTATCACCACAATCAGATTTTAGACCATCTATTTCACCCCCAAAAGAAATCCTATACTCATTAGCAGTCACTCCCCATTCTTCCTCACTCTACCTCTAACACAGCACTAGGCAGTCACTAATCGACTTTTTTTTTTAACCAGTTTTGCCTAATCTGGACATTTCATGTAAATGGAATCATACAATACATAGTCTTTTGTGACTGGCTTCTTTCACTTAGCATAATGTTTTTTGTTGTTGTTGTTTTTGCAGTACGCGGGCCTCTCACTGTTGTGGCCTCTCCCATTCCGGAGCACAGTCTCCGGATGCGCAGGCTCATGGGCCCAGCCTCTCCACGGCATGTGGGCTCTTCCCGGGCCGGGGCACGAACCCGTATCCCCTGCATCGGCAGGCGGACTCTCAACCACTGCACCACCAGGGAAGCCCTAGCATAATGTTTTTGAGGTTTAGCTGTGCTGTAGCATGTATAAGTACTTCATACCTTTTTACAGCCAAATAATATTTCATTGTATAGAAATACTATATTTTGTTTATCCATTTATCAGTGATGGACATTTGGGTTGTTTCCATTTTTGGAACTATTATGAATAGTCTGCTGCTATAAATATTCATGTGTAACTTTTTGTGAGGACTTACATATTTTTATTTTTCTTGAGTGTATACCTAGGAGTAGATATGATTGGTTATCAGGTATCTCCATGTTTAACTTTTTGAGAAACTGCCAGACGTTTTTTCACAGTGGCTGCACCATTTTCATTCCCACCAGCATTGCACAAGGGTTCTAATGTCTCCACATCCTCCCCAATACTTGTTATTCCCATCTTTCTTATTATAGCCATCCTAGTGTGGGGGAAGTTATATCCTACTGTGATTTTAATGTGCATTTCCCTAATGACAAATGATGCTGAGCATGTTTTCATATGGCATATGGGCTACTTTGTATATCTCCTAGGGAAATGTCTATTCAAATCCTTTGTCCATTTTTAGATTGGGTTGTCTTTTTATTATTGACTTTTTGAGTTATTTGAATGTTCTGGATACATAGCCTCGATATCTCTTAATCTCTTTTATACCATCCATTTGTGTATATATGCTACCCTCTAGGTAATTTTTTCTACTTCAGTAATTCTCTCTTCAGTCATGTCTAATGACTAAAAATATGAGACCTAAAAATATGACCAGGTAGATGTTAAATGATTTAAAAAAGGCTTTTTCGTACTAAAAATATAATTGTAATTCAAAACTTAATTTCTAGAAGTGTTCTCTTTATATCAATTTGCCAAAACTACTCAAACAGTACATTTAAAATCTGTACATACACTGTATGTAACTTATACCTCCGTTTTTAAAAAACGGATTAAAAGCTGAGACTCAAAACCGATTCAAAAGCTTAATTGATGAGGTAAATAGGGTGAGGTGGAGAGGGTAAAGGCAGAGATTTTAATACCTTTGAGTCAAGAAAAATAGTCATTTAAAAAATGTTCATTGAAGGATCACTATATGAATGGATAAATGAATGATTAACATAAGAAGATTAGCTTTCATGTACAGCTTTGCAAAACCAGTATCACTACTGTGTAGTCAAACCTTATAGAGTTCTGCACTTCATATGTTCCTTGGTTGCTACTGGTGACTAATATCACTGTTTTGTAGAGCATTCTCAGTTCTTGCAATGTAGAGAGAGCCTCCAGGCTGCAAGGATTGTGAAGCAACACTGTTGTAACCCAGGAAACTCAGACAATCTTCTTTCCTGACTTCCCAAATATCCACATTTGAGAACATGACTTTCCCTATACTAAAATACTATCTTAGCATAACACCCAGGAAAATAACTTTCAGTCACGTAGTTTTTATGCCATTCTGGCCAGGAGAGGTCAATATAGAGGCAATTGGTGGATCTACCTCTGAGGCACTATTCTAAAAATGTGTTCTCAGAACAGGGCTAGTCCCCTGGCAGGTTCACAGGGACAAGCAAAGAGATTTTGATTCAATGTACATTTCACAAATTTGAAATAAAAATTGTGATTTCCACAGAAATGCTGTTAGAGTCTCAACAACCAATACACTCTTAAAACTTGTATTATGCTTTATCAGAAGAGTCAGCTCATATCTAACATTACTATTCATTTTATTATTTCTCTAATTGATAAAAATGGACTAGAGACTTAAATTACAGGATTCCTAAAATATAAAATAATGATCAAATAACCCTGAATAGCCTAAACAATCTTGAAAAAGAAGAAAAGAGCTGAAGGAATCATGCTCTGTGACTTCAGACTACTACAAAGCTACAGTAATCAAAACAGTATGGTACTGGCACAAAAACAGACACAGAGATCAATGGAACAGAATAGAGAGCAATGGCTCATTGCAGTGGCTTCTCTTGTTGCGGAGCAGGGGCTCTAGGCATGCAGGCTTCAGTAGTTGTGGCATGGGGGCTCAGTAGTTGTGGCACAGGGGCTTAGTTGCTCCGCAGCATGTGGGATCTTCCCGGACCAGGGCTTGAACCTGTGTCCCCTGCATTGGCAGGCGGATTCTCAACCACTGAACCACCAGGGAAGGCCCACAAGTGATTTTTTATGTGCTTTATCCAGCAATCTTGCCAAATTCATTGGTCAGTTCAAATAATTAGACTGTAGGTTCCCCTGGACTTTCTATGCAGCCTATCATATAAATTGTGAGCAACGGCAGTTTCACTTCTTCCTTAGCAACCTATACACCTTTCATTTGTTTACTTTTTAATTTTTTTAACTTACTGTACTCATAGGATCTCTAGTATATTATAAAATAGATAATAGTAATAATGGGTATTTTACCTTTCCTGATTTGTAATGAAATGCTTCTTACTGTTCATGACTACATATAATGTTATTGGAAAGGGTCTGCAATTTGATCTAATGCTTCTTAGATTAGATTTTGAGATGATCGTGTGTTTTTTCTTTTATAAAATGTTAATGTGGAAAATTAGAACAATAGATATTTATCAAAATTATACATGAACACGGTTTAAAGAGTCAAGCTGCTCTATGACACACCATTTGCATGCCCACTAGCAAGGCATGGGAGCTCCAGTTACTCTACGCCTTCACAACACTTGGTATTATTATCAGTATATTTCATTTCAGCCATTCCATTGGGTGTGAAGTGGTAGCTCATCACTTATATAATTATGAGCTCTGTAGTAAAATTAACAAAAAATCAACTAGTGTAGGGTGAGCCACACCAAGATGTTTGTAAATTGGTAGATAAATCAACTTGCATAATGGTAGCTCAATCCAAAGTCAACATCATAACACAGGTTCCAAAACTGTGAAGGACTGTTCCAAGGGCATGGTGAATCCATTATCTGTAAACTGTAATAATTTGTGAATCTACTGTTTGTAAACTAAATTAATAAAATTATAGCTTTATGTGGGTTCTAGGATTTTTTTTTCTTTAAAAAAGGGTTTCTTGTGGTGGCTAAGACACAGGTGGGGCTCTGACAAGTATTCTATGTGACCTTGGGTAAAACCTGAAACCTGAGCCTCAGTCTTCACATGTGTAAAATGGGGCAGTAGTAGGAGCCACAAAATAGGTTCATTTTGAGAATGAAATAAGATAATCCATGCCAAGAGTTCAGTCCAGTGTCTAGCTTGGCACATATGCTCATTAAAAGTTTAGTTGTGGTTACTTGTCAAAATATTTGGATATTAGTTGCTTCACTAATAGAGGAGAAGTAAAGCAGTCATGCAAGTACCTAGCAGATACATACAAAAACTGGACAAAATGGAAAACAAAATTTAAAACATCTGAAAGCATCCCAAAGTGGACCAAAATCAGAGGAAAGTTTAGGCTCAAGAAACTGCAAGTAGAAAGGGTAAAAACTGCATGGACTGTGCTTATTGACCCAAGGAAGCTGCCAACTCCCATGGCCAAGGCTGAGGAAAAATCATAAAGTTAAAGAAAGCTGTTACATATTGGACGGTCTTGGACCCTGTCTAACGTAACAGTGTTATAAGTGGTGGTCTTTAGATGTATAGAAAAGGGAAGAGGAAAAGAAAACTTGTTCATCTAGAATCACCCAAGGACTCCATACCTGGCAGACACTATAAGGAATTAGTGAAGAGTGTTGCATGGTTGGGCAGCGACCATTCATTCATGTGTTCACTCACCTCCTTGTTCATTTACTCAACAAATTTTTATCAAGCATCTATGATTTTATTACTAAATATTAGCACTATAAAGATGAATTTCTGGGTTTCCACTATTTACACTCCAGACACAGCCTTGACCAACTTCAGAGATGATTTTAAAGCTCTGCCTCAAAATCCTGCACCCAGTCCTGGCTTCCATCTGCCTCAAATCATCACCTGCAACAGAGAGAGAATGGCAGCACCTGCGTTTACCTTGAATTTCTACCCACTTCCATGGACCTGACAGAGGGGGGCTACATCCATGATGATCAACATTGGCTGCATGTTAGATCCGCCTGGGAGCTCTAAGAACTCTAAGCCCCCCACTGTTCCTGGATCAATCACATCCCAATCTCTGAGGGCGGGACCCTGGCATCAGAATTTGTAAATCTTCCTAGGTGATTCTGGGTACAGCCAGAATGGAGACTGAACTCCAGGCTGGTTTAGAGTTGCATGAGAACAAAAGAGAATGGCTAGACAATCATCCAGGGAGCAGGGAGGTAGGGAGTGGTGTTGCTACTGATGGTGAGACAGGGCGGGCTAGAGGCAGGAGGAGGGCTTTATGGTCATCTCCCATGCCTGCTCTGCACTAGTTGGGGTTTATACCTACTGGGAAGTGCTGTGGGCTGAATTGTGCCCCTCCCCCAAATTCATATGCTGAAGTCCTAACCTCCATACCTCAGAATGGAGGGTCTTTAGAGAGATGATAAGGGTGAGCCCTTATCCAATACGACTGCTGTGCTTATAAGAAGAGGAGATTGGGACACAGGCATGTATCAAGGGAAGAGCATCCAGAGATACAGTGGGAAGGCAGCCATCTGACAGCCAAGGAGAGAGGCCTCAGAGAAAACCAACCCTCCTGACACCTTGATCTAGCCTCTAGAACTTCTAGCCTCTAGAATTGTGTGAAAACCAATTTCTGTCGTTTAAGCCACGCAGTCTTTGGTATTTGTTATGGCAGCCCTAGAAAACTAATACAGGAAGCACAGGCACCATATTGATGATTATTGCCTTATTATTGCTATTATTGGTTGTCTTATTATTGCTAATATTGTTAATTAAAACATATTTGTGGTAAAAAGCATTCTAACAGTAGAAAATGGTATAGAATGAACACTTTAATTTCTCTTTTCTTCCCTGAACCTTCTGTAATCACTCCCCTGAGGTAAGTACTATTAACAGAGTTGTTTTTTGTTGTTGTTGTTTTTAAATTTATTTATTTATTTATTTTTGGCTGTGTTGGGTCTTCGTTTCTGTGTGAGGGCTTTCTCCAGTTGTGGCGAGCGGGGGCCACTCTTCATCACGGTGCATGGGCCTCTCACTGTCGCGGCCTCTCTTGTTGCGGAGCACAGGCTCCGGACGCACAGGCTCAGTAGTTGTGGCTCACGGGCCCAGTTGCTCCGCGGCACGTGGGATCCTCCCAGACCAGGGCTCGAACCCATGTCCCCTGCATCGGCAGGCAGACCCTCAGCCACTGCGCCACCCGGGAAGCCCCAACAGAGTTTTATATTAAATAATATCACGTGAGAGTATCAAGATGTATTTACTGACTATGCAATGAGCACTGATTCCCACTATGTGCAAGACCCTGTGCTGCTGGCATACAAAGGAGGATGTGGCGCTATTCGGAACCCCAATGCTGACGGGATGGTGGTACCTGGCTTCTGGGCCCCCCAACAGAACGGGGGTTATAGGGAAGTCAATGCTGGGGGCCAGATGGGGATGAGCACAGCTGTTACTCAGCGGAGCCAAAAGAAATCACAACCGAAGGGCAAGAACCAACAGGAATTAAAATTCGTACTTAGACCTAGAGGAAAGACACCCAGCCACAGATCTGGAACAAGAGGGGCAGGCCATGCATGGAGGGCAAGGTAGGAAGTGAGGGGGCACAGAGGTCCCCAGCAGGACATCAAGTCGGCAGGAGCTGCAGGACAGAGGCTCTTCAGGTCTAGGCTGTGGGCTGTGAGCGCGGCGGGGGGCAGGGGTGGCTGAGTGGCCCCAGGGAGCCAACAGGCTTCAGGTCTCGGGGCCTTACGTGACAAATATGCACACGCTTGAGGAACCCGGCAGAGACCGTACTGAATAATTACAGCCATGGGAGGTCACACCCAGATGCCATGGAACACAGAGAAGGAATCAGGGAAGGGAAGTCAGGGAGCGTGATGTGCAAGAGTGAGGTTTGAACTGGGTCTTGAAGAAGAGGCATTTACCAGATGAGGGTGTGGAAGGACATTATAGGAAAAGGAAGCACAGTGCAGAGCCATGATGTCCTGAGGGAACGGCATGTCTGCGGAACAGAGAGCAGTATGACGCAGCAGGCTCGTACTGTTTATGGGTACAGAGGGTCTGAAAAGGTACCCAGAGTCAGGCTGGACAGCACCCATTAGAAGCAAGTTTGGACCATATCCTGAAGAATTTTGATGGGGGAGAGATGTGCGGAATCTGGGTTGCAGACATTGATCTACCTGGTCCTCCTAAGGGCAGTGAGGCAACAGGCCTGCATCTGGGGGGAACACGCCAGCACTGGGGAAATGCATTTTATCGTCAGCCTCCCTGTCACCTTCTCCACAGCTGCAAGAACTTTCCTTAGCTCTCCTCTCTCTTTCATTTCTGCAGGTTTTTTTCTCCAAGCAGGTCACTGCCTGTGACAGAGGTAGGCCTGCCTTGCTGCTATGGGCCCCTGAGGAATGCCCTGGCACTGACTGCCCACAGCGGGTCACCGTGATGCCTCAAAGACATGGAACAGCTGCAGCCTGGGCTGCGACCGTGAGCTCCTCCAAAGTGTGCGTGGAGAGAAGTACGTGTGTCCTTCTGCCCCAATCCAACAGCTCCCCTCACACACCAAGCACTGAAGAATCTTGCCGGTTGAGGACATGTGTGTGCAGGTCTCCAAGATGTTCTTTAGGTTGGAACCGAGGCCCTCCTTTCTCTCCAGGATTCTGTGAAAGGCCCTTTCACTTAGCATTCCCAGCAGGTAAGACAGACCCTCTCCAGGGTTATCTCTGGTTGAGGATCAAACATCTGCTCACCACTGTCTCAGCAGAATAAAACGCTTCTACTGAAGCAAAATTGACACAGTGGCACAAAACAGATAAGCGTGTGTTCGGCTGTGAGAGGCATGGTTATCTGGAGTACTGTTCCTTACCCAAGAGAGAAGTATTTATCTGAGGAGTACTGTAACCGTGTCCTTTGAGATAACAAAATTTTCTAGGGAACCCTTCGTATCAGCAACGACTCTCCATCCCCCCCCGCAAAAACAATGGTACATATTTCTTTGCCGTATGGCTAAGAGGAAGCGTACGAGTGTAGGCAGAGAGGAGGATTTGCAAGAGGTTGTCCGCTGTGTGTTCTGGTCCGCGAGCTGAGCACAGGAAAAGGGCGAGCCATGAGAGATGTCGGTGGGAACTGCCTCACAATGGGAGGCAGAGATGAGGTCTGGCTTGAGGGCCCTGAAAAGCTACCCCCCTGTTCCCTCCTCCCAAAAGGGAGTTCCCTGGTGATACTGCCTTCAATTCCCTCATTAATGGCTCTTGTGGGCTAATGTAGCAGGTTTCACTCTGGGCTGCATGCAGCTCTAGGGGTTCCAGGACAAGCAAGGCCAGGAGAGGTGGTGTTGTACCCTTTCCCTCACCTTTAAATAGGGGTGCTCCTAATTCCTCTATGTTACATATCAGGCTTCCCTTTGAGATTCCATTAAAAAAAAAATCTTTTTTCTCCTTTTCAGTAAGTAGGACAGTTAATTTTATGTGTCAACTTGGCTGGACCACAGTACCCAGATATTTGGTAAAACGCCAGTCTAGATGTCACTATGAAGGTGTTTTTTAGATGAGATTAACATTTAAATCAGCAGACTTTGAGTAAAGCAGATGACCCTCCCCAGTGTGGGTGGGCCCCATCCAATCAGTTGAAGGCCTTAATAGAAGAAGACTGAGGTCTGGGATTCTCTCTCAAGTTGTGACATGAACTCTTCCCTGAGCCTTCAGCCTGCCAGCCTGCTCTGCAGACCTTGGCCTCGCCTGCCTCCACAACCTCGTGTACAAAGTTCTTTACATAAGTCTCTATTTCTTCACACCTGATTTGTTCTGTTTCTCTGGGGAACCCTAACTAATATAGTAGATTTGTTCAATTTAGAGGTATGGGTGAAACAATTTGGGAAATATTTAGATGTAATACAGAATTGAGTAAAAGAACAAATGTGTTGGTCTTGTTGGGTTCTCGCTGTGCAAGAAGGGCCGTACAAAAATGGAATGGGGCAAGGCCAGAAAGAATGCTCTGGGGATGGGTGGGAATGGGAGGTACTGTGCTAACTCAGGATTTCTGAAATACATATATGAGTATGTATATACACCTGTAGATGCCTATGTATGGGTGTTAACATGTGTGCATGTGTAGGCATGAGTACATCTACGTGCTTATATTTCTTTAGTTCTCCCTGATGAAAATCTCAAGAAGCAAATACACCCCAGCAGCAGCAATGAGCACACTTAGTGCCCAGATAGTGGTCTCTCATATTCCCCACAAAAACTGACCAGGACTACACAGAAAAATTGTTGATTCTAAGGCTAGGGCAGGGTGGGTACAAGATGAGTCTGGAACATATTGTTAAGCCAGAAAGAAAAGAAGTGCACACAAAAAACAATGGAGCATGTTACAAGGACTTGGGAGGCAGCTCAAAGGCTTCCCACAGGCCAAATCAGGTACAACTGGAGCACCAGGACATTAAGTACAATAATAAACTCTTGAAAAAGCAATCCATATCACTGTTTTAAAAGACATATGCGGACTTCCCTGGTGGCGCAGTGGTTAAGAATCCGCCTACCAATGCAGGGGACACGGGTTTGAGCCCTGGCCCGGGAAGATCCCACATGCCGCGAAGCAACTAAGCCCATGTGCCACAACTACTGAGCCTGTGCTCTAGAGCCTGTGAGCCACAACTACTGAGCCCGCGTGCCGCAACTACTGAAGCCCACGCACCTAGAGCCCGTGCTCCACAACAAGAGAAGCCACCGCAATAAGAAGCCCGTGCACCACAACAAAGTGTAGCCCCCGCTCGCCACAACTAGAGAAAGCCCGCACGCAGCAACAAAGACCCAACACAGCCAAAAATAAATGAATAAAATAAATACATAAATTAAAAAAAAGACATATGCATAAATAGGGAGAAGGTTATTCTGCTTATAGTAGAATGCTAAGGGCCAAACAGCCAATGTGCAGGGCGTGCTGGAAAGGGAAAATCATCATTTTGCAGCTACAGAGTAGAGAGTAGGTCAGCAAGAAACACCGATGGATGCTAAATCCAGGGGGAGATTTTGAAGAGGAACAGGATACATGCCTTAAAGTGTCTCCTCGCAGACTGCTTATGAGTTCAAGGGAGAAAATAAAACCTAATAATTATTTAGCAGAGATCAGAATTACCTTCACCAGTGCATAGTGTGTGTCTCCTGACATACCACCCTGTGAAGGACACAACTTCGCCTGTGCGGCATTATGGCCAGCAACACATGACCCCAGTAGAATCATCAGACAGACAAAAAATCAGGACTGTTCTGTTTTCTAAAAGAAAGGTACATGTATGGGAGGGGGGACTCTATTTTTCAAAATGTCAATGTCACAAAAGACAATGAAAGGCTGTGGAAGTGTTTCAGATTAAAGGAGACCAAAAGAGCGTGACAGCTAGACGCAGTACCCAACTCTGCACTGAATCCTGTGCTGGAAGAGAATGAAGTGCTGAAAAGAGCATTATTACATCAGCTGACAAAATCAGGATACGGCTGCCAGATTAGATGAAGGTATTCCATCAGTGTAAATTTATGAAGTTGATAACTGTACTATAGTTATGTAAGAGAATATTCTGTTCTGAGGTAATACACACTGAAGTATTTAAAGGGAAAATACCATATGCAATTTACCTTCAACTGGTTCAGAAAAAAGAATTCTATATTCACACACATATGTGTGTGTGTCTCTATATACACACAGATGCATGGATGGATGGATGGATAGATAGATGATAGAGACAGATAGAGGGAGGGAGGGAGGGAAACAGGGAGGGAGGGAGAGAGAGAAAGAACAAAGTTCCTTGGGGAAAGAGAGAGCTCTGGGGGAAGAGAGACATTTGTTCCCTGTGCCTGTAGTGCATATTAAGGCTGGATGAACTAGTCCTCTGGCCTGAAGAAATGACCAAAAATATACGAAGTGAATTTGGGGCACTGGTTAGAATCAGATTTAGACTCAAGTGAATACACCTAATGCACTAGCTCCCTTTCAGTGTCCATGTGCTATGGTACATTAGCTACAACTCTAGCTTAATCACTGTACCAGTCAACTCTCCAGCAGGAAACAGATGGCAGGCTGAAACTAGATAATCGAGGACAGTTTAATAAAGGATATTTACCAAAGTGGGGGACAGAATTAGAGAAACCAACAAGGGAAGGTGCAGCTCCCCATGAAAAGTAGCAGTGAGGAGCCAGTGCTGTCAGAATAAATGAAGGGAGAGAGCAGTTCCCTGAACTCGAAGCCCAGAGAAAAGCTGTGTGGAGACCTGGTCTGGCCACTTGACAGGAGCTGTGGTCTCTGGTAGAGGGATGCACCTGACTCTGCAGCCAACCCTCAGCAACCCAGCAGGGAGGGAGCTACAGGGAACAAACACCCTGACTGTACTTTCCTTGCACCCTCTGGTCTCCTGCCAGGGTCTCCCATTGGCTGAATGCCCCTGGCAGCCGGGAGGGAAGAGAGCCTACACACGTCAATCTCCCAGGGCTATACTGGGTGATTGTAGGGTGGAGGAGGGTGGAGAGTGAATCTTACAGGGGAGATGGACTTAGCAGTGATTTGGGGCTGCAATGAATGTTTATCTTTGTAGAAGCACAGAGAGCTGACATTCAACATCACCAAGCAAAAGAGTTCTGATTGTATGGAGAAGATTCTTGGAACTGGAGTGGTTAAAGAGTTTGATAGGAAAGTTGAAAAAAAAAAAAGGGCTGTTTTCCTGATTTTTGGAAATAGGATTTTTTCAGTCCTTACTTTCTCTCAATAAGTAATTTTCTAAATTGTCAACCATGGCCAGTAGGAAGATAAACATAGGAGAATTCATTAACAACGTAGCAGTAACATTCAATCTGGATGGAGAAATTCTCCCATTAATTTTTCCTGGAAGTAGAATACCTATCGGATTTGACAAAGTGCTAAGTTTCTGGAATGCTTCACCAAAGTGTGGCCCAGCATCGGTGGTATATTCAGTGGGGGTCTCTGCAGAGGGCAGGAGGACAAGGCAGGATGTTGACAGCACGGGTTGTTCCCAAAGGAAATTCAAGGAGCAAGATGAAACTAACGATTGAAAGATGAATCATAAAATGAGAAGTTGGGAGGTCTGGAGGAAGAGCAGGGGGTGTGGCATATGACAACACCTGGCCAGTGATTCGGGACAGGGTTGTGAGAGGCCAGCGCTGAAGTGTCATTAGCTGTTTGTTTTGGAGGCAGGACTCACTGTGGAGAAGAGAAGAGGACAGACCTCACTGCAGGACGACTGAGACCAAGCTGACTTCCCAGCCCATCACATCCTCTGTTGGGAGACACTAAACCCAGCCACGATTTCCCAATACACAAAACTACACTGAGTCCTGTCTTTCCAGCCCCACGTCCCACCACTCCCTAACTCCTTTCTCCATGCTCCAGTCACAAGGATTTCCCTGAACATATCATGTTGTTTCACACTACTGTCTTTGAGCATTACATTAGACTTCAGGTTAAGCTGCTGTAACAAAGAGAGAATAAAATAGAGGACACTAAATTAAATTTTTCTCCCTATGAATGGCAGTGCTGCTCCCATTTAAGGAACCAGGTTCCTAACATCCTGTTATATCATCATCTCCTGGGGTACTGCCATCATCCACAGAGTTGAAGTGGGCTTACCTTCATGTCTGGCAAAGAGAGAGTCCAGGAAAAGTGACTTTCTCTATAAAGAGATGGCTCAGAAATTACACACGTAACTTTTGCTCACACTCTATTGACCTGAACCTAGTCACATAGTTATTTCTAGGTGCAAGGGAGTCTGGAAACTATAGCCTCTACCTGGTGGCCCTGTGCTCTACCCAAACATATCGCATTCTTTACTGAAAAGGGGACTAAATGGAGGATGTCACCAGAACTTGGGCAACAGGTCAAAGGGGACCCACTGGCCCCCAAATTGCATACAGTTGGAGCGCTAAAATATTAAGGACAATAATAAACTATATTAAAATGGGAACGCATCAGACCATATCAATGATTTGAAAAGGTACATAAATAAATAGGGGAGAAAGGAGGGTTCTTGTTAATGGTACCCATCTGCCACCAGTCTGCCATTTTCTCAGGAATGGAATTCACTCACCTTGATCACATCCCTGAACTTCCCTTTCTGCCCTTTTTTGACTTAGTCAAAAATAAACTTTCCCTGCTCCCCAACCCCGGCATTTTGTTATCTCCTCTCTGTCATAATTACCTGTGTACAACTTAGGCTGTGAGCTGAAGAAATCAGCAATATATTACCAAAATCACTCCCAACAGAGAACAATTTTTATAGAGTCTATAAAACTCAGTTATTGCAGTCTTCCCTTGGTCACCCTTCATAACAGTATTGTTGTTGAAGGAAAATGGTTTCCAATCCCGATCATACTCTTTCATATACTCTCAAAGTGAAGTATCTCCTGTGACCAGGAGACGGTCTCTCAGGCACTGACCCCACCATTCCTCTTAGTTGTTGTCTCTTGCAGCAAGTTGTGTGCCCCTCGCCACGGTCCCACAATAGGACCTGCTCAACTTTACAGACCAGACACCACTGCAACCATAAGCTGCTCTCATCTGTATCACAATAAAACGTACGCATTGACCGAAATCTACCAGCGCACCGGCGCAAAGCCCGTGCTGCAGAGAGCTGAGGTCTTTCGATGAAAGAGCGCTGAAGTAGGCACTCGCGGAGTAGTAACTGAAGGAATGATTCATTCGCTGAACAAATGAACAAATAAGTGAAAGAACGAAGTTGGTCAATATCTGATCCAAAAGCTAGTTATAAAAAACTTTACTTGGAAAAGACACATGCACCCCAGTGTTCACAGCAGCACTATTTACAATAGCCAAGACGTGGAAGCAACCTAAGTGTCCATCGACAGAGGAATGGATAAGAGAGGTGTGGTACATCTATATACACATATGCATACATACACACACACATATACACACAGTGGAATATTACTCAGCCATAAAGAAGAATGAAATAATACCATTTGCAGCAACATGGATGGACCTAGAGATTATCATACTATGTGAAGTAAGCCAGACAGAGGAAAACATATATCATATGATATCACTTACATGTGGAATCTAAAAAAAAAAAACGTGATACAAATGAACTTATTTACAAAACAGAAACAGACTCACAGACATAGAAAACAAAGTTATGGTTACCAAAGGGGAAAGGTGGGGAGGACAGATAAATTAGGAATTTGGGATTAACAGGTACACACTACTATTTATAAAATAAACAAGGACCTACTTTATAGCACAGGGAACTATATTCAATATCTTGTAATAACCTATGATGGAAAAGAATCTGAAAAAGAATATATATATATATATATATATATATATACTTATAACTGAGTCACTTTGCTGTACACCTGAAACTAACACAACATTGTAAATCAACTACACTTCAATTTTAGAAAAATTTAGTTACACAGAGTCTGGTTCTTTCAGTTGTCTTTTTTATTTTATTTTATCTTTTTGCGGTACACGGGCCTCTCACTGTTGTGGCCTCTCCCGTTGCGGAGCACAGGCTCCGGATGCGCATGCTCAGCGGCCATGGTTCACGGGCCCAGCCGCTCCGCGGCATGTGGGATCTTCCCGGACCGGGGCACGAACCCGCGTCCCCTGCATCGGCAGGCGGACTCTCAACCACTGCGCCACCAGGGAAGCCCCTTTCAGTTGTCTTAATCATCAAATGGCATTTGCAGGTCACGTGAAAGCAATTGTATTGCCTAGAATCTGATCTTGATGAAGGGTGGTACCAAGTTTCATGATTTCTAGAAGTCTTGGAAATTAAAAGGAATAAATTCTGTTGGACTGCTGGTGTAGAGGGTGGTCTAGGTAGAATCTGCTTTTTCAGGCTTGCAGGGCAGTCCTGCTATGGCTTTCCCCCAACCCTTTTGATACAGTCCTTATTTAAGGTGGAGCAATGACAGCAGAACACACAGCCCTCCTGTCACTTCAGAACCCACCCAGGGCTCCTGCATGTGGTGGGAGACCCTGGTAGCCATCAGAATTATAGGCTGGCAGCTCTATCCAAAACAGGCTTGCTTGAGCCTGAAGGTTTAGGATGACAAGATAAGTAAGAAAAATGATCTAACATCAAGGATTTATATTTAAAGACAAAACAACCCACCAGCTACATCTTGGGATCAATAAACATTCAGCCCTGTCTCCATTAATATCCAACAGACTCCATGAAAAGCACTGGTTCCGGTAATGACATAGCTCAGGCGCTGTAAGACCCCAAATCATCCTAGATCCAACCATGTTCAGAGTCCTATGTTTCCCAAACATTGGAATATGAGCTTATAGAGTCTAAATCAAAATTTCACTTTTACTCTATCCCCTGAGTTTCCTGAGTTCATTTTATTAATGAAACCTGTTTCTTCCCAAACAAAATAGGGTCTGGAACCTGCCAACGTCCTAAACCCCTAAAATCTAGAGAAATTCCAAGCTACTTGGTACAGTACCTTATCAAACCACATGTTTGGTGTGTTTTCTCCTAAGAATAACAAGAAACATCCTAAAACAGGAGTTTAAGTTTTTTACGACCACCCTAAAAACTAATCACAACCTTTGAATAACTACAAAAGTATCAACTGAATTATAAGAATTTATGTCACACTTTTAACAGGGGGAGAAAATGCCTTTGCAGACTAATACTGGGGAGACTTTCACGTAAATAAGTAGAAGCACAATAAAGTTTAATGAAAGTAAAGGGAAAGGTTGTTGACAAGAAGGCCAAATATTCTTGTACAGGCAGACCTCGAAGACACTGCAGCTTCAGTTCCAGACCAGCACGATAAAGCAAATATTGCAATAAAGTGAGTCACACAAATTTTGGGGCTTCCCAGTGCATATAAAAGTTATGTTTACTATTAAGTGTGCAATAGCATACATCTAAAAAATCAATGTATATTCCTTAATTTAAAAATACTTCATTGCTAAAAAAATGTCAATCATTGGAATATTCAGTGAGTTGTAGTAGTAACGTCAAAGATCACTGATCACAGATCACCATAACAAATATAATAATAATTTAAAAGTTTGAAATGTTGCCAAAATGTGACAGAGACATGAAGTGAGCAAACGCTATTGGAGAAATGGCACCAATATACTTACTCGATATACGGTTGCCATAAACCTTCAGTTTGTAAAAAACACAATATCCGCGAAGCACAGTAAAACAAAGCACAATAAAATGAGGTCCGCCTGTAATGAGATTTCCAAACAGATAAAATACTATGTCCTATTACAGGATACTATAGCTGATGTCTGACGTAGGACCCAAATGGGATTCAAACACATCTAATGTAACTGTTGAGTAGTAGGCAGTCCTTAGAGTTAATAATTTACATAAGAAGACCGAGAGTCTGTCATACAGAGTGAAGTAAGTCAGAAAGAGAAAAACAAATACCATATGCTAACACATATATATGGAATCTAAAAAAAAAAAAGGGTCTGAAGAACCTAGGGACAGGACAGGAATAAAGACGCAGACGTAGAGAATGGACTTGAAGACATGGGGAGGGGGAAGGGTAAGCTGGGATGAAGTGAGACAGTGACACTGACATATACACACTACCAAATGTAAAATAGATAGCTAGTGGGAAGCAGCTGCATAGCACAGGGAGACCAGCTCGGTGCTTTGTGACCACCTAAAGGGGTGGGATAGGGAGGGTGGGAGGATACGCAAGAGGGAGGAGATATGGGGATATATGTATACATATAGCTGATCCATTTTGTTATAAAGCAGAAACTAACACACCATTGTAAAGCAATCATACTCCGATAAAGATGTTAAAAAAATTTACATAAGAAGAATTGTCTGTGGCAGAAGGAGTGAACAGGGGCTGGGGCACACGTTCCTGGGAGCGCATGATTTCAGTGCCCCAAACAGCTGGTCAGACATGAGACTCAGAAGACACCATTTAGTGAAATGGACATACTACAAGGAGAAACCAAAGTGTATATGAAACATTCTGGGCTGCAAACCTGGCCTCTAATCTATCTTTGCCTCGGTGTCATTTCTCCAGGATTCCTTTTCCTCACGTGCCATGGATTTGGGCTTGGGCTAGATGATGTCTGTGGACCTTCCAGTTACAGTGTTCTCC
This sequence comes from Monodon monoceros, assembly GCF_005190385.1. Lineage (NCBI taxonomy): Eukaryota > Metazoa > Chordata > Mammalia > Artiodactyla > Monodontidae > Monodon > Monodon monoceros. The sequence continues at coordinate 16,888,763 of NW_021703777.1, forward strand.
GACACTAAGGAGAACCGTGACCAAAAAGTTAATAAAATAAAATAAGATGGTATGGTATAGTAAGTATCAAAGGCAGTAAAGAAATGGCAGGCAGAAAGGCATGGAAAAGAAGTGGCCAGGAATGTCTCCTTTATCAAATGGAAGAAGGATCTGAAATCCACTTCTTTGGACACAGACAGAGGGCAGCAATAGCAGAGGAGTCATAGATTTCTGTCGTGTCTACAAATCCCAGCAAATTCTTGTTTCCATGGGAATGAGGAAACAAGGCTGCTTCCTAACAGATTGGTGGCTTTAAAATCCCATCTCTTCTGAAACTTTCCTTCCATCTGTTTCTGCTGTGCTGCACTCTGCTTTGGTAGCATGAAAATGGAAAGACAAGTTGCACCTGAAAGAAAAAGAAATTGTCCCCTCCTACTCTTCCAGTACATTCTATTCAAAAGATGGGCAATGGGGAAAAATGAAACCAAATAAAATGATACTGAAAATTCCGAATGTTATTTTTTTTCATACTCCATATGAGTTCACAAATCTGTTATAATTGTCAATCAAATCCTTAACATTTTTATCTCCTTTCAATCTCTTCTCACTCCCTATATTTTAGTACTATTTTGTGAATTCTCCTACCATGCTCTTGCCCTTGAGATTTTCTCAATCCCCTTTTACCTACAAAAAAAGAACTATATAGCACAGTGATGAAAGGAATGGTATGGACAGACAATGAGGGAAAAAGATGGTCCAAAAATACCCCAGCAATACTAAATTCTTATCTGCAGTTGTCTCTTGCTAATGACAGTCGGGTAGAAATGGAAGGTGGTAGAGAGAAAGCAAAACACACTTTCTTCACCCTTTGCTCAGCTACTATGTGTGTCACTTATTATGAGACCCAATTCTTTCAAGGAAAATACAGAGTGGAGAGTCTTCTCTCTGCCATTCCCAGATTATTTTGCTCTAAGATGACTGACATGCCCTAAAAGTAAGTAGATGTGGAAGAAGATTATTAGTGTAACCTACTGGTGAATTATTTGAAGAATTAAATGAATAGCAATAATTAAGGGTGATGTTGTATATTGATTGCACTAATGAGCCTATCCTTCATGCCTTCTTATATCCATGCTCTTGGTAGTGCCCTATACACACTGACTTTCTGTCACATAACTTGCTTTGGTCAGTTGGGTTGTAGCAATGTTGATTCAAGTAAGGGCTTTGAAAAAATCCTCTCATGTTTCCACCTCCTCTCTTGTTCTCTGTCATCATCATGAGAACTAGTCTGCTGGTGGATGAAACTCATGTGGTAAACCCAACCATGGTCTATCATGATAGCTGAGGCCATCATAGATTAGATGACAGGCAGATGATCCCCATACATGTGAGTGAGCCCAGATGAGCCCAGCCCTGATCAAAAGAGATACCAGACAACCCATAGACTTGTGAGAAACAACTGTTGTTTTAAGCCACAATAGGTGTGTAGGGTGATTTGTTACATAGCAATAGCTAACTGATACAGATAACAATAATAATTTTTTGAGTATTCACAATATGCCAGGGACTCTTTCATGCTTCTTTCAAAAATCATTTGATCCTTATAACAAACATAATAGTACTATTACAAGCTCAATTTTTTAGTTCAGCATATTGAGTCTGAAATATAAATCTTCAAAATAATTTTTCAAATACCTTTAAGCATCACAGATATCCTGTGCCACAGATAAGGAAGATACTATTTTCTCCACTGAGATCTGTGAGACAAATGGACACATTAAAAGTGAGCACTGTGTTCACTCCTGCTTTCTGCCTAGGGATACTTTCCATACCAAACTGCAAAATGATGAAGACCAAGAGAAGAGACATGACATTGCTGAGCTTAGGAGGCAGAGATGAGAGTGCAGGGCTCCCAACGTGGCTGGACTTTGCCAGGCAAGGTACCAAAGAGGAGAGAGCTGCCCAAAAGGGGGTCCATGGAAGTCTACGTGGGCATTCACCTAGGTTCTTAATTGTACATGGGCAGTGAGAGACATCTTGAAGCCCAGCAGAGTGGGCTTAAGAGCTGAACAGGGGTTGTATAGTCCTGGAAGACATTGGAGTTCTGTTTCAGCCAGAATGAAGACACCCACACTAGCACCTTGGGTATTTCAATGAGACCCCAGAAAGGTCACACTTTAGGAATAATGACCATGCACTAGGAAAAGGGTCACACCTTAGGAATAAGAAAAATATCAAAATAGACCCTAACAAAGCCTAAAATCAAGCTTGAAAGGATTTAGAAACAATCTTCCAGTAAATCACCTACCTACCAGAACAAAACTCCATCCTTTCAACAAGAAATCATAATTTAAACTCCCTACAGAATAACATTCACAATGTTCAGCATACAATATAAAAATTTTAGACACGCACAAAAGAAAATATGATCCATAATCAAAAGAAAGGAATCTCAAGAAGACCCAGATGTCGGACTTATCAGAGGAGTATTTTAAAACTATTATTAACATATTTAAGAATAAGTGAAGAGATATACATAATAAGTAAATAGATGGGAGTCTCAGCAGAGAATTGCGACTACAAAAAAGGTAACAAATGAAAATTCCAGAACTTAAAAATAAAACATCTGAAATGAAAATTCAAAGGATGTGTTTGACAGAAGATGTTACAGAAGAAAAGGCCAATAACATTGAAGACAAATCAATAGAAATTGTCCCAACTGAATAACAGAGAGGAAGAAAATTTTAAATAATGAAGAACAACTCAGACACATCAGGTAGTCCAACATACATGTGATTCAAGGCTCAAATGAAGAGGAGAAAGGATACAGTAGAAAATATTAGAAGAACCAATGGCCAAACATTTCCCACATTTTGTAAAAAAATACCAACCTACAGATCAAAGAAGCTCAGAAGACCATTAGTTGAATAAATACACACACACAAAAAAACCAAAACATACACATTTAAGCACACTATAGTTAAACTGGTTGAAAAATAAAGATAAAATCTTCAAGTCAGCTAGAAAAAATTCTTAAATGATGTTACAGAGGAACTATAAGAATGATATCTGACTTCTCATCAAAAACAATGGAGGCCAAAATACAACAGAATGACATCTTTAAGAAAAGGGAATCCTTGTACACTGTTGGTGGGAATGTAAATTGGTGCAGCCACTGTAGAAAACAGTATGGAGATTCCCCAAAAAGCTAAAAATATAATAGAACTACCATATGATCCTGCAATTCCACTCCTGGGTATACATCCAAAGAAAACTAAACGCTAATTTGAAAAGATACATGCACCCCAATGTTTATAGAGGCATCATTTACAGCCAAGATATGGAATCAACCTAAGTGTCCATCAACAGATGAATGGATGTGGTATATACACACACACACACAATAGAATATTACTCATCCATAAAAAAGAATGAAATTTTGCCATTTGCAACAACATGGATGGACTTGGAGGGTATTATGCTAAGTGAAATAAGTCAGACAGAGAAAGACAAATACTGTATGATATCGCTTATATGTGGACTCTAAAAAATACAACAAACTAATGAGTATAATGAAAAAGAAACAGACTCAGAGATATAGAGAACAAACTAGTAGTTACAAGTGGGGAGAGGGAAAGGGGGGCAAATAGGAGTAGGGGATTAAGAGACACAAACTACTATGTATAAAATAAATAAGCTACAAGGATATATTGTACAGCACAGGAATATAGCCAATATTATAACTATAAATGGAGTGCAATCTCTACAAATTGTGAATCACTATGTTATACACCTAAAACTTATATAATATTGTACATCAACTATACCTCAATAAAAAATTTTTTAAGGGGATGGGGGTGGGCAAAATGGGTGAAAGCAGTCAAAAGGTATAAACTTCCACAAATAAGATTAAACAAGTCCTGGAGATGTAATATACAACATGATGACTATAGTTAACAACACTATATTTTATATCTGAAAGTTGCTAAGACAGTAGATCTTAAAAGTTCTCATCACAAGAGAAAAAATTTGTAACTATTGATATATGTGGTGATGGATATTAGCTAAACTCATTGTGGTGATCATTTCACAATATGCACATATATCAAATCATTATGTTCTACACCTGAAACTAATATAATTTTATATGTCAGGTATATCTCAATTAAAAAAACATATTTTGATGTATGAAGCACATCAGAAAAGAAGTGGGAAGATATTTCAAATATTAGAAAATGAAAGTCAAAAAGAAAAAGACATCTTTAGCGCTAAAAGGGGAAAAAAATCAATCTTGAAATATATACACGGTTAAAATACACTCCAAAAATGAAGGGGAAATACACATTGTCAAGTATATGAAAACTAAAAGAAGTCATCACCAGCAAACCTCTACAAGAAATGCTAGACAGAGGGAATTCTTCAGGCTGAACAGAAATGATAACAGATGAAAACCCAGATCTGCAGGAAGTAATGAGGAGCACCAGAAATGTAAATAGGTTGGTATATATGAAAGGCTATCATTTTCCCTTTTATTAATTATAGTAAAAGATAAATGACTCTTCAAAAAGATTATTTTTACCATTTACAATTTGTGGAGATATAAAATATTGTATATGACAACAATAACACAAAGTACAAGGGTATAAACATTTCAGAAGCCTCAATTTCTGGTGTCTAACATTTACTTTAATTAAATGCCTTCTTATCATGCCTAAAGTTTGCCACTTGCTCTCTCAGTAGCCAACCAGAGGAACAATAGAAATAGGAGACATGGTCTTTGACATCAAGGATCATACAAGGAGGTGAGAAAGCAAAATATACAACAGTGAAATACCTTAGCAATAATTACAAAGCAGTGACTGGAAGATACAAGAACAGACAAAATGCCTAAGTTTTCCTAGGGTTCCTAACAAAAAGAAGTGATAGAACTCGCTCCTAGCCCATCTGGAGAAATTTTGTGAAATAGGAGGGGGAAACCACGTTTCTCCTCATCGTTGGACAAGGATATGTGAGCTTGAATTTCAGCCCCACCAGCCCTCAGTGGGCAATGAAACTGCACAGGCAACCACAGTGGCTCTGATCTCAGTAGATACAGAAATAATTAGGAAAGACTTCCAGGGTCCTGAGCTCTGCTTCATGAATATGGACTGTCCTCATCTCCAAAGGAAAGAAAATAACTTCCACATTAATTTTCAGAAAGAGCTTCAAAGAATCTCAAGCCTGGTATATTTTTGGAAGTTCACATCCAGCTTGATTAAACTTTGCTCTGTCTTTCTGTTTCTAACAATCTTATGGAAATGTCTTACATTTCATCTTTAAACCTCATCGTTTTAGGAGAAATTGTGGAGACAAGTGTTCAAATGACAGAGAAAATATAAAAGTTTGTATTTGTTAATTTGTATTGAATTTAAGTAGCCCAAAGAATATTTTGCTAAGCAATGACTCTCAGGAATGATCTTTTTTTTAAAATAATATTTATTTATTTTATTCTTTGACTGCATCAGGTCTTAGCTGCGGCATGCAGGCTCTTCAACGCGGCGCACGGGCTTCTCTCTAGTTGTGGCACGTGGGCTCCAGAGCACGTGGGCTTGGGCTCTGTAGTTTTGGTGCATGGGCTCTGTAGTTGTGGCATGCAGGCTCCAGAGCACATGGGCTCTGTAGTTGTGGTGTGGGGGCTCCAGGGTACGTGGGCTCTGTAGTTTGCAGCACGCAGTCTCTCTAGTTGAGGTGTGCGGGCTCAGTAGTTGCGGTGCTTGGGCTTAGTTGCCCCGCAGCATGTGGGATCTTATTTTCCTGACCAGGGATTGAACCCGAGTCCCCTACATTGGAAGGCAGATTCTTAACCACTGGACCACCAGGGAAGTCCCAGGAGTGATCTTTAAAGGAGTCTTTTACCCACCTTTCCTATTGAACACACTCATGTATGCATATACACATAGTCCATCTGTGCTAGTACAAATATTAAAATTTGGCAGTATGATTTTTCTCTTAGTAAGTCATCAATTGCCAAATTGGGAGTTAACAGCTCCTGCCATTTAAATTATCATTAGTTTTTTTTAAAAGAGTGTAGAAATTTTAATTTTTAAGCTATGGGGAAATGATATTGTTTGTTATCTTAAAGAAAGTAAATAAAAATTGTAAATCATTATTCTTTTTTTTAAATCTTTGTTTTTGGCCTCACTGGGTGGCTTGCGGGATCTTAGTTCCCAGACCAGAGATTGAACCTGGGCCCACAGCTGTGAAAGTGCCAAGTCCTAACCACTGGACTGCCAGGGAATTCCCTGTAAATCTTTATTCTAATTGTGCCCTCAAAATTCACAAGTTTGTTAATTATAAAATTGTTTATGTACACTATAGTGTTGTGTTTCAAAGACATAAAAAAGAAAACTTTCAAATTCACAGTCCAGTCACTTAGAAATAAACAATGCTAATGTTTTCGCTTTCCTTCTGGTCTATCTTTTCTGCATGAAGAGGCATGCTCAGACAATATCATGAAAAGTTACTTTTAATAAATTTTAGATTATATTGAATTAAAAGTTTTGAATCCTTTCTTTCAGTTAACCTATTATTAAAGATCTTTCAAACACCTTCTTTTAGATATCTGCCATAATTATTTGTCAGTCATTGTGGTAGCCAGCCTCCAAGATGACCCCCAATGATTATGGCCTCCTGGTATTCATGACGTTGCGTGGTACTGCCCCACATTGAATAGAGGTGACCTGTGTAACCAACTCAGGAGTAATAGTTTGACTTCCAAAACTCTCTCATAAAAAATATTGCAGGGCTTCCCTGGTGGTGCAGTGGTTGAGAGTCCGCCTGCCGATGCAGGGGACACGGGTTCGTGCCCCGGTCCGGGAGGATCCCACATGCCGCGGAGAGGCTAGGCCCGTGAGCCATGGCCGCTGAGCCTGCGCGTCCGGAGCCCGTGCTCCGCAACGGGAGAGGCCACAACAGTGAGAGGCCCGCGTACCGCAAAAAAAAAAAAAAAAATATTGCAGTTTTCATCCTTTTTGGTTTACTCAGTATAGGAGAAGCAGGCTGACGTGTCATGAGGAGTCCAGCATCCCTGTAGAGAGGTCCAGGTGGTGAGGAATTGAGGTCTCCTACCAATAACCATCACCAATTTGCCAGGTATTTGAGTTCATCACCATGGAAGTAGATCCTCCCACTCAGGTTCTCAGATGACTGCAGCCCTAGCTGACACCTTGACCGCAACTAATGAGAGACTCTGAGACAGAATCACCAAGCTAATCTGCTCCTGGGTTCCTGACCCATAGAACTGTGTGAGTTAATAGATATTTATTGTTTTAAATATTTAAATTTTAAATATTTGGACTGACTTGTTGCACATAGATAAATAATAATGATTTGGGGACCGGAAGTGGGGCACGACCATAACAAAAACCTAAAATGTGGAGGTGACTTTGTGACAGGAAAGACTGAGAAGTAAAAGCATAAGGTACATGGAAGAAACTTAGCAGAAGCCTGGTGACCTTCAAGGATGCTATTGGTAAGGACTTGGAGAAAAATCTGGAAAATATTATTGGGAACTAGAAGATAAGAGATCCTTGTTAGGGACTTCCCTGGTGGTACAGTGGTTAAGACTCCGTGCTTCCATTGCAGGGGCACAGGTTCAATCCCTAGTCAGGGAACTAAGATCACGCGTGCCGCGCGACGCAGCCAAGAAAAAAATTAAAAAGAGGGATCCTTGTTAGATACGATAGAAAATTAAACAACACTGTCACATGCAAAAATATGGGGGGAAAAAAGAAAATATGTTTAATGAACTAAGTGATCTAGCTAAGGAGATTTCCAGGCAGAGTGTTGAAAGTGCTGCTTGATTTCTTCTTTTAGCAAAATGTGAGAGGAGAGATAAGCTGAAGGAAGAACTATTGAATTGAATAAAAAGGAGTCAAGACTCTCTGCTTCTGAAATTTTCCAGATGACAGAAGATGCTAAAATTGTAAAATAGCTTCCAGGCAAATATAAATCTGGGGCTCTTCCAAGAAAACATGGTCTAAAGATGAAGTTGAGGTTGTGACTGTAAAATCCCATTTAATGATTAAGGAAAATCTAAGGGAGTACTTCAGAGAATTCTAGGGCTTCTGAGAAGCTTACAGGCAATGTCCCTCAGCAGTTTCAACAAAAGCCCAAGGTAGAAAAGGGCTTATCTTGAAGAGATTTATGGTGTGGTTTTTGTCTAATGGAATAAACGCTACCTACTACCCTATTGCAGATGACCTACAAAGTTGTGGGGGTTTTTTAATTAATGTTGGCAGAAACATTATCAGGTTGGACTGAATGGACAGAAACCATACAAAGTGAAAAGAGACCTTCAGATTCCCAAACTTTGAGAGGCAGGAAGCAGGCTGAGACTCTCTCTTAGCTGCAAATCATGGGTTACCCTTAATGGAACAGGAAGGAAGAATCAGAGGGTGGAACCAAGGGCTCAGAGGGCAGAACCAGGAGCCATGGAGAATCATTCCCAGGAAAGAGGAGACCTGAGTCCTAATTAAGGAACTTTCAATATTTGCCTGGGTGGATATTAGGATTTCTGTGAAGCAGTACCCTCTGTGTGCCTCCTGTTCTCCCCATTTTGAATGGGAATATCTGTAGCAGTACTGTAAAGCTGTCCCACCAGTATATATCAGGTGTGGGAGGGGGGCAGATAACTTGTCTCTGTAATTCATGGGTCTTCAGGGCGACAGGAAGTACATTTGAACTGTACTTGGAACCACATACTGAAGAAACTGTACCCAAAGAGCTTCATCTGCCCCTGGACCTGATTTAGCTGGTGAGGCTCTGGACTTGGAACTGATGCTGAAACAGAATGAAACTTTTGAGGAACTTGTGAAAGGGTGATTGTATTTTGCAAGAGTAAAGGATACGACGAATCATTGGAGGCCAGAGCACAGACTCTGACTGTGGTAACCACCCTCTCCAATGATCCCCAGTAATTCTTGCCTGCTGGTTTTCATGTCCCTGTTGAGGTCCCTAACACACTGAATAGAACCGATCTGTGAAATGCAACAGTATATTAGAAAATAGCAGGGTGTGACTTCAAAAAAGACATTGCAGTTTCTACTTTGCTCTCTCTTGGATCACTCGCTGGAGGAGAAGCCAGCTGCCATGTCACGAGAGAACAACTCCAGTCCTATGCAGAGGTCCACGTGGGGAGGGACTGAGACCTCCAGCCAACAACCAGCACTGCCTCAGCAAGCATGCGTGTAAGCCACCTGTGAAGCAGAACCTCCAGCCCCAGTCAAGCTTTCAGATGACCACAGCCCTGGCCAACAACTTGACTGAAACCTCATGATATGTCTTGGGGCAGAACCATCCAGCTAAGATGTTCCTGGGTTCCTTATCCACAGAAATTGTGTGAGATAATAAATATTTATTGTTTTAAGCCACTAAGTTTTGGGGTAATTTGTTATTACTAGTAGATAAATAATTCAGCCTTATCTTATCATGTGGATATACCATAATTCAGTGTTGAACATTTAGATTTCTTCTAATTTTTCATCATTACAAAACAATGCTACTATGAAAAACCTGATAAATAGTAAATTGTCTGAATCTCTAAGTGTGACTCTAGACTAAATCCTTGGAAGTGAAATTACTACATATGAACAATGTAGGTTTACAGCTGCATTATACAAGAGTATTTGTTTTACTGCAGCCTCTAGTTATGCTTTTAAAAACCACAAGACAAGGATATCCATTATCAGTATTATTATTTAACACTGTACTGGAATAAACACACATAGGAAAGAAAATGAAATTAAAAGCATAAAAGTTAGAGACGAAAAACTTAAACCTCCACTATTTTCATTTGATATGATGAGTATTTGGAAAACACAAGAGAAACTATTGAAAACCTATTATAAATGATAAGAGAACCCAATAAGGTAACAAGAGACCAAAAAACTTCATCGCTACCCTAGATGCATTCAAGACGCTTTGAACAGAGGTCTGACCAAATGTGTTTATAGGCAGAGGTAGGAGGAAAAAGAGCTGCCTCTTGACTGTATCCTACTGAATTCATCTCATTCAACAAACAAGTTACACAAATACATACAATAATGTCAGCTGTATAACACTTGAGTATCACATGTACACCTCTCAAATGTGCACACGGTGCACTTATAATCCCTAATTATCGGGAGGGGGAATTGTTGCTGATTTTGAAACTACAGCTAGCAAGAGGGAAATAAGGGAGCACAGTGACTGAAGAGGTTCGTCAACCTGAATTACCTCATTCCTTACCTCAATCCCTGAAGCTTCTCCTACTCCATCAATCTTCTCTGAGACTGACAGACCAGGTCTTCGGCATTTAGCATCTTGCTTCCTGAGTCACGGCTTAGTCACTCTCCCACTCCTGGCAAGCTCTTCCCTGTGAGTTTCTGCTAAGCTCCTATCCTGGAGGGTATGTTCAAGCCCAGAAGCCTAACCAGACTGATGCTGCTAGCTGTCAGCTCGCCCTGGCTACAGGCCTCAGGAACAGGGGGATCTTGATGCTGAACCACAAGCTAGATTCTGCCCTTGTGATTCACCCTTCTTTACCAGATCAACTAGCAAGGGCCAGAGTTAATCAGGATGTTGTTGCTTCCGCTCACTCTATCGCACGTTCCCTGAAGAAGACAGCAAGGATTATCTTTTTTGGATAAAAATAAGGAAGGAAATAAGGAGGGAGAAAGGGCCCATCGCGTGAACGGCAAATCTCTGGACCACGAGGACTGAACGAGATCTCACTTGGCACTTTAGGCTCCACCCGCAGGCTCAGAGCCCTGGCAGGAATGGTTTATACGCATGTGGCCTTCCTGCCAAGTCTGACAAGTATTCCTAAGGCTAAAGTGTGTTAAAACACAGGAAGAGATCGTGGGTTCATTCTTGCAGAAAGACCTCAGAGAGCTGAGTGCACCAGGCGCTATGAGGAGACTCCAGATCTCCCCTTCCCTGTCCCCTGCCCTGCAGGATGGGGTTCGGGCATGAGCAAAGAGGAGGGGTCTGTACGTGGCTTTTCAGCACCCACAGAGAGAAGCCGCTCTCCACAGGCCAGGAGGCAAGTTGCCAGAAACCCAGATGAGCCTCTTGCAGCAATGCGTGCTCTCTTCCCAAAGTGAACCACAGAGGTCCTACCCTCCAATTTCAGCAAGTGAAGGCGGGGCTTCTGAGAATCTCTCATTCACAGCTTGGAGAACTTGCATGGCTGAAGCGCATGCTGTATTCACTCACATGAAACTGCAAACTAGGCCTATAGAGAACAGAGCAATTGATTTCTAAACGCGTAGGAAGAGAGAAAATATACGAAAGTCATCCTCAGCATTCCCGCATCTCGGAAGCCATTAAAATATTCACATCCTGGAATCTCCAGAGTGTGAGTTTCCATCAGGTTTCACCACACCTTTCAGCCTCTTTACTTACCCCATGAGATATTACAGAATTCACAAAACAGATTTACAATTAATTTTATTTCAAATGAATATATAGCAGATCGCATTTGGTGAGTCAGAGAGGAAATCTGAAGTAAAATAAAAATAGAATGTGGTGATCTAAAAAATAGTGCAACTCATAGCTCTCCAGACAAAACTGGCATATTAAATGGACATAGAGCAGAACAGTGCATCGCTGTCCTTTTTGAACGTCATAGATGTTTGTAATTCTTCGTTTGGGGTTTTAACCTCGATTCATATTAAATTTCAAAAGCACAGTCTCAGTTCACGATTCAGTTTGATTCACCTTCTCCTATGTGCTTGGCACTGAGCTAGGCACTAGTGAGACAGAGGAGAATCACACACATCTGCCCAGAAAGAGTCGAGAAGTTGACATTCTTGCTATTTTGCTCTCCAAAAGAAATAATGCACCAAGTTAGTGCAGCAAACATTTTAGAGAGCTGACTGTAAGGTCCTGTGCGAGGCCCCAAGAAACCCCCAAATAATGCCAGGCCACAAGTGGCTTTTTAAAGCCACGGTACATATTGACTTTGTAACACAGAATGTTCATCTGGGTAGATTTATTTCCCTAATTATGTTTTGTTTGTGCTAATATTAAAACGAGCCTGTATTCCCTGATCATCTTCAGAGGAAGAAGTGCTTTAGAAGCATGCTGGGCAACAAGATAAAAAAGGATTGAAGATGCCCAAGCCAAGAAACATGGCTCCTCTGTCCTGCTCTCTATTCCTTCCTCTCCATGCCTTTTTTTCTTTCTTCCTTCCTTCCTTCCTTTCCCTTTTTTTTTTTTTTTTTGAGGAATTATATGTGACTCCTTCGGAAGATGAAAAATGTTTATAGTAATCTTCATAAAGTCATGGGAGGAAAAAGAAAACATTTTAATTTATTGAGCCCCTGCTAAGGGCTAGATATTGTACTAAGTGTTTCATAAGTTATCTCTTTTAATCCTCCCTAGAGCCCGGTGAAGAAGGCATTGTTATCATCAGTTTAGAGACGAGGACACTGAAGTACGAAAGTATTTACATAACTAATAAAAGATTGAACCAGAATTTGAATACGGTCCACCAACGTTAAGACCTATTTCTTTCTATTGTCCAGTTCACGCTAACCTTTTTTTTTTTTTAAGATTTTTTTGATGTGGACCATTCAAAAGTCTTTACTGAATTTGTAACAATACGGCTTCTTTTTTATGTTTTGGTTTTTCGGCCACGAGGCATGTGGGATCTTAGCTCCCCAACCAGGGATCAAACCCACACCCCCTGCATTGGAAGGCGAAGTCTTAACCACTGGACTGCCAGGGAAGTCTCCACTCTAATCTTTACTATCCCCATTTACCAACAGCCCAATAGAGAAATGGGCAAAGGAGAGGACCAACAGTTTGCAGAAAGGGGCCTTAAACATATATTTTTTAGATGTTCGATTATACTCGTAATAAGAGGAATGCAAATTACAGCTTCACCCACCACCATAGCAAAGCTAAAGAACACCTGGTATCACACTGTAGTGGCGAGTATGGGGGAAACAGGCTTGCCCTTACATTGCTGGTGAGAGTAGAGACTGACATAACTGCTCTGAAGGGCACCTGGGTAAAATTCCTATCAAATTCCTCTTCTATGACTTCTTCCTCAGGTATACTTGCATTTGCAAGAAATGAGATATTCACAAGATTATTCACTGCAACATTGTCTATAATAGCAACAGATTGAAACAACCTGATGTTCATTAATGGGAGACATAAATTATGTTCATCCATACAAAGAATTATTTACAACCATAAAAATGAGGGGGCTTCCCTGGTGGCGCAGTGGTTGAGAGTCCACCTGCCGATGCAGGGGACACGGGTTCGTGCCCCGGTCCGGGAAGATCCCACGTGCCGCGGAGCGGCTGGGCCCGTGAGCCATGGCCGCTGAGCCTGCGCGTCCAGAGCCTGTGCTCCACAACGGGAGAGGTCACAACAGCGAGAGGCCCGCGTACCGCAAAAAAAAAAAAAAAAAAGAGAGAATTATTGTGGATATAATTTGCTAAGTGAAGAAAGGAAGATGAGAACAGCAAGTGCTATGTGCTTCAATTTGTGTGAAGGGAGAAATACATACAAGTTTTGGTATATAACTAGACTATTAAGAAATTAGTAGCACTGGTGGCCTCCAGACAGGCATGGGGTGGGTGAGACTGGGGAGGACAGGAGAATTATTGCTATACACCCTTTGTGCCATTTGAATTTTGAACCATGTTAATACAAAACCTATTTTTTTAAGTAAAACTTATTTTTTTAAGTATTTTTTAAGTAAAAAGCTAAAAAAGCACACCAATTAATTGCCTTTCATATTTAACTACTGCATAATAGAAGAGGGCAATGATACTTTACTGGGTTAAACCTGAAAGTTGTACAAACTGAAACAAAATCACCACCAGCTTGCTTTCTCTTTGCCCATTCCTGTTGTTGGGATTACTTCTTCCTTAAATTGTCGTTTAAGCCTATGGCTTAAACTCTTTAGTTGTCTTCCTTCTCCTTATAACAATAATATAACAATGATGAGAACAATTTATGGAAGGACTGCTATTTGTAAAACTCTTGAGTTTAGAGCTGTGGTTATATTGTTTAATCTTCCTGATAATCTTATACAGTGGGACTATCAACCTCATTTAAAAAAACTGAACTATAGTTGATTCACAATATCATGTTAATTTCAGGCATCCAACCCCATTTTTAAAATAAATAAATAAATTTATTTAATTTTTGGCTGCGTTTGATCTTCGTTGCTGCTCACGGGCTTTCTCTAGTTGTGGCGAGCGGGGGCTACTCTAAGTTGCGGTGCACGGGCTTCTCATTGAGGTGGCTTCTCTTGTTGTGGAGCATGGGCTCTAGGCGTGCAGGCTTCAGTAGTTGTGGCTCGCGGGCTCTAGAGCACAGGCTCAGTAGTTGTGGCGCACGGGCTTTAGTTGCTCTGCAGCATGTGGGATCTTCCTGGACCAGGGCTTGAACCTGTGTCACCTGCATTAGCAGGCGGATTCTTAACCACTGTACCACCAGGGAAGCACCCCATTTTAAAGATGAGAAAATAGAAACTTAGACAAATTAGTATTTTCTATTTTAATTGATTTCTAGATACTATGGAGCAGCTGTTTTCTAATGTGTATGGCTTTGAGAAGAGAAATTTGAAAAAAGAAAAGGCCTTTGAAAGTCCATCATGCCACCCAGAAAATGAAGATGCTGACACACAATTTATTGCACAGAGCTTACTCTATTTACTCCACAGAGACACTTCTCACATTCAGGTGCTAGTCAGAAAAAAATAGCCCATGTGTTATATAAGAGATTCTAATATTTTAAAGGAAGAAAATTCCTGTAAAGCAATGGTACCTCCTCTTTCCATTCCTTTCCATTTCTCAGCTGCAGTGCGTACAAAGCAAATGCTCTGTTTTGACACAAGAGAACCGATTTTTTTTTTTTTCTCACCAGACAATGATAAAAATCACATAGTCTCTCCCTTCACCAGCCCTTGGCACTAGCCTCAAGCATCTTCTCACAAGTTAGGATAGAGTCCAGGATAAAAGCCTGACATACTAAAAGGTATATCAGAAACTCTCCACTAAAATATACTTGATATTTTATTATTGAAGTAAAGACAACAAAATAAACCATTCAGCCTTGGGCTTTTCCCCGTCACCGTGTAGGAGGCTTGATCTGATGTTATGGTGCTTACAAAAAACGCTTACAAGAAAGACCTTTGATTCCCTTTGCCCCAGCTGACATCCTTGTCAGCCTGTGTTCTCCAGCCCCCTCTCTCTCAGCCATGAAGGGAGTCACAGCTCACTAAGGAGCTCCCAAGAGAAGGGGCACTGTTTCTCCTTCCAAAATGAAGGAGGCTGAAAGCAGTTTTCCCATAAAGTTGCCATTGGGGCTCTTAGTGGGTTTTCATTGCACTGTGAGGACAGCATCTGAATTCTGACTTCTTGATGATAAAATCTCCTTGTTGATCTTGGTGAGCTGGAGTGACTGAACTGTTACTCCAAGGGTAAAAGATGGCATGTGGGCACCGGATAAGGACATCATGAAAATCATTTTATCTCTCCTTTGGCTTCTGGTGGATACGGACTTTGTTTATTGCTTCCACATGATTCAATACAGTGGGACCTATTATATTTGTCCCCTATTTATGGCAAGGAATTGTCCTAGGCACTGAGGACACAGGCAAATACAAAACCAAGACCTGCCCTCTAGGAGTTTGATATTCTACTGCAGGATACAAAAAATATACAAGTCAGGTAATTGATGTATGACACGACAAAGGAAAAAAAAAACTGAATAAGGAAGTGGAAACCAACAAGGGGTATGTTTTCATTAGGGTGGCAAGGGATGGAGTCTGAGGAGTGGCCACTTCTGAAGAGAGCTGCATGAAGTCTGTGGCTCCCTCAAGAGAAGGGTCCAGTACAGAGGGAACAGCAAAGCCAAGGCCCTGAGATGGAAGTGGGTTTCACAGAAATAGTGGAGGCCTGTACAAGAAAGGAAGGAAGCAAAGGGGAAAGTAGAAGAAAAAGGGGTCAGAAAAATTGCGGAGATCCTTGAAGGGCCTTGTGGGTCATAAGGACTTTGGACACTGGGAAGCCATTGACAAATTTTGAGCAGGTGAGCTCCATGATCTGATTTACATTTTAAAACGACATCTTTGGTGGCCAAAATACCAAAATGCCTATTGTATTTATAGACTAAAAACTGCGTGTAAAGCCTTTTCTGTTAATCCTGCTCTTAAAGATGATATTCTATGTGACCAGAGAAATCTTCCTTTGAAACAACAGAGTTCACCTTGGTGGTTACTTTTTCTGAACAGCACAGGTGAAATAATTATCACTGGGTAACAAAGAACCACTGTATGTACCCACGTGTAATTCTAGAAGTGGACCTCCCTCTCCTTCATTTAGTTATAATATCCACTAGACCAAGGCTATTTTCTTTAATATAAACAAAAGTACATTTGAATAAAATTTTAATAAGTTGTAATAAAAATATTCTATGTGACCAAATATTTGGACTCATTCTGGACTTAGGCATTTCAATGTTCTTGGTTTTTTAATTTAACTCTTTTCACAGCCATGTTGAGAGTAAAAATAAGTAATTTCTGTCTGTCTTCCATTTCAAGTATTTCTGGATAAGGGACTCAAAAAACTAAAACTGTTTTTGTTTATAACATAAAATATGGAATTGATCTTTCCAGGGTCAGAGATGATTAATGTTTTTACTTTTATACATTATTTTCTTAAACTAGTTCACATATAAACATTTTTATATGTTTGTAAGCAAATATTCTTTCACAGCATACCTTGTGTGTGTATAAAGATAAGTATTTAATTCTCACTGTTCACTTTTAACTGACAAAGAAAAAAAGTGAAAATGACAGAAACTGTGGTAGAACCTTACTTGCTGTTCTGGTCCTGGTTGTACCCGCCTTTGGCCAATCCCATAGCTATTCAAGAAATCTTCCCAACAGAGTACAACAGGATGAGAATCTGAAATCATTTCTGATATTCCCTCCTAGATGTTGATTGTTATATCAAGTAGTAAGTGGTAAAACTTTTAATTGACAATTAGTATAACTGTGGGTGGATTCTGATTTTGTTTTTAATTCTGTAGATTGTGTTTAAACAATTCAAAAGTATGTTCCTGATTTTGAGATACTAAGTGATATTGCACAGCTGTCACTTTATTGAATGTGTACAATGCTCCCATGAAGTTTATAAGTGTACCTTTGTATAGCTTCAGCTGCTAAAATTAAAATTGATCTGTTATGACACACACAATAAAGACATTTTTGGAATCTATCATTATCTCAAAATAAAGTTTAAAAAATGCTATCACTGGCTGTTGGGTGGAGAGTAGACCACAGGGGATGTAGGCAGACTCTTAGATGGCCCCCAATGACCCCCACCTTCAGTGTTCGTGCCCTTCTATAATGCCTCCACTTGAGGACAGTCTGCTATCATGGACTCATGTGTAATGAATAGAATGACAGAAGTAATGGCATGACACTTCTGAGACTAGGCTATAAAAAGACTGTGGCTTCCATCTTGAGTATTCTCTCTTGCTTCCTTTCTCCCTCTCCATCTTTTAGATCACTCATCCTGGAGGAAGCCAGCTGCCATACTAATGAGCCACCTTATGGAGGGGTCCACACGAGGTGACAAGGAACAGAGGCCCACAGTCCAAAGCCCATGAGGAGCTGAAGCCTGTGACAGACATGTGAGTGATCTTGCAATTAGATCCTCTGCCCCAGTCCTACGTTGCCGTAATGGCAGCCCTGACCCACAGGTGGGCTGCAACTTCACAAGAGACTTTGAGCCAGAGGCACCCAGCTCAGTGGCAATTCCGTTTCACAGAAACGGTGTAACAATGTATGATTATTGTTTTTGCCATTATGTTTTGGGATAATTTATTACACAGCAATTGATAACTCATACAGGGGAAGTAAGAGTAGAAGCAGAAAGACCAATTAAAGGCCATTGCTGTAATCAAGAGACAACTTAGAATAGGGTAGTAATGGTAGAAGTGGGGAGAAGTGGGCCTGGGCAGGACAAAGGAGATAAGAAAAGCAACAACGTGCTCTCTGTGACCTGGAGAAAGAAAGTGAAAAACTATGGCCCTGATTTCCACTCAGTGGAGAATAACCAGCAAGTCCCACAGTGGAGCTGCATGTTGTCATGACAGAGAGAATAACTCTGGAAGGATTTTGGCTCCTGTGGGAAGGCATGGAGACAAGAAGTCTGAGGACATGGCCTGACCTGAGCCTTGTCTAGCACCCTGTAGCAGGACTGAGAAGCTGATTCCAGGAGCTGGGAAAGGGAAAGGGACAGGATCTGGCATCAGCCTGAATTTACAAACCAAAGACGATTGCGACGAGTCCAGAACACCTCTGTTTGGTTGAAGTAATCAGAGAAACTCACCTGAATAAATGTCAGTCCAAGTCCTATGATTAAAAATTGTAAAAAGCCATATTCCTTTTTTTTTTTTTTTTTTCAGTACGCGGGCCTCTCACTGTTGCGGCCTCTCCCGTTGCGGAGCACAGACTCCGGACGCGCAGGCTCAGCGGCCATGGCTCACGGGCCCAGCCGCCCCGCGACACGCAGGATCCTCCCGGACCGGGGCACGAACCCGTGTGCCCTGCGTCGGCAGGTGGACTCTCAACCACTACGCCACCAGGGAAGCCCAAAAGCCATATTCTTAAGTGCTCCTCTATCAGGGCAGATCACCAGGTCCTGCACCTCCGGGACAAAGAGGCAGGCTGTTGCCAGACATTGGCCCTGGAGGCAGTTATCCTAATGGTTAAGACTATGGGTCTTGGGGCTTCCCTGGTGGTGCAGTGGTTAAGAATCCGCCTACCAATGCAGGTGACATGGGTTCGATCCCTGGTCTGGGGCGATCCCACATGCCGAGGAGCAGCTAAGCCCGTGCACCACAACTACTGAGCCTGCGCTCTAGAGCCCATGAGCCACAACTACTGAGCCCATGTGCCACAACTACTGAAGCCCTCACACCGCAACTAAGAGTAGCCTCCGATCTCCGCAACTAGAGAAAGCCCGCGCGCAACAACGAAGACTCGACGCAGCCAAAAATAAATAATAAAATAGAAAGTTTTTTAAAAAACCTTCATATCTATTAAAAAAAAAAGGCCATGGGTTTTGATGTGACGAAGGCTGAGGTGGAATTCCAGCTCCTCTCTTGCTGTGTGACCTCAGCAAACATTTAAATTCCTACAAGCTTCTGCTTTCTTGACTGCAAAATAAGGATACTAAAGGCACTTACCCCTAGTACCTTTAGTACAACAATGAATGGTTGGAAGGATTGGATAAGATAGAGTATGTATTTTTCTTAGCACAGTGCCTGGCACATAGTAAGTTCTCGGTAAATAAGCATTGAGCTGCCACGATGTGAATTGTCACCTGCTGCTGCTGTTCTAAGTCCCTGGAGGAACACACAGGGTGACTGAAGGAGATCGCAGTGCCCTTTATCTAAAAGCAAAGCTGTACTGCTATGTCTGACATTAAAAACAGGAAGGTACACACATCCCTGTATAGCTATTCTAGGAAAATCTTGATCAAAAGCCCACTTTACCCTATCAGTGAACACAGCTGCTGGTTCCCTCTGCCCTCTTCTCACTCTTGATAAGCGAGCTTTTAACACGCCTTAAAGGCAAGTCCTGCTGCCGAAATGAAGAAGGCCCAAATGGGGACAGGGCGGATTCATGGAGAGTGTCACTCTTTTCAAGCAGCCCTATGCACGCTGTGTCACCACATCTGCCCCTGACATTCACTGGCCACTTTGTGACTCACTGATGTACAAAGAGACACCCACCGAATAAGCAGGTCAGGAGGGTCACTGGAGGACCAAAGGCCCACCAAGGCACCCACAAGGCATAGGCTAAGCTCGGGGTCTGTGTGTCATGTCATAGCTGCGAGGGACACTCCTGCCCAGATGGCATACCCCATGCCTGGGCATTCAGGGTCCTGTCACTAAGAGCTAACACGTGACACTGAAGGCGAGGCAGACTCAGCGGCTGCTATGTTCAGACACAAAAATCATCACAACCTAAAGCCACCAGCACAAACTCTGCTGGAAAGAGTGGTCACCGTCATGGATGACAACACCACACCATGAATACGGAGAACCATGTTACCAACAACCCAACAAACATATGCAAGGATACACAAAGGCACATCAAACGTTATAACCAAAAACTGAATACTAACATTTGTAACAGGAAAGAACAAAATGTTTGTCTTATGAATACATCTCACCTCAAAGTCCACTGTTTAGTTCAAGATATCCACCTGAAGCCAAGAAAATGTCATCATTTTCTCAGCTTGGCTTCCTGTTCTAAAATGAAAGACTTCAGAAATCCAGACATACTTATACATCTAAATGCTTTTCATTTAGATCTATAATTAAGCCATAACCCCCTGCGAACACACATAAACAATTCATATTTGGAAATAAAAGTATCAAAACTTATACAATTTACAAATTTTCTTAATATTCTTCCCCACAGTGGATCTTCGCCAGCATTCTGTCATTTCTAATCTATAGTGTCAGACTGACAGTTAAACCCAGCAAGAGCTAATGATTGTGACAGGGGAAAGTAATCAGCACATCCATTCATTAGCAACCCGCTCACACATTCATTGTCAATTATAAATATTTGCTTGGGCTAAACTCTGCCACCATCATAGAAGCCATTACCACCTGTAACCACGTGATACATTTGAAGAGTCAAGCTTCCAGCGTTTTGCACCTGGGACTCAATAATCAAAACGTTCATAAACTAACACTTGGGTCCCAGCAGAGTATCTTGCTTGAGCTAACAAATGATTATCCTAGACAATGGAACTACAAGTCTCTGATTCATGAGTTTCCCAATTATGTTTCTGGGCTGTATCCATTAGCTTTTGTTGAAAGCCATTTCACTTGCTATTTGGGAACATTTTTAGGGGGCATTCAAGTACACAGTTGGACTTGTACATCGGCAGATACTGCAGGATTTGGGGGGGAACTCCAGACCCTACTACATGTAATGGAAGCTGTCCGGTGCCCCGCCCAGATGCCCTTTAGGGGCTGGCGCACCCATCCCTCAGCTGCTGTGAGTAGAGGTTGTTGATGACTCACAGCTGCCCTCTTCTCCGGAGGCCTGCTCTCCAACAAACCCAAACCGTCTTGACCTGGAAGCCGTGTCCTCCCCACTTTAAAAAAAAACAAACTAAATTCTGAATTTATTTCACCTCCACATCTTGTAATGAAGGTCGGGTAGTAAGATTTGTACAAACCATGGTAATAGTTTCAACTTAGATACGGAAATTAACATGTGTATTTTTCTGTAAGTGCACAATGGAGCCAGAAGCAGGGCTCATGTATATAGAGCTATATTTGCTAGAATGTATACTTCAAAGTGAAATCTTAAACAAAGTTAACAGTATATACTTCTTGTGCCGCTCATAAAACATATCAGCCAAAACCGCCTACCAGGTGGATATGAAATCTGAGTTTACTTTTACATGCATTCATAAATTACTATTTCAGGGCAACCAGGTGGTACTTGATTTCCAATAATGTGTAATGTTTTGGTTTTGCCAAATATATATATTACTATGGATCTCATGGTACCATATTACATTTTTCCACCAAGGACTTACCGAAATGGAGTACAAAGAGCAAGTTGCTTCTCTCAAGGGAGGGACAGCCAGCTCTGGGGGGCAGTTCATGCTCTGGAGCTTCCCATGGGGCCCAGCTGAAGCTAGTCTCCCACGGAGACCACATTCCAGCTTAGTTTTCCTCCTTTGACCTGTCCTGGTTCTCTCACTCATCTTCTCCTGAGAGGACTCTGGAAAATAATCGCCTGAAAAAGAACCTCCATCTCAGCGTCTGCTCCTAGAAAGCCTGACACTAAGAACTTCTCTTTACCCTGGATGGGACTGTGCTCCTTCCAGGGCCTCCATGAGCCCTAAGCCCCACCCTTGAACTGGTTGCTATTTCCCAAATACTCGAAACAGGTGAGTCTTTCTGTTTGCTGTGTCCCACCCATCCCTAGCACCTGGCACAGTTCTGGCAGAATTCCTCATCACAGCCCAGACCAACAAAATCCTTCTCAACCTTTCTTAGAAATCAATTAGAAAAAGACTCAAAACCCAGCAGAAAAATAGGTGTAGGGGATGAATAAAAACAGCCCACTGAGATGGAAATGGAGGCATAAAAACATAAGAGATGCTCATCCTCACTCATAATAAGTGAAATCTGAATTAAAACTACACTGAAATACCATTTTCAATCATTAAATTGGGAAAAATCTGAAATATAGTTTTTTATTCTATCCATATATCCAGTCCAGTGAGAGTGGGTTTTTTCTTCCCCTGTTACAAATAAATTGTTAGTCCAAGAAACACCCCTCTGGGATTCCACTACTGGGAAATGAATCTGATAAAGCTCTACAAAACCCTTTAGGGCTGTTGGTGAGAGGAGGGTGCAAACCTGAATTATTAACTTGAACATCGACCTCCTCAGGAATGTTACATATTATTTTATGTTCCTTCTCCAGGTCTTAAAGAACATACTGCTTTCCTTATTTCCTCTGCTTATCCTACCCAGGCAAGTGTCCTTATTGCCATTTTTATCTATTTCTCACTTTTACCTGAAATCTTTTTTTCTTCAAGACCACAAAATGTCTTGATAGCATAAGGGTCATACCCTTCAGTTTGCTATATATTTCCTATCCATCTTAGTGTAAAGTGGGATTAAATGGAGTATGCATTTTCCTCTATTATATTGTGCCTGGTAGTTAAGTGTATAGGTCCACAGATCTATGTGGTTTATTGCATGATTTTTTTCAAATATTCACTTCCTCTCTCTGCAGAAAGATTGTACCTCTTTGCCCCAATAATGTCAAGTTTGGTCTTATAACTTGCATTGGTCAGTGAAATGTGAGCAGAAATGACATAGGCAACTTCCAGTCAGGAACTTTAGGACTTACCATGTGGTTCCTACCATCCTGTTATTTCCTCTACTGCAAGACCATCCCCAGATTAGCACATCTCAGGAATGGTTTGTTCCTTTAGCCTGGTCCTGGAATAAAGACGAGATAGAGCAGAGACACGAAGGACATAAAATGTGAGTGAGAAATAGACCTTTGTGGTATTAAGCCCCTGAGATGTAGGAGCCATTTGCTATCACAGTATAATCTAGCCCAGCTGACTGCTAAATCTATAAGCTCTGATGCAGTTTATTATTATTTGTATCCCAAAGAGCACCTAGCATAATCCTTTGCCCATAGTGCACATTTAACAAAAATTGGCTGAATATTATTTTTCTCTTACTCTTTCATTTCCCTTCCCTTTCTTTTCTAAACAATTCAGTCCGAAAGCCATTATAAGGGGCAGAGGAAGGTAGGCGTTTGGCAAAGGTGTGAAGAGGAGCTGTCATGACACAAAGCAGGGTGTCAGGGCTTCCCTGGTGGCACAGGTTGAGAGTCCGCCTGCCGATGCAGGGGACACGGGTTCGTGCCCCAGTCCGGAAGATCCCACATGCCACGGAGCGGCTGGGCCCGCGAGCCACAACTACTGAGCCTGCGCGTCCGGAGCCTGTGCTCCGCAACGGGAGAGGCCACAACAGTGAGAGGCCTGCGTACCGCAAAAAAAAAAAAAAAAAAAAGCAGGGTGTCAGAGCCTGAGCAAGACCAGGAGGCTTGGTCAAATCAGTAACTATATTATGGATAGTGGGAGTCAAGTTTCTCACTATCAGAGAAGGGAGTTACAAATATGGAAAGGGAGAAGATTAGAATAGACCCTGTTTAGTTGGACTGGAATTGGAGATATTAATGTGAACACATGGTTTTCAATATATGTAGATAGATAAATATAATTGTAAACATGTGTATATATATAAATTGCCTAGTTCTTGAAAGGGCTTGGGAGTAGCAACTTCCCAATGGAAATGACCACACCCAGCACCAGGTCTTGGCTTCTAAATACTATTCTACACTAAAGGAATCAGGGATCCTTGGGAAAAGAGCTGATTCCAAAGCTGAGACAGGGGAAGTAAGAAATGAGCCTGGAATATCCTATTCTGCCATAACTAAGGAAGTGCTCAGAAAAACAGAAAACTGATGTCAAAAGGAAACAGAATCCAGTTTGAAGAGGCTGCTACTGGCTATATCTGAGTCAGAGCATCAAAATAAATAATGAGAGTAATGAATTAAAACCCAGGAAACAACATAGGAATTCATCATATAAATATCTAGATAGATAAATGGGGAAATTGAAAGTTTGATGAGGAACAGGGCATTTACGTAACCTCAAAGTATCACCCCTCAAAATACTCAATCATTAAGAAAGACGTAGTAAACTTACATTGGAGAAGCCTGGCAACCACCATCCTAACCAAGTGATCATGGTTAGTATCACCAGTAATGGAACAAAATATTATAAAATGTGTGCCCTAACAGGCTGCAGTGAGCCACACAGGACCACTTCTGTGATATCCCTGCCAAAGAAACATAACCAGAATCTACTCATGAGGAGGCATCAGACAAACCCAAACTGAGGGATATTATAAAAAATGATTGGCCTCCGATCTCCAAAATTCTCAAGGTCATGAGAGTCAAGGGAGGACTTCAAAACTATTCCAGATTAAAGGTGATGAAAGAGAAATGACAACTAATGTGGCTGGGAAGGCAGAGATTTGGAGGGATGCAGCCACACGTCAAGGAATGCTGGCAGCCATCAGAAGCTGGAAGAGGCAAGGAATGAGTTGTTCCCTACAGCCTCTGGAGGGAGCATGGACCTGCTGACACCTTGAAGCTTGTTTTGGATTTCTGTGGAAGAAAGTATTTCTGTTTCAGTTTATGGTTATTTGTTACAACAACCAATGAAACGAATTCGGAATCATTCCCTAACACTTAAAGTCACCACGGTAGAGATGATGGCCGATCAAGAAGTAGATGTTGCCATATCTGGCTACTCTCCGTTACCAATGAATTGAAGCAAGATTGGGGATATTCAACATTTCCCGTATCATCATGCTTGAAGATCCAAGGAAAATCACAGATCTAGTACACTGTTAAAGTGGGTTTATCTTTAAAAAGAAGGCTAACAGTAAAATAGTTAATATTCCTGAAGAGGTAGATGTCCTTGTTAATAACTAAGGATTGTACTCTCCTTTCATCCACAGCTTGAAATGGTTTTACACAACTTTATTAAATTTATTTCCCGGTAGTAGAATGCCACAGGGGTATCACTTGATCTAACAATTCAGCTGTAGCAGGCTGTATTAGTCAGGGTTATCCAGAGAAACAGAAGCTACAGGATGTGTATATATATATATAGAGAGAGAGATTTATTTTAAGAAATAAGCTCACATGATTTGGAGGCTTAGCAAGTCCAAAATCTGCAGGGTAGGCTGGCAGGCTGGAGACTCAGGGAGGAATTGCAGTTTGAGTCCAAAAGCCGGCTGCAGGCAGAATTCCTTCTTGCTTGGGGAAGTCAGTCTTTTTCTATTAAGGCCTTTATATGATTTGATAAGATCCACCTACACTATGGAGGGTAATCTGCTTAAGTTAAAGATTTAAGTTTTTTTAATACTTTAATTTTTTAACTGAAGTATCATTGATATACAATATTATATGTTACAGGTGTACAATATAGTGATTCATATTTTTTAAAGGTTACATTTCATTTATAGTCATTATAAAATGTTTGCTATATTCCCTGTTTTGTACAATATATCCTTGTAGCTTATTTTATACCTAATAGTTTGTACCTCTTAATCCCTTACCCCTGTACTGCCTCTCCCCACTGGTAACCACTAGTTTGTTCTCTAAATCTGTGAGTCTGCTTCTTTTTTATGTTCACTAGTTTGTTTTATTTTTTTGATTCCACATATGAGTGATATCATACAGTATTTGTCTTTCTCTGTCTGACTTATTTCACTTAGCATAATGCCCTCCAAGTCTATCCATGTTGCAGCAAATGGCAAAATTTCATTCTCTTTATGGCTGAGTAGTATTCCATTGTGTGTGTGTGTGTGTGTGTGTGTATATATATATATATATATATATATATCACATAAACATTCAAATGTTAATCTCACTAAAAAAATACCTTCACAGAAACATCTAGAATAACGTTTGACCAAGTATCTGGATACTGTAACCTAGCTAAGTTGACCCAGAATATTAAACTTCACACAGGGAAAAAAGAACCCACTGTCATTGGGTTGGACATATGCATAGAATAAGAGCTCACCTTTTTGGATTCAAGATCATTTACTTTCATCTCGTGTCATTCAGTAATGTGTACACCTTTATCTCATTTTTTTTACCTGGTTTTCATTTTCAGCAGGAAAAGCAGCCTTGAGTATCATCAAAGTTTGGGACTCATTTTGCCACCTGGCAAATGCATTCTGTAACCATCTCACTAGCATAAAACATGTGGGAAAGTTTCTTACTAGCTATTCATGGAGTGAGAAAATCTAGGCCCATCTGCTTTACAGACCTGAATCAAGAAAGGCTACTCTCAGGACCCGGTCTTAAGGGTGCTAGAGAAGAGATCTAAGACATAAGGATGTTTTCACCTAAAAGTTTTTGACTGATTTTATTTAGAACAGTCTAACACATTCACTATAGAAAACAAAAGATCAGAGTTCAGCTGTGGCAGGAATCAACTACAAATTACTCATTCTGTTTCAGAAGATGATGTAATTTCTTCTCCCAGGGAGAGAAATGACACTCACCTTGGATCATGTGGCCATGAGCAGGAAAACAGAAGTCAGTCCTTGATGGATCTGAGAAATGTCTCTTCCCTCATGCCTTCCTAGTTCTTTGGTTTCTTAGGAATATCAGCTGGGAAAGGATATGTATCGCAACCAAGAGAATCAGGGGGATTGTGAAGTGACGTGTCAATAACATAATAATGATGAATTAAATGTCTATTTTGTACCAGATGCTGTCCTGGTTACCACGGAGACAAGATGACGACAAAATATGGCCCTTGATCCTCTGTCTAGTGGGAGCAACAAATAAATGAGTCACTGTGATGCATGAGGGAGAGAGCTGCAGGCAAAGAGTTGACAGAAACAAAGGAGGGACTGACTAACTCTGAGGGTCTAGGAAGACTTCACAGAGGAGGTGACCTTTGACCTGTACCTTGGAAGATGCTTAAGAGTCTAGCAGGAGGAATAACAGGAAACAGAGGATTCCAGAGACTGGGAGTTAATTTTTTGTTTATTTACTTACTGGTTTTATTACTGATTATTAAAGTACTGAAGATTCACTTAGAAAATATGGAATATACCAAAAAATTATAAAGAAGTAAAAAAAAAAAAAAACCAAAATGACCCATAACTTTAATACATAGATGCAATACAGCAGCAATAATTACTCTGCCATAATTCCTTATTTTCTTTTTCTATTCATTTTACCATAAACTTGTATTTATTCTATAGCTATAACTTTGTATATTGTTTACTCTTAAAACATGTTCTATCATTTAAAAACTTGGTAAACTAATATTTGATAGCTTCTTGAAATCTCACCAAGCAGATTTATCACGATATTTGTAAAAGCACTAGTTTACTGTGGATTTCTGTGCTCCAGGTTTTCATTCATATAAGGCATGTCTTTGTGTGTAAACTTTTGTCATATTTTAGAAGTGGAAACCCTAGGTTAAAGTATTTGAACATTATTAATGCTCTTGATTACTAGCCATATTGTTTTCTAGGACAGTTGCAACAAATTATCACTAACAAAGTTGGAAAGTGCCTTTCTTACTAAACTATCAACTTTGCATAGAATTTTTAAAAATAGATTTTAGCATGCATTCAGTAAAGTGCACTAATCTCAAATGTATAGCTACTGGAATAGTATCACTTTTTACCTATTTGATAATGTAAAAGGAAAAATTTTTGTTTCTTTTAAAAAATATGTATGTTGTATTTGTCATATTTGCTGTAAATATTTTTCCCAGATTGTTGTTTCTTTCCATTTTCTTTGTGATGTTTTCTGACAATCAAACATTTTATTGTTTGTGTTGTCAAGTTTTTCTGTCTTTTCTTTTGAGATGTCTTTCAAGCAGAATTCAAAATACTTCTAGATTTTTTTGAGACTTCTTCTTTGACTCATGGGTTATTCAGAAGTGTGTTGTTTAATTTCCAAATAATTTGGAGGATGATCCAGCTATATTTCTGCTACTGATTTCTAGTTTAATTCCATTGTGGTGAGAACATTCTTTGTATGATTTCTAAGTTTGTTAAGGTGTGTTTTGTGGCCTATCTTGGTGAATGTTGCATGAGCTTAAGAAGAATGTATGTTCTGCTGTTGTTGGATAGAGTGGTCTGCAGGTGTCAATAAGATCCAGTTGATTGTGCTCGCTTCGGGAGCACATATACTAAAATTGGAACGATACAGAGAAGATTAGCATGGCCCCTGCGCAAGGATGACACGCAAATTTGTGAAGCGTTCCATATTTTTGTCTGTCATACAGAGTGAAGTAAGTTAGAAAGAGAAAAACAAATACCGTATGCTAACACATATATATGGAATCTAAAAAAAAAAAAAAATGGGGCTTCCTTGGTGGCGCAGTGGTTGAGAGTCCGCCTGCCGATGCAGGGGACACGGGTTCGTGCCCCGGTCCGGGAAGATCCCACATGCCGCGGAGCGGCTGGGCCTGTGAGCCACGGCCGCTGAGCCTGCGCATCCGGAGCCTGTGCTCCGCAACGGGAGAGGCCACAACAGTGAAAGGCCCGCGTACCGCAAAAAAAAAATGGTCATGAAGAACCTAGGGGCAGGATGGGAATAAAGACGCAGACCTACTAGAGAATGGAGTTGACGACACGGGGAGGGGGAAGGGTATGCTGGGACAAAGTGAGAGATTGGCATTGACATATACACACTATGAAATGTAAAATAAATAGCTAGTGGGAAGCAGCCGCGTAGCACAGGGAGATGAGCTCGGTGCTTTGTGACCACCTAGAGGGGTGGGATAGGGAGGGTGGGAGGGAGATGCAAGAGGAAGGAGATATGGGGATATATGTATATGTATAGCTGATTCACTTTGTTATAGCGCAGAAACTAACACACTATTGTAAAGCAATTATACTCCAATAAAGATGTTAACAAAATAAACAAGATCCAGTTGATTGATAGCGCTACTCAGGTTATCCATATCCTTACTGATTTACTGCCCGCTTGATCCATCAGCTATTAATAGAGGGATGTTGAAGCCTCTATTTAAAATAGTGGATTTGTCTATAACTCCTTTCAGTTCTCTCAGTTTTTAACTCAAGTATTTTGGTACATATTTAGGTGCATACTTGTTTAGGGTTGTTATGTCTTCTTGGAGAATTACACCCTTCATCATGACGTACTGCCTCTTTTTTTTTTCTTTCGGTACGCGGGCCTCTCACTGCTGTGGCCTCTCCCGTTGCGGAGCACAGGCTCCGGACGTGCAGGCCCAGCAGCCATGGCCCACGGGCCCAGCCGCTCCGCGGCATGTGGGATCCTCCCGGACCGAGGCATGAACCCGCGTTCCCAGCATCGGCAGGCGGACTCAACCACTGCGCCACCAGGGAAGCCCAACTGCCTCATTTTATTCCTGATAATCTTTCTTGTTCAGAAGTCAGCTTTGTCTGAAATTAATATAGGCACTCCAAGTTTCTTTAGTTAATGTTATCATGGTATATCTTTCTCCATCCCTTTATTTATAATCTCAGTCTTTATATATAAAATGGGTTTCTTATAGTTAGGTCTTGTTTTTCTTAATCCATGTTAACAATCTCTGTCTTTAATTGGTGTATCTAGACCATTCACATACATAACTCCACCATGAAAATCTGGTAGCATTCCTGGAGGTAAGAACCACAAAACTGTGGGGACTTTCCCCAAACACTGTGGTCCCAGGAGTTTCTCACTCGTAACAGTCCATATTCAGCCTCTGGAATTTCACTCAAAATTACCATTCAAGTATACAATTCTTTTTTTTTCTTCCAGTTTTATATGCTATAATTTATATGATATAATTGACAGCACTGCATAAGTTTAAGGTGTATAGCATAAAGATTTGATTTACATACACTGAGGAGTGATGCTCACAATAAGTTTAGTGAACATCCATCATCTCCTATAGGTACAAAATTAAAGAAATAGAAAAGTTTTTTTCTTGTGATGAGAACTGTCAGGATTCAGTCTCTTAACTTTCTATATAACATACAGCAAGCAGTGTTATATTTATCATGTTGTATATTACATCCCTGGTTCTTCTAATGCTTCTTGACTTGTGTGTAAATGCCACCTGTTTTCTCTAAAAATTAAATCATAATCTATGAAATTATGACAGAAAGGAATGACAAAATTTATTGTCATTAGAACTCATGGTGCAAAAGTCATGATAGGTAAAATAGACGGTACATTAGCATGAAGCCAGTGGTACCAAACTGTGCTAATATTCATTGTATTCTTAACTGCCAGGTCCTCAAGTGTACAATGCTTAACTGACCAACGTCACTGAAAATCTGGACCAAGGAGATAAAGATTTAGCACATCTAGAAAACCATTTCTTTAAAGATACACAACCATGGCATAAGCATATTGTCTAAAAAGTGTCTATGAAGTATCCTTTTAAAATGGCTTAGTTTACATGGACACCAAGAGCA
Organism: Monodon monoceros; assembly: GCF_005190385.1. NCBI lineage: Eukaryota > Metazoa > Chordata > Mammalia > Artiodactyla > Monodontidae > Monodon > Monodon monoceros. Next base: position 16,919,369 of record NW_021703777.1, read on the forward strand.
TGCTACCACTGTAGACCTACAGAGGATCTCACAGAGCCAAGTCTTGGGAGCAGAGAGCCAAGCAGGAGTGACTTGGAAGGCAGAGTGGCTAAGCAAGGGTAGCCTTTACTGCAGCCCCTTGGGCTGCGCGTCTGGGGAGAGCATCTCTAAAAGCTTCTCAGAAACAGCAAACTAAGTGTGAATTTTATATCTGATACCCAAAGCACCCCCCACCCCTTTATCCTGCTAGTGGCTTTGTCTGTATGTATTCAGAGCTGCTCAGTTTACAGGTCTGGTCAATGTCACACCACGTTATTATGCCCTAAAGGAATTTCACAGTCCCTGTGTACACCTCCTACATTCCTGCTGTGGCAAGTGAATAAAGGTTCCAGTCCAGTTTGGAGCAAATAAAAATCTGGACCACGCTGCGCGAAGTCACCTGGACAGCCTCTTGCAGCTCACCACTAGGACTACTAAATGCACTGTGTTAATTACTGAAAGATTCAAGCCACAACAAAACTATAGTAATCAAAACAATGAAGTACTGGCTTAAAGATAGACATATAGGGACCTCCCTGGGGGCGCAGTGGTTAATAACCCGCCTGCCAATGCAGGGGACAATGGTTCGAACGCTGGTCCAGAAAGATCCCACATGCTGCGGAGCAACTAAGTCCGTGTGCCACAACTACTGAGCCTGTGCTCTAGAGCCTGTGAGCCACAACTACTGAGCCCGCGTGCTGCAACTACTGAAGCCTGTGCACCTAGAGCCCGTACTCCACAAGAGAAGCCACCGCAGTGAGAAGCCTGCTCACTCTAATGAATAGTACCCCCACTAGCCACAACTACAGAAAACCCCCGCACAACAACGAAGACCCAACACAGCCAAAAACAAAATAAATAAAATAAATAAAAATTTTAAAAAGATAGACATATAGATCGATGGGAAAGAATTGAGAATCCAGAAACAAATCCTTACATTTTTGACAAGGATGTCAAGACAATTCAGTGGGGAAAGAATAATCTTTTCAACAAATGGTGCAAGGACAACTGGATATCTAAATGCAAAAGAATGAAGTTGGACCATTACCTTGCAAAATACAAAATACAAAAATTAACTTATGGGGAGCTCAAGATGGCGGAAGAGCAAGATGCAGAGATCACCTTCCTCCCCACAAATACATCAGAAATACAGCTACATGTGGGACCCCTACAGAACACCTACTGAACTCTGGCAGAAGACCTCAGACCTCCCAAAAGGCAAGAAACCCCCCACGTACCTGGGTAGGGCAAAAGAAAAAAGAATAAACAGAGACACAAGAATAGGGACGGGACCTGCACCAGTGGGAGGGAGCTGTGAAGGAGAAAAGGTTTCCACACACTAGGAATCCCCTTCGTGGGCGGAGACTGCGGGTGGCGGAGGGGGGAAGCTTCGAAGTCACGGAGGAGAGCACAGCAACAGGGTGCGGAGGGCAAAGCGGAGAGATTCCAGCACAGAGGATCGGTGCCGACCAGCACTCACCAGGCCGAGAGGCTTGTCTGCTCACCTGCCAGGGCGGGTGGGGCTGGGAGCGGAGGCTCGGGCTTCGGTTGGAGCGCCGGAAGAGGACTGGGGTTGGCGGCGTGAACACAGCCTGCAGGGGGTTAGTGCGCCACGGCTAGCCGGGAGGGAGTCCGGGAAAACGTCTGAAGCTGCCGAAGAGGCAAGAGACTTTTTCTTCCCTCTTCGTTTCCTGGTGCGCGAGGAGAGGGGATTAAGAGCGCCGCTTAAAGGAGCTCCAGAGACGGGCAGGAGACGCTAGGGCTGCTGCTGCCGCCACCAAGAAGCCTGTGTGCGAACACAGGTCACTCTCCACACCCCGCTTCCGGGAAGCCTGTGCAGGCCGCCACTGCCAGGGTCTCGGCATCCAGGGACAACTCATGCGTGAGAACGCACGGCGCCTCAGGCTGCTGCAACGTTACGTACGCCGGTCTCTGCCGCCGCAGGCCCTCCTCGCACTCCGTGCCCCTCCCTTCCCCTGGCCTGAGTGAGCCAAAGCCCCTGAATCAGCGGCTCCTTTAACCCCGTCCTGTCTGAGAGAAGAACACACGTCCTCAGGCGACCTACACGCAGAGGCGGGGCGAAATCCAAAGCTGAACCCCTGGGAGCTGTGCGAACAAAGAAGAGAAAGGGAAATCTCTCCCAGCAGCCTCAGGGGCAGCAGATTAAATGTCCACAATCAACTTGATGTACCTGCATCTGTGGAATACCTGAATACACAACAAATCATCCCAAATTGAGGAGGTGGACTTTGGGAGCAAGGGTATATATATATTTTTCCCTTTTTCTCTTTTTGTGAGTGTGTATGTGTATGCTTCTGTGTGTGATTTTGTCTGTATAGCTTTGCTTTTACCATTTGTCCTAGGGTTCTGTCTGTCCGGTTTTTTTGTTGTTGTTTGTTTTTCTAGTATAGTTTTTAGCACTTGTTATCACTGGTGGATTTGTTTTTTGGTTTGGTTGTTCTCTTCTTTCTTTTTTTAATTAAAAATTTTTTTTATTACTTAAAAATTTTTAAATAATTTTTTAGTTTTTATTTTAATAACTTTAGTTTTTTAAATTCTATTTTATCTTCTTCTTTCTTTCTTTCTTCTTTTTTTTCTCCCTTTTATTCTGAGCCATGTGGATGACAGGCTCTTGGTGCTCCAGCCAGGCGACAGGGCTGTGCCTCTGAGGTGGGAGAGCCAAGTTCAGGACACAGGTCCACAAGAGACCTCCCAGCTCCACGTAATATCCAACGGCGAAAAACTCCCAAAGATCTCCAGCTCAACGCCAAGACCCAGCTCCACGCAGCAACCAGCAAGCTACAGTGCTGGACACCCTATGCCAAACAACTAGCAAGGCAGGAACACAACCCCATCCATTAGCAGAGGGGCTGCCTAAAATCATAATAAGGCCACAGACACCACAAAACACACCACCAGATGTGGACCTGCCCACCAGAAACACAAGATCCAGCCTCATCCACCAGAACACAGGCACGAGTCCCCTCTACCAGGAAGCCTACACAACCCACTGAACCAAACTGAGCCACTGGGAGCAGACACCAAAAACAACGGGAACTACGAACCTGCAGCCTGCGAAAAGGAGACCCTAAACACAGTAAGTTAAGCAAAATGAGAAGACAGAGTAACACACAGCAGGTGAAGGAGCAAGGCAAAAACCCACCAGCCCTAACAAATGAAGAGGAAATACGCAGTCTATCTGAAAAAGAATTCAGGATAATTATAGTAAAGATGATTCAAAATCGTGGAAATAGAATGGAGAAAATAAAATAAACGTTTAACAAGGACGTAGAAGAACTAAAGAGCAAACAAAACAGTGATGAAAAATACAATAAGTGAAATTAAAAATTCTCTAGAAGGGATCAGTAGCAGAATAACTGAGGCAGAAGAACGGATAAGTGACCTGGAAGATAAAATAGTGGAAATAACTACTGCAGAGCAGAAAAAAGAAAAAAAAGAATTGAGGACAGTCTCAGAGACCTCTGGGACAGCATTAAATGCACCAACATTTGAATTATAGGGGTCCCAGAAGAAGAAGAGAAAAAGAAAGGGACTGAGAAAATATTTGAAGAGATTATAGTTGAAAACTTCCCTAATATGGTAAAGGAAATAGTTAATCAAGTCCAGGAAGCACAGAGAGTCCCATACAGGATAAATAAAAAGGAGCAACACGCCAAGACACGTATTAATCAAACAATCAAAAATTGAATACAAAGAAAAAACATTAAAAGCAGCAAGGGAAAACAACAAATAACACACAAGGGAATCCCCACAAGGTTAACAGCTGATCTTTCAGCAGAAACTCTGCAAGCCAGAAGGGAGTGGCAGGACATATTTAAAGTGATAAAGGAGAAAAACCTACAACCAAGATTACTCTACCCAGCAAGGTTCTCATTCAGATTCGATGGAGAAATTAAAACCTCTACAGAAAAGCAAAAGCTAAGAAAATTCAGCACCATCAAGCCAGCTTTACAACAAATACTAAAGGAACTTCTCTAGGCAAGAAACACAAGAGAAGGAAAAGACCTACAATAACAAGCCAAAAACAATTAAGAAAATGGTAATAGGAACATACATATCAATACTTACCTTAAATGTAAATGGATGACATGCTCCAACCAAAAGACAGACTGGCTGAATGGATACAAAAACAAGACCCGTATATATGCGGTCTACAAGAGACCCACCTCAGACCTAGGGACACATACAAACCTAAAGTGATGGAATAGAAAAAGATATTCCATGCAAGTGGAAATCAAAAGAAACCTGGAGTAGCAATTCTCATATCAGACAAAATAGACTTTAAAACAAAGACTATTACAACAGACAAAGAAGTACACTACATAATGATCTAGGGATCAACCCAAGAAGAAGATATAACAATTGTAAATATTTATGCACCCAACATAGGAGCACCTCAATACATAAGGCAAACGCTAACAGCCATAAAAGGGGGAATCGATAGTAACAGAATCATAGTAGGGGACTTTAACACCCCATTTTCACCAATGGACAAATCATCCACAATGAAAATAAATAAGGAAACACAAGCTTTAAATGATACATTAAACAAGATGGGCTTAATTGATATTTATAGGACATTCCATCCAAAAACAAGTGAATACACTTTCTTCTCAAGTGCTCATGGAACATTCTCCATGATAGATCATATCTTGGGTCACAAATCAAGCCTTGGTAAATTTAAGAAAATTGAAATCCTATCAAGTATCTTTTCTGACCACAACGCTAGGAGACTAGATATCAATTACAGGGAAAACTCTGTAAAAAGTACAAACACATGGAGGCTACACAATGCAGTACTTAATAACCAAGAGATCACTGAAGAAATCAAAGAGGAAATCAAAAAATACCTATAAACAAATGACAATGAAAACACGATGACCCAAAACCTATGAGATGAAGCAAAAGCAGTTCTAAGAGGGAAGTTTATAACAATAAAATCCTACCTTAAGAAACAAGAAACATCTCAAATAAACAACCTAAACTTACACCTAAAGCAATTAGAGAAAGAAGAACAAAAAACCCCAAAGTTCGCAGAAGGAAAGAAATCATAAAGATCAGATCAGAAATAAATGAAAAAGAAATGAAGGAAACGATAGCAAAGATCAATAAACTAAAAGCTGGTTCTTTAAGAAGATAAACAAAATTGATAAACCATTAGGCAGACTCATCAAGAAAAAAAGGGAGAAGACTCAAATCAATAGAATTAGAAATGAAAAAGGAGAAGTAACCAGTGACACTGCAGAAATACAAAGGATCATCAGAGATTACTGCAAGCAACTATATGCTAATAAAATGCACAACCTGGAAGAAATGGACAAATGCTTAGAAATGCACAACCTTCCGAGACTGAACCAGGAAGAAATAGAAAACATGAACAGACCAATAACAAGCACTGAAATTGAAACTGTGATTAAAAATCTTCCAACAAACAAAAGCCCAGGACTAGATGGCTTCACAGGCGAATTCTATCAAACATTTAGAGAAGAGCTAACACCTATCCTTCTCAAACTCTTCCAAAATATAGCAGAAGGAGGAACACTCCCAAACTCATTCTACGAGGCCACCATCACCTTGATACCAAAACCAGACAAAGATGTCAAAGAAAGAAAACTACAGGCCAATATCATTGATGAACATAGATGCAAAAATTCTCAACAAAATACTAGCAAACAGAATCCAACAGCACATTAAAAGGATCATACGTTATGATTAAGTGGGGTTTACCCCAGGAATGCAAGGATTCTTCAATATACACAAATCAATCAATGTGATACACCATATTAACAAACTGAAGGAGAAAAAACATATGATCATCTCAATAGATGCAGAGAAAGCTTTTGACAAAATTCAACACCCAATTATGATAAAAACCCTGCAGAAAGTAGGTATAGAGGGAACTTTCTTCAACATAATAAAGGCCATGTGACAAACCCACAGCCAACATCATCCTCAATGGTGAAAAACTGAAACCATTTCCACTAAGAGCAGGAACAAAACAAGGTTGCCCACTCTCACCACTATTATTCAACATAGTTTTTGAAGTTTTAGCCACAGCAATCAGAGAACAAAAAGAAATAAAAGTAATCCAAATCAGAAAGGAAGAAGTAAAACTGTCACTGTTTGCAGATGACGTGATACTATACATAGAGAATCCTAAAGATGCTACCAGAAAACTACAAGAGCTAATCAATGAATTTGGTAAAGTAGCAGGATACAAAATTCATGCACAGAAATCTCTTTCATTCCTATACACTAATGGTGAAAAATCTGAAAGTGAAATTAAGAAAACACTCCCATTTACCATTGCAACAAAAAGAATAAAATACCTAGGAAAAAACCTACCTAAGGAGACATAAGACCTGTATGCAGAAAACTATAAGACACTGATAAAAGAAATTAAAAATGATACAAACAGATGGAGAGATATACCACGTTCTTGGTTTGGAAGAATCAACATTGTGAAAATGACTGTATTACCCAAAGCAATCTACAGAGTCAATGCAACCCCTATCAAACTACCACTGGCATTTTTAAACAGAACTAGAAGAAAAAATTTCACAATTTGTATGGAAACACAAAAGACCCTGAATAGCCAAAGCAATCTTTAGAAAGAAAAGCAGAGCTGGAGGAATCAGGCTCCCTGACTTCAGACAATATGGTAGTGGCACAAAAACAGAAATATAGATCAATGGAACAGGATAGAAAGCCCAGAGATAAACCCACACACATATGGCCACCTTATCTTTGATAAAGGAGGCAAGAATATACAGTGGAGAAAAGAGAGCCTCTTCAATAAGTGATGCTCAGAAAACTGGACAGCTACATGTAAAAGAATGAAATTAGAACCCTCCCTAACACCATACACAAAAATAAACGCAAAATCGATTAAAGACCTAAATGTAAGGCCAGACACTATCAAACTCTTAGAGGAAAACATAGGCAGAACACTCTATGACATAAATCACAGCAAGATCCTTTTTGATCCACCTCCTAGAGAAATGGAAATAAAAACAAAAATAAACAAATGGGACCTAATGAAACTTCAACGCTTTTGCACAGCAAAGGAAACCATAAACAAGACCAAAAGACAACCCTCAGAATGGGAGAAAATATTTGCAAATGAAGCAACTGACAAAGGATTAATCTCCAAAATTTACAAGCAGCTCAATAACAAAAACACAAACAACCCAATCTAAAAATGGGCAGAAGACCTGAATAGACATTTCTCCAAAGAAGATATACAGATTGCCAACAAACACATGAAAGAATGCTCAACATTATTAATCATTAGAGAAATGCAAATCAAAACTACAATGAGATATCATCTCACACCAGTCAGAATGGCCATCATCAAACAATCTAGAAACAATAAATGCTGGAGAGGGTGTGGAGAAAAGGAAACACTCTTGCACTGCTGGTGGGAATGTGAATTGGTACAGCCACTATGGAGAACAGCATGGAGGTTCCTTAAAAAACTACAAATAGAACTACCATATGACCCAGCAATCCCACTACTGGGCATATACCCTGAGAAAACCATAATTCAAGAAGAGTCATGTACCAAAATGTTCATTGCAGCTCTATTTACAATAGCCAGGAGATGGAAGCAACCTAAGTGTCCATCATCGGATGAATGGATAAAGATGTGGCACATATATACAATGGAATATTACTCAACCGTAAAAAGAAATTGAGTTATTTGTAGTGAGGTAGATGGACCTAGAGTCTGTCATACAGAGTGAAGTAAGTCAGAAAGAGAAAGACAAATACCGTATGCTAACACATATATATGGAATCTAAGAAAAAAACAATGTCATGAAGAACCTAGGGGTAAGACGGGAATAAAGACAAAGACCTACTAGAGAATGGACTTGAGGATATGGGGAGGGGGAAGAGTAAGCTGTGACAAAGTGAGAGAGTGGCATGGACATATATACACTACCAAACGTAAAATAGATAGCTAGTGGGAAGCAGCTGCATAGCATAGGAAGATCAGCTCAGTGCTTTGTGACCACCTAGAGGGGTGGGATAGGGAGGGTGGGAGGGAGGGAGATGCAAGAGGGAAGAGATATGGGAACATATGTATATGTATAACTGATTCACTTTGTTATAAAGCAGAAACTAACACACCATTGTAAAGCAATTATACTCCAATAAAAACGTTAAGAAAAAAAAAAAAACCAAACCGAACAAAGTTAACCCACCTCTTCTCTCAGATGCTGCAGCCTAGAAGCGGCTTCTGAAGCACTCCCTCAGCCATGCACATGTACCTGCCAGGACCCCAGCCTCCCAGGCAAGGAAGCCCCTCACACTCTATCAGAAACAGTGGCTGTTCCCTGACCAAACGAGTTTTGTAATAAAATTGTTCCTTGTCCATGTGAAACTGAGGAAAATGGGAGCAACGCACTTAACTTTTTATGAAGCTAAAATTGAAATAACTCTTTTATTCTGATGTTATGCCCTTTTTAAATTTGTGATGTTAAAATGTTCTTTTTTTCACCTTATGGAGATAGTAGATGCTGGTTCTTTTTTTGTTTGCTTGTTTTTAGGGGGGGGGTTTGCTAGTCACTTTTAAATTTCCAAGGGGGAAATACATTGTTCCGGATATTCTACACTTGCCTGATTATACAACTTTCACTGAAAAGCACTTAATAGAAACTATTTTTCCATTTACTATTTTTTTTCTATTTTTCTATTAACTATCTTTGTTAGTTGCTTTCATTTTGCCCCATTTGGCGAAATTAAATGGTTGGGAAACTCCCCTCCGCAATTTTAGAAATATATATCTTACTGACCCATTAAATACAATAACCTGAGAAACAGTGATCAAAAATGTCTTTCAAAGGAGCACCACAGGAAGTTGAATCCAGTGTCAATAAAATGTGTTCAAAACAGATATCATTATGGTTACAATGTACTTCAAATGAATACCAAAAAGTAACAGTGGAGCAGCTTAGCAGGTATAAAAATAATCCTTTAAAGCTGCGAATGATGTGCAAACACATCACTCCTCAAAAAACTTGGCAGGAAGAGTTAATGGAAAATCTATTTATTATCTGGGGGCTTCCCTGGCGGTCCAGTGGTTAAGACTCCATGCTTCCAATGAAGGGGGCAAGGGTTTGATCCCTGGTGGGGGAACTAAGATCCCACATGCCACGGTGCAGCCAAAAAAAAAAAGTCTATTTGTTATTAAAGACTGCTGGTCTCATAAATCTTTTTCTTGCTTTAATAGTTTTAACAATCATCCTTTTAAAAAAAACAATTTACTTTTTAAAAAATGTTTATTGGAGTATAGTTGATTTACAATGTGTGTACAGCAAAGTGAATCAGTTATATATATACATATATCCACTCTTTTTTAGATTCTTTTCTCATATAGGCCATTACAGAGTACTGAGTTGAGTTCTCTGTGCTATATAGTGGGTCCTTATTACTTATGTAGTTTATATATAGTAGTGTATATATGTCAATCCCAATTTATCTATCCCTCCCTCACCCCCTGGTAACCATAAGTTTGCCAAACAATTTAACAACTTCAGTAAAGTCAGAGCAAAATATTAATGTAAAGTCTAAAATTGTTCATTCCTATGGTCAGAAAAATTATATTTTACCCATAAATGGTAATAATGTCAGTAACGGTATAAGTCTCCATGTGTCTCTTCTGACATATTTTAGGATTCAAGTCTACATTACTAAAAATTTGTAAGCCCATTTACCTGCATCTTTTACTCCCTGGACAAATTTCTGTGACAGTAGACTTAAAGTCTGATACTGAGATGTGAATATGGTCCCTAAAGGATTAGAACAATGGCCTGGATATCATTATAGAATCATGGTATTTTTCATAAATTTCTTGGTTCGGCATTTCTCAACAGTGTTTCTATTAAGCGCTTTCAATAAAAGAGTTGTATAGTCATGCAAGTTTAGAAGATCCTGAATAATGTATTTCTCCCTTGGAAATTCACAATACACACTGGCACATTAAAGGTTCTAAGAAGCCCTGCCCTAAAAAAACCTCTTCAGCTTGGTTTAATACAGTTTTCCCAAACTTTCTTTAGCATTTAACATTCATGAATGGAACACACTTGGAGAAACAATGATCTAATTCAGGGTATTTTATTGGTTGTAAAACTAGGACCAGAGAAAGGTTAAGAGACTTTGTTCAAGATTGCCCAAGAAAGTAATAGCCATCAGGACCAGAAACCCAGGTTTCCCCAATATTCTATTATGACATGCTGCCTTTGTTCGGCCTCATAAAAACTTTGGAAATTGTTATGGAAAACCTGTTATGAAAGTGAAACAGAGAAAACCCAGGTGGATACAAAGTGCGTTCTTATCAATTTCCATTCCTTTCCAGTTGATGTTATCAGAACATTTTTTAAAACTTGGTGGTGTGTGCATAAATGGGAGGCTTGTAATTGGTGAATGGTGTAGAGAAATTGCTTCTTCTTCAGGCTACTGTTATTCAGATTATGTTTGAATGTATGAAAATTTCGGACAAAGATGTTAGCTTCTAAGAAACACACTGAAGCCCTCTGTATCTAAGGATCAAGATATAACGGGTTGAGATAGTATGAACTTGGATACTCTGTGTCATAGATTATGTATTTTGGACATTTATCTAACAACTGATCCTTAGAACATAAAATAATACACTATATAACAGCAGTCCCCAACCTTTTTGGCATCAGAGATCGGTTTCGTGGAAGACAATTTTTTCACGGACGGGAGTTGGCGCGGGGTTGGCGGGGGGATGGTTCAGGAGGTAATGCGAGTGATGGGGAGTGGCAGATGAAGCTTCGCTTGCTCACTGGCTGCTCACCTCCTGCTGTGCAGCCCGGTTCCTAACAGACAAGGCACCCTTCCGCGGCCTGGGGGTTGAGGATCCCTCCTATACAGTGTAAGCACTCCACAAAACCTGTTCATGTTTATTTAGTAATCCCTAATACCTTTTTTCATTTAGAAATTTCTAAACTTTAATTTAATCAACCTCCATTAAAAAATACTTCTAAAATGTTTGAATAATTGTCATGTAGCATTACTGTCTCCTATCAGAATAGAATTAGTCACATACTTTCTATTACTTTGGAATATTGTGAGATGGTTAATTATAGTGTACCTGAATGATTTCCAGTAGTCCCTTGAAAAAGGCCTCAGTGATCCATTTTGTACCAATGGGTTAAGAAAAGCAAAATAAACATACTTCCAATTTCATAGTTCTTTTTTTCTGTGTAAAAACCACTTTTTAAAAGAGATAGTCATTAAGAAAGATTTGTAAGGGGGTAGGGGCAGTACAGGGGTAGGGGATTAGGAGATAAAAACTATTATGTATAAAGTAAGCTACAAGGAACAAGGACCTACTGTATAGCACAGGGAACTATATTCAGTATCTTGTAATACCTATAATGGAAAAGAATCTGAAAAAGAATATATATATATATATATATATATATACACACACATATAAAACTGAATCACTTTGCTGTACACTTGAAACACTGTAAATCAACAATACTTCAATAAAAAAATAAAATAAAATAAGGTACAAGGATATAGTATACAACACAGGGAATATAGCCAATATTCTATAATAACTATAAATGGAGTATAACCTTTAAAAATTATGAATCACTACATCGTACACCTGTAACTTACATAATACTGTACATCAACTATACTTCAAAAAGAAAATACTCAAAAAAAGATTTGTGAATGTTTTTTCTAATTAATTTTTATTAGAATATAGTTGCTTTACAGTACTGTGTTAGTTTCTGCTGTACAGCAAAGTGAATCAGTTATACATACACCTATATCCCCTCTTTTTTAGATTTCCTTCCCATTTAGGTCACCACAGAGCACTGAGTGGAGTTCCCTGTGCTATACAGTAGGTTCTCACCAGTTGTAAATGTTTTTAAGAAACACATCTCTAAATTAACCCACATAAAAATCTTGTAATGGTCAGAGAATAGAACTTCAGAATAGTCTTCATATAATTCATATAATTAATGACAGAAGTGGTTAGTGACACTTTGTTTCAAAAATGTGCAATTTAATATTCGTAACTTACAGCCCTCCTTTTGTTTTCTTTTAATTTTCTATATGAGAACAATTTTTTTTCCCCACTGAGACTATACTTATTAATATTTATTTATTTTTTCTGCCCTGGGTCTTATTTGTGGCACACGGGATCCTCACCATGGCATGTAGACTTCTTAGTTGCAGCATGCATGTGGGATCTAGTTCCCTGACCAGGGATCAAACCCTGGCCCCCCCGAATTGGGAGTGCGGAGCCTCAGCCACTGGACCACCAGGGAAGTCCTGAGACTATATTTAAATTACAGAGGAAGAACATGTTAAAATTTCTTTATAGCCTCATGTCACTTCTCTGTTTATTGTACACTCCACCTTCAGAATCCTGTCCTTGTTCTTCTAAACTTCTGTTGCAGGCAGAATTCTAATGTCCTCCATGGTCTCTGTCCTCTAATGGTTTCCCCATCATTATATAAGTTACATAGCAAAAGGATTTGACAGGTGCAATTAAGTGTATTAATCCGTAGACCTTAAGCCAGAGAGAGGATCTAGGAGGGCTTAACCTAATCACATGAGCCCTATAAAAGCATAGAGTTTTCTCCAGCTGGTAGTAAAAGTCAGAGAGATTCCAAATATGTGAAGGATTTGACATGCCATTTCTGCCTTTGAAGATGGAGTCGGCCATGTGGTAAAGAATATGAACAGCTTCTGGGAGCTGAGAGCAGCCCCCAGCTGACAGCCAGCAAGGAAATGGGAATGACAGTCCTACAACCACAAGGAACAGAATGCCGCCAACAACATGAAAAGGCTGGAAGAGGATTCTTCTCCAGAACCTCTAAGATAAGAGCCCAGTCCAGCCTATACATGAGTTCTTAAAAAAATATGTTAAAGAAATGTCTACCAATTCTTGTGATATTAAGATTTTTTTTTAAAGTCAAGAATGTCAAATTTTGTAAAATGCCTGTACACATCTGCAAAGATACTCCTATCATTTCTCTCCTTTATCTATTAATCTAGTTAGTTATTATTGTTGCCTTAGTAATTTTCCTTGTATTCCTGGTATGAATCCAATGAGGGCATAGACTGTTACTGCATTAATTTGCTACTGGATTCTAACTGTCCTTTATGGGACAACCTGGGTAATCTTAAGGAGAAGAGAAGGTTAATTTCACTTCGGTCTCCTACAGGAAATCTCTTAAGGCATAGGCAGCTGCTGAGGTTATTTTATCACATTTTCTGTTTTTCTACTGTAGAATAAGTTATAATACTGTGTTCATTACAGATGTGGAAAAGTAAAGTAATCAACAAGCAGGGGCCATCCATAATGACAATACCCCAAGTATAATAGCCAGCCTCCAAACTGACCCCCAATGATCACTGCCTCCTGGTATACATGACCTTGGGTAGCCTCCTCCCATATTAGGTAGCCATAGGATATTGCAAAAAATAATAGGTCGTGATTTCTAAGCCTAAGTCATAAAAGATGTTGCAGTTGCAGCTTCTGTATTGTTCTCTCTCGAATCACTTGCTCTGGGGGGAGGCAGGTGCCATGTTGTAAGGTCATGCAAGCAGCCCTATGGAGAGGCTTACATAATGAAGAGCTAAAGTCTCCTACCAACAGCCATGTGAATGAACCATCTTGGCAATGGATCCTTAAATACCAGTGAGATTCCAGATGACCACAACCACAGCCAATGTTTTGCCTGCAACCTCATGAGACATCCCAAGCTAAACCATCCAATTAAGCCACTCCTTTATTTCTGACCCACAGAAACTATACAATAATAAATGTTTGTTTTTTAAGTCACTGAGTTTTAGGGTCATTTTTTTACTCAATAGATAACTAATACCAAGTTTCACATAGTTTCCTCCCAACAGAATTGCTGAAAGGTACCTACCTCTCCAAAACCTTTCTTTCCTCATAATGGATCTTTTTCATTACTTTAACCAGAAGATCAGTGCCTCACAGGACTTCCCTGGTATCCAGTGGCTAAGACTCCACGCTCCTAATGCAGGGGGCCTGGGTTCAATCCCTGGTCAGGGAACTAGATCCCACATGCCGCAACTAAGAGTCCGCAGGCCACAACAAAGATCCCGCATGCCGCAACTAAGACCCAGTGCAGCCAAATAAATAAATAAATATATATTTTTTAAAAAAGATAATTGCCTCTCACCCAGGCTGTGAAAGTGAGAGTTCCTCTTCCTGAATGATGGTCTGCCCTCACCATTTCCCTAATGACTATTTTCCCAAATAATGCCCATACAGTGGGAAAATCTTGGCCCAGAAAAAAATCATCCAGAAACGTAAATCTTAGAATACTTATTTTCCTGTGGTTATCTCTTTTTTCCTCTCTGTCAAGATATAAGTATAATGTGAATAAGTTGTTAGAGAAAGGAGCAAATCTGCCATTATCCTTGGTTCTGAGACATAATTATACTCTAAAGCATTTATCTCAATCTTTCTGAATAACCTAGAGTTTTATAAAATACAGGCCCCACGCCTAGTCCTCACTCTGGTGGCTCTGATTCAGTACGTCTGAAGTGAGACCCAGGAATCAGTGGGTTTTTTTAATTGCGAAATTATTCTGATGATTATCCACTGTTAATTTGTCTTTTTACTAAAACCACATGATTTTCTTATTATGTTTATCTGTCTCCTCCCTCTGAAATATAAGCTCTATGAAGGAAGATATTTTTGTCTATTTTGTTCACTGATGTATCCCCAGCAACTAGTACTATGCCTGGCACACGGTAGGTAATCAATAAATGTTGAATAAACAATTGTAAAAGTTGATGAGCAGTATGGGAAGAAACAGATCTGGGAATGCAACATGGAGTATTTATAATTTAAAGAGTTATAGTAGGATAGACTTCATTGAGAAATGACTTGAGGATATAACAGAGTGTACCATATGAACATCTGGAGGAAGAGGGTTCCAGGCAAATGAAAAAGCAGTACAAAGATCTTGAGTCTGGGATAGTCCCAGAAACATCAAAAAGACCAGAGTGGCTGAAGTGAAATGAGTAAGGAGAGGACTGGGAGACAGAAAATCAGAGGAGTAAATGGGGCCAGATCACGCATGGCCTTATAGATACGAAAGAACGTTGGCTCTTATTTTAAGAAATGAAGAGCTATTGCAGTGTTTTGAAGAAAGCCATTGCATATTTAAAAGCTCATTCTGGCTGTTTGTGTTGAGAATAGAATGTCGAGCACAGATGGAATTAGGGAGACAAGGCAGAAGGTAGGCTGAGCCTTATTTAAGTGACTTCAGGAAAAATTGGAAGAAAGAAATTGGATACAATGAGTAAACAGAGCCTTTTTGAGGTTTGCTGAAAAGGGGAACAGAGAAATGATTCAAACAAAGGTTTTATGTTTTAAGATGGTAGACATAATAGTGTCATATTTGTATGCTAACGGAAATGACCCAATAGAAAAAAACATGGGTGGTTCCAAAACCTGGAATTCTAAACTCTAGGAGAGACAAGGAACAATTGACAGAGAGAGCAGAAGAGCAGGAAAAATATAAGGGGCTATTAAAGAACAATATGTAGACATGTAGACTCTAGCTTCAGATTGTAGCTACCAAAAAACCCATTTCCCTCTGAACATCTGAGAGTAGGGTAGCATATCTCCATCCCCTTCCACATAACAATTATGTGTCAGGAGAGAAGGTCCCACAGAAGTGAGAAACTCCATGGTGGGGGGGCGTACTGTGACCCCTTAGTTCACATTACCACCTCCTTCAGTTCTTGATTTTCTTCTCTGGTAAACTGATGTGATTTATCTTAACATTTAAATCCTACCTCTCCACCCCACTGTAGCATATTGACTCATCAAGGCATCTGCTGTCTGCTTGCTCTCTTGATTTGCACATACCATAGCAGAATTAAATGGGTGAGTTACTTACCCGAATATCTTTCTGTTGGAGAAAGATGTGACCATCTAGATCAGGGTTTCTTAATCTCTGCAGACTGACATCTTCGGCTGGATAATCCTTTGCTGTCTGGTGCAGTGTAGGGTGTTGAGCAACATTCTAGGTCTGGACCCACTAGAAGTCAGAAGCACCTTCCTCTCTGTCCCACTTCCTGCCCCAGTTGTGACCAAAAGAATGTTCCAGACATTGTCAAATGTCCCCCAGGAAGTAAAAATCACCCCCCCACCCAGTTGAGAACCACTGATATAGATGTAAAATTTCTCAATACATTATTAATAGATCCTGGTGCTGTCAATGACAAAACATGGGATAAAGCCGGGGGTTTGTTACCTATACCTTTATTCTGTGCTTTTGTCATAGATAATCATTGTTAACCCTCCACTTCTTACCACTATTCTCAAAATGAACATTGTGGACCTGGTATAAAGCAATAACTTCACGCTCACTTTAAAAACTGGTACATTTCCACACATGATTGGACTGGGGAGAATGTAGGAATGAGAATAGGTGAACTATGGACACTTAAAATACTATTGGTGAGATTTTGCCGTCTGAGGCTTTTCAAAATATTTGTTCAAGCACCACATAGATATTTTTTTCCCTATCAACTGATTGCTGATAACATAAAATTGGCCTTATCTGCATTGGGTGCATCAATATGTATTACTTTGAGGTATCAAAAAACATCAGGACCAGAAGAACCCAGTCAAGCTTGAGAAGAACGTATTTGAATTCAAGACATAGTACAAAGTTCCAGAAGTTAAGACAGTGTAGGGCTGGCACAGGATATACAAATAGACCAATGGAAGAGAATAGTCAGAAAAAGACCCAGTTTATGACAGATATCAATGCAAGTCTATAAGGGAATGAATAGCTTTGCAATAAGGGGTATTGGAACACGTGGATATTTTATGGAACAAAATAGAACTTGACCCCTACCAAACAGGGTATACAAAATTTAATTTGAGATATATCACAGTTCTAAATGTGTAAAACAATAAAGCTTTTAGAGTAAAACAGGAAAATTTCCTCGAGACAGTCCTAAATAGAAGACAAAAAATACTAACCATAAAAGACTAACTTCATTAAAATTAAGAACCATACCCATCAAAAGACACAATTAAGCAGGTAAAAAGGCAAATCACAGACTGAGAGATCTTCATGACACGTACATCCAACATCTCTAAATCAGTAAGAAAATGACAATAATCCAACTTTTTTAAATGAGCGAAATTCCTGAAGAGGTCTGTCACAAAAGAGGCTATTCAATGGAATACTACATAGTAATTTAATTAAAAAAAAACCTATTGACACTTGCAACAAAACAGATGAATATTACAGACATTGTATTAAGTGAAAGTAGTCACAACAGTACATACTGATGATGCATTTATATGAAGTTTAGGCAAAACAAATAATGATGGAAGTCAGAATAGTGATTACCTTTTGAGGGTGTGTTGACTAGGGAGGGGCATGAGGAAACCTTCTGGAGAGATAAAATAGTCCATAAATTTATATGGACGGTGGTTTCATGGGCCCTATGGAACATACAGATAACTCTTTTGAGGAGTTTTGCTGCCAAGCAGAGAATCAAGGCAGTAGCTGGCAGAGAGAGTGGGGTTAGGAGAAGTTTCCTAAAGGATGGGGAAATAACATATGTATATGCTGATAGGAATAATTAAGTAGCGAGGGACAATGGTGATGGAGGGAGAATGCTGGCGTAATGTCCCTATGCAAGGTGGGAGAGGATGAGATGTTCTCCCTATGTGGAGGAAAGGGAGGTTCTAAACAGCAGGAAAGATGCTAGACTACATGTGAGTGATGGTTTGGATTTTAGAGTGTAGATGTGATGAGAGCCTAGGAAGTTCTTTTCTGATTGTTTCCATCTTCTCAGAGAATTAGGAAGCAAAACTGGCAGAGTGAGGATAGAGGAAGTGACTTGGGAATAGGGGAAAAGAGAAGTGTGAAATAATCAAGAGAGTAGCACAGTTGGTGGACCAAGAATCTATACTTCAACCGTGAGGTATCATTGAGGCCCACTTCAGGTTAGGGCGATGAATTCAGTTAGTGTGGTGTGTTTTTCTCCAGGTAAGTCCATCTTCATAGGTGTAGGCACCAGAGGGGTACAGCACTGGATTTAACCAGCTTTGCAGTTTTGCCATAGAGTGCCAATTTTGTGAGTGAGATCATACATACCTGGGAATCTTATTTTTACCAGTTGGGGCATCATTAGTTCTATGTTCTTTCCATGGACAAAACTAGGAAATATTCTTAAATATTTTTAAATGAGTTCCTATTAATATTTATAATCATATTTGATATTACAGGGATCTTTATGAACTTCTGGGTTTATATTTGTGTATCTTTTCTCTGGCAGTGAAAGTCTTGGGTCCTCATAATTCTATTAGTATCAGCAATAAAATTACCAGTGAAGTTTCAAGATTTCTTTGCAGTTCTTTTCGTCCTTAGAATGTATCCTATTAAGGAAGTACAAATGGAGTATTATATTCAACATTCATTGGAATAATTATATTCTCTGTATAGATCCTACCAAAATGAAATAAAAATAGGCCTTTTGATTGTTGGAGTTAAATTTGGATATTTACATTTTATATTCCTTCTAAACTTAATTTTGAATATATAAAACACATTAGTAAGAGAAAAAGCTATAAGAATTACACTCATATATACATATGTATAATTCAATCACTTTGCTATATACCTGAAACTAACACAACATTGTACTATACTTTAATTTTTTTAAATGGTTAAAAAAAGAAAAAAAATTATACTCAGAGAAGTCTTGCTCCCATCCTTCTCCTGTTCCCATGGCCTCTTCATCCCTTATAGGTAAACATTTCTTCACTCTGTAAAGAATTAAACATTTATCCTGCCTTTGGGGAAGAACTATTACTTATCTCCTGTTGATGAGGGAAAATTCTTCTTTATAGAAAAATGCCAGCTAATAAATGTAGGAGGAATTACTTAATTGGAAAAATCTTTTTGCAGTTCTTATTGAAATAATTAATTCAGACAGGATGTTAAAACCATCGGGTAAAGTTTTTGAAGATGATATTGGCACAGAACCAAATATCACCCCACAGATTACTTGCTTATTGTAAAGGAAAAACATATCTTACAACTGATTGAGCTAGCATTATCATCTTAGCCAAGTGACAAACTTGACACTTTGTGCTCACTGATGGGATGCAATATTAAATATACAGCATTAACCATGAAGCATTCTTGCCAAGAAATGTTTACCATGTTTCCAGCCAAACCTTTGGGCTAAACCTCCAGTTAATAGGAATATGGGAGTTAAAAGAACAAGTTAAACAATCAGACAAATCAAGAATGTGGGACATCTTACTAGACAAGTGATCTGGTTTCTTCTAATGGCAATGTCAAGGAGGAAAAGTGGCAGAGCTGTTCTCAAGAGACTAAATAAGACTAAATTTTAAAATGACATAATGATTCACAAATAGTAAGGTATTCACACCAGGTACATAAAGTTCAACACTTTGCAATATTAAGTACCTTATTATTACTCTTACAGTTGTGTATAAATAGTTGTAGAAATAACAAGTAACGTGTGAAGTGTTACTGATTCTTTACCTTATCAACAAGATGGACGTTGAACATTAAAATTGCAAGGAGTTTTATTTATAAAACCATTTAATAACATTTCATTAAAGTTTCAAAAATTATTTAAATTTTATTTAAAATTGAGACACTGGGCTTCCCTGGTGGCGCAGTGGTTGAGAGTCCGCCTGCCAATGCAGGGGACACGGGTTCGTGCCCCGGTCCGGGAAGATCCCACATGCCGCGGAGCGGCTGGGCCCGTGAGCCATGGCCGCTGAGCCTGCGCGTCCGGAGCCTGTGCTCCGCAACGGGAGAGGCCACAACAGTGAGAGGCCCGCGTACTGGAAAAAAAAAAAAAAAAAAATTGAGACACTAACTGTATTCATATTTTGTCTTTTAGCTTTAATAACTTTGAATATTTTAAGACAACTTTTTAAAACAAAAATAATTTTAATATTTATTTTAATTTCCATTTTAATGAAATATATTTAAATATTATACACTTGGAATACATTTTTTGTACTTTATGTTAGTGCCAACAGATATTGTGAGAAAATTCTTATAAGAATATAATTAATGATTTTGTTAGAATGAAAGCAAAACAAATGAAAAAGTTTCTTCAGAATAAAGATTTGAAAAGACAAGAAAAGATAAAAGCAACGGAAGAATATCCAAATACATAGAGAATAGAATCAAAATAAGCAGCATTCCTGAAGGAGAGACCTGAACAAAAGAAACAAAAACATTATTCAAAGGCATATGACTTTATTACTCACCCAGACACTGCTGTTGAACACCCAGATATGTGCAATAATTAAATTCAGTCCACTTTGATATTTTGTACTTTGTCATATAAAAACCATAGTGCTACCCATCTTTTTCAATTTTATTGTAATAAAAATTTATTTGCCAAGGTAAGAGGATGGAATATATTTTAAGTTTGTTATCATGATTCAAACATTTAAAATATTTAGACATATTGTACATGGATCTCCATTTGAACTCTTGCCTTGGATCCTGTAAACATTAGGGGTGGGTCTGACTGCAATTTCAAATACCAAAATAATTAAGCAATATCTATAAAGTTCTCAAAGAGAAAACTGCAACCCTAGAATGGTAAGCCACTTATGTCTATTCAAGTTTCCTTCAACATGTAAAAAGAAACAGATGATTTCAGATGAGCTGAGAAAATAAAGCATCCATTAAGTCCTTGAAAAAGTTACATAAAGATGTCTAACAAATGACCCAAAGTTAAGAGCTCAAGATTGGGAGATTTCAGGGAAAATAGCTGTGTGAATTAGTTCCTACTGCTCAACTCTTTCAACTCCAGCCCAAATACCAACTACTTCCCCCAAGCAAGCAGGTAGAGTGTATAAGCTAAACTTCAAGTCTGCTTAGATCTATTCAGAAGAGATTAAACTCCGGACTTTCCCTTTCAGGCCACATAAAAACCTTGGGGTCCTGTAGAAAGAGCAAGAGTCCTGGTGTGAGGATTGAAAAGTCACTAATATATGATCATACCAAACCTCATTCCTTTTCACCTGTCTGGCCCTTAGGGATAGCGGGGAATTGACAAACTGACTGAATCCTTCCTGCCCCAGAATCAGGAATCCAGAGAGCAGAGAGTTCTCAGTAGGGGATAAACAACCTTCTGGCTTGAGTGCCACCAGGCTGCCAAGACAGAAAACACCAGTGCCTCTCAGAACTAGTGGAGTTGCCCTGGAGGTACACCAGCAGCAGGACTTGAGCCCTGAGCAAGGGTGGGACCCCGTGGAGGCAAAGGAAAATAACAAGGCCCCTAATCTAGCAGCCAGAGTGAGGAAGCAGCAGCATACCCAGAACTGAGATCACCTCCTGAAACAGAGCTACTGGAGGGCAAAGCACCGACCTTAAACATACAAAATGAAAATGCTTAAGGAAATTTGATTACAAATCACAGATGATGGATTTAAATTTTTTTAATTAAGTAGATAAATGAAAGCGGAGAAATGTCACTATTTAGACCTTGATTAATTAAAGGTCAAGTCAGAGACCTACCTTTTTTTTTTTATTTTTTGGCTGCGTTGGGTCTTCATTGCTGTGCACGGGCTTCTCATTGTGGTGGCTTCTCTTGTTGCGGAGCACGGGCTCTAGGCACGCAGGCTTCAGTAGTTCTGGCACGTGGGCTCAGTAGCTGTGGTGCACGGGCTTAGTTGCTCCGCGGCATGTGGGATCTTCCCAGACCAGGGCTCAAACCCATGTCCCCTACATTGATAGGCGGATTCTTAACCACTGCGCCACCAGGGGAGACCCAGAGACCTATCTTAAAACATTGAGCAAGCATGCAAAAAACGGGACTCGAGAGAAAAGATGACAACTGACCTGGACAGATCCAAAGGCATCTCTCATAAAAAAGTCACGGAGTGCCAGGAGAAATTCACAAAATATAGATGAAGGAAAGGCAATCATTAAATAAATTAATAAAAGAAAATATAAGCCTGTAGATTGAAGGGGTTAGGAGCCGCAGTTAAGGTTGTTTGAGAAAATACACACCCTAGATTAGCTTCATAAAATTCTCTATTACTTCAAGGATAAAATCATACAAGCTTCAAGAGGGAAGAGATATGGGAACATATGTATATGTATAACTGATTCACTTTGTTATAAAGCAGAAACTAACACACCATTGTAAAGCAATTATACTCCAATAAAGATGTAAAAAACAAAAATCATACAAGCTTCTAGGCTAAAAGAACAAAAGATTGAGAGAGAAAGAGAGAAAAAGAATCATCTTCCCATCCCACCCCCAAAAAAGATCAGTATTGGATTTTTTTTAACAATGCAAGGTAAAACTAGTTTAGCTTCTTTCTTAATTAAATTTGAGTCTTTTCTTGAGTATTTTGCTAAGATGGTATAGACAGCTGGTAGATTTTCTGAATATTTCCCTTTCTTCACTCAGCTAATGAAGGATAACAGACACTTGTAGAATACATAGTGTGCCAGGCATTGTTCTAAGCACTTTAAAAGTATTAACTCTTTTAATCCTCATAACAACCCCATGAGGTAGATGCTGTTATAATCCCTATTTTATAGATGAGGAAAGAAAGCACCAAGAGGTTTAAAAGTTTGTCCAAAGTCACAAGCTGGTAAGTGGCAAAATCTTTTCTCTCTACTAATATCAGCCAATGTGCAATATAAAATTAAAAGTCATAAGCAGAATAAAGAGACACCTTATAGAAAAGGCAACTCATGCAGATACAATGGTCACAAATCTGTAAACACTAACACCATGAATAATTTTGACTTCAAAAAAATTCACAATTTGTGGATGAGAAAAAATACCATAACTCGTCATTAAATGATATACTTGTGAAAGTATTTGTAATACAAAACAAATAAGTAATCTCATAGAAAACAATAGTAAAAAGCAACTTGACAGGAAAATGGACTATGGATATAAATATGCAGAAGAGTAAGTATTAATAGGCAGAAGAGTCAATCCAAAGACATATGAAAATATTTTAAAAACACTATTATACAGAAAAATATAAAGTATCAATGACATACTACTTTACATCTATCAGAGCATCAAGATTCAAAAGCCTCAGTTAACACCTTACCAAAGTCCTTACTATGGCTGACGAGGCCTAACCTAGCCTAGACTACCCCTTCTGACCTCATTTCTTTTCACTCTTCTCCTATCACTCAACCACACTGTCCAGCTTCAAACGCATCTTCAAACGCAAGAAACATTGACCCCCTCTGCCTAAAACACGCTCTCCTTAGGTATTATCATGGCTTACTCCTTCTTACATCAGGTCTTTGCCCAAAAGTCAATGCTCAGAAATTTGCCCTGATCACCCAATACAGAATCCTTCTCCCACAATACTCCCTCTCATCTTATCCTACTCTATTCTTCCTTATAACACTTACCAGTTACCTAGTATAACTGATTGTTTTATTGTATTGGTGCAATATTTATTAGATCGTATTAGTGGTTGTACTGCATTTGCTTATTACTTATCTTCCTCAGTAGACTCGAAAGTCCAAGAGAGCAGAAACTTTTTTGACTCTGATGTCTGGAATAGTGCCAGACACATGGCAGAGATACTCAAAATTTGTTGATGGAATGAACAAGCATACAATGAGCAAACAACTACCACTAGTAAAGGTGCTAAGAAAATGGAACTCTTCTAAATGGGGATATGTGGATTTACAATAGCATTTTTTCGTTTATATATAATTATGCACATCTATGACAACATCCCTTTTAACCCAGCAATGGGTTACCATCCCCATAATCTAAATAAAGCTCCAAAATATAAGGACATATGCATAAGAAGAATGTCCGTAATGGTACTACTTGTAGAGGAAAAAAACAAGAATGAACGCTCGGGACTTCCCTGGTGGCACAATGGTTAAGAATCTGCCTGCCAATGCAGGGGACACTGGTTCGAGCCCTGGTCTGGGAAGATCCCACATGCTGTGGAGCAATTAAGCCTGTGTGCCACAACTACTGAAGCCTGCGTGCTTAGAGCCCGTGCTCCACAACAAGAGAAGCCACCGCAACGAGAAGCTAGTGCACCACAACAAAGAGTAGCCCTCGCTTGCCGCAACTAGAGAGAGCCCACACAGCAACGAAGACCCAACTCAGCCAAAAATAAATAAATAAATAATAAATAAATAAGAATGAATGCTTATCAAGAAGCGTATATTTGGATAAAACACGGTACATACACAGCACAGGTTATGTAAACTTTAAAATAACTGAAACTAGATCTGTGCCTATTAGGAGGATTTGTACTAACTAGTAAGCAAGAAAAGCAAGATTCAGATAAATGTATATAATGTGAGCCCATTTTATAAAACAATGACTAACCTTTCACTCTATATGTGTGTGCATATATAAGCACGATAAAGCGTGAGGTAACAGATTTTTTAAAAATTTATTTATATTTTATTTTTGGCTGCGTTGGGTCTTCGTTGCTGCGTGCGGGCTTTCTCTAGCTGCTGCGAGCGGGGGCTACTTTTCGTTGCGGTGCGCGGGCTTCTCATTGCGGTGGCTTCTGTTATTGCGGAGCACGGGCTCTAGGCGTGTGGGCTTCAGTAGTTGTAGCACCCGGGATCAGTAGTTGTGGCTCACGGGCTTAGTTGCTCCACAGCATGTGGGATCTTCCCGGACCAGGGCTCGAACCTGCATCCCCTGCATTGGCAGGTGGGTTCTTAACCACTGTGCCACAAGGAAGTCCTAGATTTTTAATAATGATTATGTGGGGTGTGAGTATGGTAAGGAAAACAAGAATTCTTTTGAAAAAATGTCCACACCAAAATAAACACAAGACATGGCCACCTTACTTACAATGATACATGTGACAGATACTGTTGGCTATCTCTCCAACAGCTATTCCCCACCATTCTTTCGTGCTTTCAAAGTCTACCTCTCAATATATTGGGTTGGCCAAAAAGTTCGTTTTGGTTTTGCCAGCTTATGGAAAAACCTGAACAAACTTTATGGCCAATCCAATAGAAACAGAAAATGCCAGAAGCACTCTTTCCCAGCCTCCCTCAAAGCTGAGGCATGGCCATGTCATCTGACCAACGGAAAGTAAAAATCTGCTAGGGTCTCCTAGGAAAGATTTCTTTGCTCCTTGAAAAGACAGACACAAGGAGAAGCAGCTTATTTCCTTATTTCCTATTTTTGAACATAGTTATCTGAGGAAGTTATGGCTAGAGCTGTGAGAGCCATCTTGTGACTATGAGAGGAAAGCCAAGAAAATCCAAAGAAGCCAATCCAAAGTCCTGACTTTGGTAAACCGCTATAAATTCTGTAACTGTCACCCTCTAGCGTTAGTATTATATGTTATATATTTAATTAATAAACCTCTATTGTTGATATTATTTTTAGCAGTATATCTGGGTCAACTATAGCCCAATATCTTAAACAGCCCTGTGTTTATGTGGGTATTATGAATGCATTAAAATGTGACCAACAAAATATTAACAATAGTTCTCATACTTTTATAAATTGTTTAAATTGTTTGAATTTTTACTGAACAACTGTCATTTATACAGTCAGATCAAAATAATGAAGCTGGGCTTCCCTGGTGGCACAGTGGTTGAGAGTCCGCCTGCCGATGTAGGGGACACGGGTTTGTGCCCTGGTCCGGGAAGATCCCACATGCCGCGGAGCGGCTGGGCGCACGAGCCATGGCTCCGTCCGGAGCCTGTGCTCCACAATGGGAGAGGCCACAACAGTGAGAGGCCCACGTACCGCAAAAAAAACCAAAAAACAAACAAACAAAAAAAATAAAAAACGAAATAATGAAACTGATTTCATTAATTTTAAAAGTGACGACCTCAGGATCAGAGATAAATACTAAATACTGAAAATGTGATTATAAAACAGTGTAAATTGTCAAAATTACTACTCATTGAGAAAATTGACAGTGTAATAAAAAAGGTAATAAAAATAATCTATCCTCTGAAAAAGACTGAAAACTGTAAAAGTTTAAGCATTTTCTTAAATAAGGGCTAAAGATATTACCTGTGATGTGATAGTTAACATTGACAAAGAACACAAGTTAAAGAATTCTTTGAAAACTTTAACCACTGCAAGAATCAAAAATAAAATACACATTTTAGAAAGACAAAAGCAAAGAAAATAGTTTAAAGCAAAACACTGAAAAAAGAAGTAGCAATCAAGCATTTAGAAACAAATAAAAAGATGACTATCACCAAAGCTATCAATTATAACAATAAATTAATCTTCTGTAGACAGATGATCTCAGAAAGGGTTAAAAATGACCAAAATCTGGTTTCAAATTGAAGATAACAGACTGAGGGTAAATTTATCTCCCTTCCTTCCCAAAATCATAATGAAATAACAGTGAAGAGGAATAACGACTTCTGATGTGAAATAGCTGATCGAATCAAAATCACCATCTTTCCCTTTCTCCTCCTGGATACTCAACAAAAACAACAAGAATATAGGAGGAGGGAAACTGTGACTTTCCTCAATGAAACACAGGAAAAGTGTAATCCAGACACCAAAACATAGATAAGTACTGCCAAAAGCACATACAGTTATGCAGAAGTGAATAGAGATGGCACAGTGATGGCAGATCTCAGAGAGCACCAGGAAATATACACTTGTGTCATAAGATGCATTTCCTTCTTTAGAACAACCAGGGCAAGAAGTGAGGGTTGTCACAGGCAAAGGGGAATCGAAAGCTTAGATGCTATCAAGAAGGCCCAGCAACAGAAAATATAAGAAATGCCAGAAAAGTACTCTTAAATTGCAATTCACTAACATTTTTAAATGATCACATCAAAAATACTATCAGAACTAAAGTGAACAAACAGCAAAACTAACCATCAGATGAAGAATACTCCTCCAGAGAATATGAAAAATTATAGTAAAAAAGAATTAAATGGTTATTTTCTTTAGGCTATTCTGATAGCAAGTGAAATCCGACTAACTTAAAAAGGGGTGGCAGATTTATTTGCTCACACAATGCAGAAATTATCAAATAAAAAGTAGAAAGAGTAGAGAAATAGATGGGTTTCAGTAACAACTGGAATCAGAAACCCCAAAAAACCAGTTCTCAAGACTCTCCATATTGATTCTGGGGCATGCACATGTGCACGTGTGCACACACACACACACACACACACACACACACACATATATATCTTGGGAAAGAACTACAAATGTGGCCAAAGTAGAGAAGTTTTATAAGAACAGAGCAGCAACTTTCAATCCTGGCTACACACTTAATTACCTGGTGACTACCTGAGGAGCTATCAAAAATGCCAGAATGGAAAAACTTGGTAATAAAAGGGGTAGAAGATATGAACAACTTTAAACATACACACAGCCTGTAAAATATATTCAACATCACTCAAAATAACATTAAAACTATACCATTTCTCCTGTTACCACTGACAAATGTTAAAGTATTTTTAAAAATTTATTTATTTTGGTGGCACCAGGTCTTAGTTGCAGCTCATGGGCTCTTTGTTACAGCAATGGGGACTCCTTAGTTGTGGCATTCAGCCATTTAGTTGCGGCATGCATGCGGGGTCTAGTTCCCAGACCAAGGATCGAACCCAGTCCTCCTGCACTGGGAGCATGGAGTCTTACCCACTGGACCACCAGGGAAGTCCCAAACACTAAAGTATTAATAACATAGTCTGTTGGTGAGGCCGTGGAGAAACAGGCACCCTCATACACTGCAGGTATCAATGCACATTGATGAAAACCTTAAGGAAGGGACTAGCATAACTACATACACACTTAGCTTTTAACCAAACAATCCCATTTCTAGGAGTTTAACCTGAAGATACATGAAAATTTAACTACAAGATTATTCATTGCAGCATTGTTTGTAATTACATATACTGAAAAGCATATGGTCATATATAGGAGAGTGGTTGAATAAACTATGGGACAGACAATGGAGTAGTACACTGTAGCTGTAAATAAGATCTCTGTGGATTGATGTAGAACAATTTCCAGCACACACTGTCAGGTGAAATAAGCAAAGTGCAAAAGATATCTTCAGTGTTACTCATTGTATAAGAAAGGAGAAATAAGAAAATATACATGCATCTACTTCTTTGTGCCAAAGAAATAAAGATACCCCAGAGATGCATGAATTTGGTTTACAGGAGGAAGGGTGGAATGGGGTAGAAAGGACAGAAGGAATTAGGGGGGAGGGAAGAATGTAATTTTTGTGAGTTTAACTTTATAAACCATTCTGACTTTTGGAACCATGTTACTGTTTTATACATGCAAGGAAGAAGAAAGGGAAAAGGGGGAGGGGGAAAGAGAGAAAGGAGGAGGAGTAAAGGGAGGGAGGAAAAAAGGGAAAGGGAAAAGGAAAAGAGGTAAGGAAAAAGAGAAGAAAAAAGGAAATGAAAAAGAAAGAAGGGAGAAGGGAGGAGAAGAGAGAAATAAGAAATGATGGGGACAGGAGGTCCTAAAATGGAATACAAACAGAAATGAATGAATGAAATATTTTGAAAGGTAACATAGCTACACCAAAGAGGGGACGGGTGGGAGGGAAAACGGAAGATCTGAACAGTGTTTGAACTAAATGCCCTAAATCTAAAGATAAAAATGAACTCTAAACATATCTTGAATTCTTAGGTTTCCTTTTTGCAAAGGAATAGGCTAGCAATTATGAAATTATTTTCTGTTGTTTCTAGCGCTACACAAATAAGTAAATATATTGGGGATGATATCCTGCTTCTTCATTGTACACAGAAAATAACATATATGGAAAGAGAATAAAAGACTCCTGTGATATTGGGTTGGAATGAGATATCGGTGTGAACTCATGGATTTAAGGGGTGTGTGTGTGTGTGTGTGTGTGTATTAACATGATTATAGAAAAAAAAGGTATTTGTGGGTATGTATACAAACAAATTTCTATTTCCTAGCCCTGCTGTGAGAACTTACAAGCAATGTCACCCTGGTAGTAATGAGTATACCAACTGCCCAGATCTTGGTTACTAAATTCCACTCTCTACTAAAAGAATCAGGACTCCATGGAGACATCATCAATTTCAGGGCTGAAGTAGAGAAAGTACAAGATGAGTCAAGATAAGCCTGAGACATCCTTTTGCACCCAAAACAATGATGTGAGCATGTCAAAGCATAAAGAGGCAGCTTGAAGGGGTTCCCACTGGCCGAATCTGGGACAATATGAACATCAAAATAATGACAGTGAAGGATTATCAACTGAATAAAACAGAAACCTCAGTCTACACTGAAATTAATTAAACAAGGGAAAGCTATTTCTTGCAATAGGAAGCCAGCTGGAAGTAGAAAAATCACCATTTGCTGATCATAACTGAAAGTGAGACCATCAACAGGTACTAAAACTCTGGGTAATAGTTATGGAAAAACAGGAAGTTGTGCTATATGATACTTAACTACTACAAAGTAAAAATCAGCAAGCTTATAATGGAGACACCCACAGAGATCACCTTAATCAAGCGATCAAAGTCAACATCACCAGTAATGGAAAAAATTTGTATCATGTATTCCCTGGTAAAATGCCCTGAGAAACACACATGACTTCTGTTGTATACTTGTCGTAAGTTCATAACCTGATTCTAATCGTGGAAACATTATTCAAACCCAAATTGAGAAATATTCTACAAGATAACTGGCATGTACTCTTCAAAAATGTTATGTCCAGGGCTTCCCTGGTGGCGCAGTGGTTGAGAGTCCGCCTGCTGATGCAGGGGACACAGGTTTGTGCCCCGGTCCGGGAAGAGCCCACATGCTGCGGAGTGGCTGGGCCTGTGAGCCATGGTCACTGAGCCTGCGCATCTGGAGCCTGTGCTCCACAACGGGAGAGGCCACAACAGTGAGAAGCTCGCGTACTGAAAAAAAAAAAAAAATTTATGCCCATAAACAAAGAAGACTGAGGACTTTTTCCAAATTAGAGACTAAAGGGATAGGACAGCTGAAAGCAAGGTATAAATGTAGGCTTTCATTTACTATCAAGGAAACTGTCCAGTAAAATAATGATGGTAAAATCTGAATAAAATTTATTGATTATATTACTGTACTAATGGTAATTTCCTGATTTGATCATTGTATGTCCTTGCTTTTAGAAAATATACACCAAAAATTTTAGGAAACACACTGAAGTGTTTAGGTCAGAAGGGGAACGTTGGCCTATTCTCAGGTACTTTAAAACAAATGGCAGGAATTCCATGGCAGTTAACACTGCACACTTCCACTGCAGGGGGCACGGGTTTGCTCCCTGGTTGGGGAACTAAGATACCACATGTCGCACAGTGCGGCCAAAAAAACAAAATAAAAATAAAATGGGTAAAATGTTAACATATGAGGAATCTGGGTGAAGGGTATATGGAAATTCTTTGTATTATTCTTACAAATTTTCTGTAACTTTGAAATTATGTCAAAATTAAAAGTTTAAAAATGCCTATCTGGAGTTCACACATAGATAACTCCTACTGGTCTGAAATGAAACCTATTCATTTAAGAGTCAGACCCAAAGCCACATGGACCTCAGGGAGTAGAAAGAGGCAATAGTTCCTAGAAACAAAGAGTTCAGGGCAGGTAACACCAGTGATGTCTACTGCAATGGAAAATTAGCCATTTCTCTATGTGATAAAGCATTCAATTAACAGTGTAAATTGTCATATTCTAGCATCAAATAACATTGTATTGAATTGTATACAGCAAAAGCTGTTAGAAATACATGGAGAAAACGAACATATCTACAAATCAATGGGAGCAAAAGCTTCATTAGGTGATTTTCTATTCTGCTTTATTAGTGTAAACTCTCCTGGCACATAGGAACCATTTAATAAGTGTATTTTCACACATTTACATTACATAAACTCACAGATTATAAACATGATTAGTGTGGAATCATGTCTATTTTGTTCTCCTCGCTCTATTCAACACTTAGCAATGGCTGGCACATAATAGGTACTCAATGAATATTTGTTTAACGACTAATAACTGAATCTGCACTTTAATACTTGTGGGAGATTGAGTAATAAGAAACATCTTTAATAGATTAGAATTACAGATCACAACTAGCTGCAGGACAATCATCGACAGGAAGACACTGGAACTCACAAAAAAAGATACCCCACATCCAAAGACAAAAGAGAAGTCACAATGAGATGGTAGGAGGGGCCCAATCACAGTAAAATCAAATCCCATAACTGCTGGGTGGGTGACTCAAAGACTGGAGAACACTTATACCACAGAAGCCCACCCACTGGAATGAAGGTTCTGAGCTCCATGTCAGGCTTCCCAACCTGAGGGTCCGGCAACGGGAGGAGGAAATCCTAGAGAATCAGGCTTTGAAGGCTAGCGGGATTTGATTGCAGGACTTCAACAGGACTGGGGGAAATAGAGACTCCATTCTTGGAGGGTACACACAAAGTAGTGTGTGCACCAGGACCCAGGGGAAGGAGCAGTGACCCCAGGGGAGACTGAACCAGACCTACCTGCTAGTGTTGGAAGGTCTCCTGCAGAGGTGGGGGGGGGGCGTGCTGGGTCTCACCGTGGGGACAAGGACACTGGCAGCAGAAGTTCTGGGAAATACTCCTTGGCGGGAGCCCTCCCAGAGTCTGTCATTAGCCCCACCAAAGAGACCAGGTAGGCTCCAGTGTTGGGTTGCCTCAGGCCAAACAACCAACAGGGAGGGAACCCAGCCCCTGCCATCAGCAGTCAAGGGGAATAAAGTTTTACTGAGTTCTGCCCACCAGGGCAACAGTCAGCTCTACCCACCACCAGTCCCTCCCATCAGGAAACTTGCACAAGCCTCTTAGATAGCCTCATCCACCAGAGAGCAGACAGAAGAAGCAAGAAGAACTACAATCCTGCAGCCTGTGGAACAAAAAACACATTCACAGAAAGACAGACAAGATGAAAAGGCAGAGCGCTATGTACTAGATGAAGGAACAAGATAAAACCCCAGAAAAACAACTAAATGAAGTGGAGATAGGCAACCTTCCAGAGAAAGAATTCAGAAAAATGATAGTGAAGATGATCCAGGATCTCGGAAAAAGAATGGAGGCAAAGATGAAGAAGATGAAAGAAATGTTTAACAAAGATCTAGAAGAATTAAAGAACAAACAGAGGTGAACAATACAATAACTGAAATGAAAACTAAACTAGAAGGAATCAATAGCAGAATAACTGAGGCAGAAGAACGGATAAGTGACCTGGAAGACAGAATGGTGGAATTCACTGCTGCAGAACAGCATAAAGAAAAAAGAATGAAAAGAAATGAACACAGCCTAAGAGACCTCTGGGACAACATTTAACGCAACAACATTCGCATTATAGGGGTCCCAGAAGGAGAAGAGAGAGAGAGAAAGGACCAGAGAAAATATGTGAAGAGGTTATAGTCAAAAACTTCCCTAACGTGAGAAAGGAAACAGCCACACAAGTCCAGGAAGCGCAGAGAGTCCCATACTGGATAAACTGAAGGAGAAACACGCTGAGACACATAGTAATCAAATAGGCAAAAATTTAAGACAAAGAAAAATTATTGAAAGCAGCAAGGGGAAAACAAAAAATAACATACAAGGGAACTCCCATAAGGTTAACAGCTGATTTCTCAGCAGAAACTCTACAAGCCAGAAGGGAGTGGCACGATATATTTAAAGTGATGAAAGGGAAGAACCTACAACCAAGATTACTATACCCTGCAAGGATCTCATTCAGATTCAATGGAGAAATCAAACATTTTATAGACAAGCAAAAGCTAAGAGAATTCAGCACCACCAAACCAGCTCTACAACAAATGCTAAAGGAACTTCTCTAAGTGGGAAACACAGGAGAAGAAAAGGACCTACAAAAACAAACCCAAAACAATTAAGAAAATAGTCACAGGAACATACATATCAATACTTACCTTAAATGTGAATGGATTAAATACTCCAACCAAAAGACACAGGGTTGCTTAATGGATATAAAAACAAGACCCATATATATGCTGTCTACAAGAGACCCACTTCAGACCTAGGGACACGTACAGACTGAAAGTGAAGGGATGGAAAAAGATATTCCATGCAAATGGAAATCAAAAGAAAGCTGGAACAGCTATACTCATATCAGATAAAATAGACTTTAAAATAAAGAATGTTACAAGAGACAAGGAAGGACACACATAATGATCAAGGGATCAATCCAAGAAGAAGATATAACAATTATAAACATATGCACCCAACATAGGAGCACCTCAATACATAAGGCAACTGCTAACAGCTATAAAAGAGGAAATTGACAGTAACACAATAATAGTGCGGGACTTTAACACCTCACTTACACCAATGGACAGATCATCCAAACAGAAAATGAATAAGGAAGGACAAGCTTTAAATGACACAACAGACCAGATAGATTTAATTGATCTTTATAGGACATTCCATCGAAAAACAGCAGGTTACACTTTCTTCTCAAGTGCGCACAGAACATTCTCCAGGAGAGATCACATCTTGGGTCACAAATCAAGCCTCAGTAAATTTAAGAAAATTGAAATCATAACAAGCATTTTTCTGACCACTCACTATGAGACTAGAAATGAATTACAGGGAAAAAACCGTAAAAGACACAAACACATGTCACATGGTGACATTCCATTCTGGCACATGTCTTTATCAAGCTCAACTTTCACAAAAAGAATGTGAAACTGCTTCTAAAGCATATGACTGCACACATAACTAGTTCTTCCGATACCGGTCCAAAAGTAAAACTCACTGCTATTTGAAACTAATTAAAAAGCTCATTTGAGAAACTATTTATACAGCACAGCTGTCTACTAGAACTTTCTGCAATGACGGAATGTCCGATATCTGAGCTACTGTTCTGGACACTGCAGATCTAGATCATTATGCCTTAAAGTATGGTCCCTGGGTCACAATAATCATCACAAGATCCACTTAGGATCAGGCACAATGAAATCTGAAAAGGACTGGTTCTCAAGGGACACAGTACCACTGACTATTACCATAACCAGTAGAACTTTATGTGACACTTTGATTATAACAATTATAGGTGAGGCGCATCTGGCATTATTAGGGATGAGCAATACACAGATGTACACACCTAAGAGCTGGTATCCCAAATGACATTCAACTATCCTGCCAGGCATTCATGTAAATTTTTTAAAAATCTACTTTTAATACTGAAATTTTGAATCTAACTGTATTACCTAACATCTAACACCAAGCAGTTTTTGCACAATTTTAATATACTCTGAATTTTCCAGAAATACCTTAAGTTAAAAAAATGTATAGTTTTGTCCAGAACTTAGTACTAAGCATTGTTCACTTCAGAGTAACTTAACAACTTGCATTTAGAGTTGTCACATTCACACTGACACTAGGTATGTGTTCAATTACCAGACTACTTTCATTATATAGTTACATTTGGGCTAAAATAGCTGTACTTAAAACTACCTCCCTCTAATTTCCCCTCTGATTATTCTCTTGTTATCTATTATTCTCTAGATAGGGAATTTATATTTTAACAAGCGGTAAGCAATTTCACTTCAGGATAATAAGAGCATGCAGTGATACATTTGCTTATACATATGGGGTGCTTTGTCTGACATATGGGGTGCTGTGTCTGACAGTGATCCTTAAGAATCACTGGTTTAAGGATTTATGCAGCTGTTACTATCCCCCTAGATCAGAGGCCCTTAATTTGGGAATACAAGGACACTCAGCCTAAGGAATCCACGGAGTGGCTTCAGAACAATAGAAATCCTAAATAATATATACAATTTGATACATATGTATAGCAACCTTGGGGGGTTAACAATATAACTTTGTTCCATCCCAAACTGTTAGCTTAAGTACCATTACATTACACCCTGAGACTATATATGCTGGGCTGGATTATAAACTTGGATCTCAAAATGTGGTCAAGCCCCACACCCAATTACATTTATGGAACTGCAATTTCATCACTTCATCAGCCTACACTAGACTATTAATCCTGACAAAGGATTAACCTCCAAAGTTTACAAGCAGCTCATGCAGCTCAATACCAAAAAAACAAACAACCCAATCCAAAAATGGGCAGAAGACCTAAATAGAGATTTCTCCAAAGAAGATATACAGATTGCCAACAAACACATGAAAGAATGCTCAACATCATTAATCATTAGAGAAATGCAAATCAAAACTGCAATGAGATATCATCTCACACCAGTCAGAATGGCCATCATCAAAAAATCTAGAAACAATAAATGCTGGAGAGGGTGTGGAGAAAAGGGAACCCTCTTGCACTGTTGGTGGGAATGTAAATTGATACAGACACTGTGGAGAACAGTATGGAGGTTCCTTAAAAAACTAAAAATAGAACTACATATGAACCAGCAATCCCACTACTGGGCATATACCCTGAGAAAACCATAATTCAAAAAGAGTCATGTACCACAATGTTCACTACAGCTCTATTTACAATAGCCAGGACGTGGAAGCAACCGAAGTGTCCATCAACAGATGAATGGATAAAGAAGATGTGGCACATATATACAATGGAATATTACTCAGCCATAAAGAAATGAATACCGTATGCTAACACATATATATGGAATCTAAAAAACAAAAAAGGTTACGAAGAACCTAGGGGCAGGGCAGGAATAAAGATACATACGTAGAGAATGGACTTGAGGACACGGAGAGGGGGAAGGGTAAGCTGGGAAGAAGTGAGAGAGTGGCATCGACATATATACACTACCAAATGTAAAACAGATAGCTAGTGGGAAGCGGCTGCATAGCACAGGGAGATCAGCTGGGTGCTTTGTGACCACCTAAAGGGGTGGGATAGGGAGGGTGGGAGACGCAAGAGGGAGGAGATATGGGGATATATGTATATGTATAGCTGATTCACTTTGTTATACAGCAGAAACTAACACCATTTTAAAGCAATTATACTCCAATACAGATGTTAAAAAAAAAAAAACCCAATCCCATAAAAGCTAGAATTACTATAGAATGTCAACCACTGCATTACATACACTACAGGGTTTTTTTAAAGAAGACCCATGGAAGAAGGCTAAAATTCATTACACATTTGCTCTGCACCTGGTACTGCACTATACTTTATACAAATGATGTCGTTTAAGTCTCACCATTGCCCTCTGATATAGGTATCACTCATTGTTTCACAGATGAGAAAACTGGCTTAGAGAGCTCAACTAACTTGACTATGTTCATACATTGAATAGATGGCAGAACTAGAATTTGAACTGAGGCGCTCTGACACCAAAGCATGTGTGTGCTTTTCTGGAGCAGGTTGCTATTTATTCTTTAATTTTACTGTGGAGTATGTACTGAATCCCATCTTCCTTTGACATAGCCAGCTGTATACTTAAAACAAAAATTGTGTCCCACAAATGGCAGTCGCCCAAGCATGACATTAGCATCTTTGAATAACTTGCTTCTCCATTTTATTTGGTTACTAGAATGGGCTTTATGGAATGGATTTTGCATGCTAACTTCACTTCTGGCTTAATCTTTTCTCACATCCGCCCCCCCTTTTTTTTTACTTCCTATAATAAAGCAAGAAACAAACAGAGGCATACCACATGCTGCTTTAGGTAATACAAAAAATATATTAAGACAGTCCTGTAGAGTACAAGCTTTGCTTGATGATTTATAAACCATGCAATCATTTTTGTAGTTAAAAACACCAACTATCACTTTGAGAATAAGTACACAAGCTCCAGTATTTCCCAGTTAGAAAACTTGATTACCTTGGCTGCTTTCTAAATAGTAAAAGAAATCTTAACATGCAGACAAACAATGAGCATTTGAGGATATGGGCAAAAAAGTAGGGAGGTCAGCTGGGATGTCTTTTAGCCTAAGAACCCAGATAGTACCAGGGACAATCAGGAGAAACTGCAGTGGACTCAAGGACATTGTCTAAGTAGAGGGGAGAGAAGAAAATAATGATGTAAATCACACTCTGTTGACTGGATTAATGGTAAAGCCATCAGGTAGGAATGCGGTTAGGGGCTTGCTGGAAGTGAAAAGGAAAAGAAAATAGGATAAGACATTTGGCTTTGTTGACACTGTCACTAAAAACATTTGGTTTTGCTGACACTGTCACTACAAAACATTTAGAGTAAGGATCAGCAAACTTCATACTACAAAGGCCCAGAGTAATAAGCATCTTACACTTTGCAGGGCTGTCTCAGTCACAACTAGTCAACTCTGCCATTATAGGACACACACACACAAAAATCACAGACATGTGAACGAACATTTAAGTCCATGTTTTAATAAAACTTTATTTACAAAACAGAATGCAGGCCAAATATGACCTATGAGCTATAGTTTGCTGACCCCTGACAGAGAAGTCCAATAGGCAGGAAGAAGCATGATCTGAGGCACAAGAAGGTGGTCATGGATAAGGACAGAGATTTGAAAGCCACTGACAGTATGGATAACCTAAGAACAGTAGAGATGGAAGATATGAACATTTAAAGATAGAACCCTTATAAAATAGCAACACTTAAAAAAAACATGAAGAGGAGGTAAATAATTGATGGTAAATGATTAATAATTAATGAAAGGAGAAACGTTGCATGAAATAGGAACTTATGATTCCCTTAAATATCATTCTGGCTCAATACAAATCCCATATGCTTGGAGAAGCACAGAACCCTGCAATATTTAACTATGGTTATTATCTAGAAGGCACTGCTAGAACACAGAAAAAGCCCCAAATGTATACGGAATACACCTAATTAACACTTTGACATAACAAGACAATGCAAAGCAGGGTCAAGTTGGGGCAAAATCTTATGCCTCACATACCTTATAAATTATCTTACACCAGAAACAAAATGTCAAGCATCATGCACAAACCACTTACCCAAAATTGAGTTAAAGGTTGAAGACAAAACTAAACAAAAAAAAGCCCCAAACAAAAAACGCTTAAAAACAAATGTCAAAAGAAACTTGTTATGACAATATAAATATGTGTTTGGGAAATGCTCTCAGTTCAAAAATTGTGAAGTTAAATTCATTACAAGGCTTGAAAACAAAACTAGGTCCTATATCAGTGTTACCTGATTCAAGCTTTTTTAATATTTACAGGTCTAAAATAGAATTGCTAGCTTAATGCTTGTTTTCTGGAAGAAGTACTATCTAGCAAATAAACTATTTTATTTGTATTTTAAAACAATGTTGGCTCACTAGAAGAAAATAAAACAATTAAAAGTCAATCAGAAAAATATCATGAGGACCAAAACTGCAAAACTTGCAAAGCAGCATTCTGTAGAACACAATTACAAAATTGATGATGATCCTTGCATGTGGATTAGAACGGTCTGGGTGTGGAATGGGTAGAGAATAGGGCCATACAGTACTGCTAAAGAAAAACAAATTTACACATATCAAAAAACTACACTATACAAAGATAAAGACTATAACTTACATTGGGAGACTGTAAAGGCAAAAATTACAAGGAAAGAAGGAAGACAGGCAGTCCTCCAATAAGGCATACATTCATATAATGGATCACTCACTAGGCAATTAAAAATGTCTTATATGCGTTATGATGTGTAAAACTGTCCAAGATTATTGAATGAGAAAACAATGCTATTGATATTCTCAATAAAATGATTTGTGTCCAAAGAAAAAAGTTACACACATGTGCCCACACATACATCTGGTATATGCACAGAAAATTCAGACATATACAAGAAATTTGAGTGGTACCTTGAAAAAGAAGAGTAGGATTGAAGGAGGCAGGAAATTGTCACCTTCTACCCTTCTACAGTCAAAACAAAATAGGCATGTGTTATGTTCGTGTTTTATGTCAAACATTAAAGAAAAAAAAAAACCAGTATTTTAGAAGGTGAATAAAGGGAGAACTGCTATGTATAAAACCACACCAATACAGACACAATCATTTAAAATGCTTCAACAAATTCAAAAGTATGTTAAGTACAATCTCATAACCAAAAAAGAGCC
Organism: Monodon monoceros; assembly: GCF_005190385.1. Lineage (NCBI taxonomy): Eukaryota > Metazoa > Chordata > Mammalia > Artiodactyla > Monodontidae > Monodon > Monodon monoceros. The sequence goes on from NW_021703777.1 coordinate 16,958,437, forward strand.
ACACCCACAAAACTTTACTTGGACAATCACACAGGTTTCAGTAATATAAAGTAGAAATTAAGTCTTGCAAAAGCTGTAATTTACATGTGAGGGTTTGGTCGAGTCCTCCTATATAGTGTGATCTGTTTAGACTCAATGTTAGAGCTGGAAGGGTGTTCAGAGCAAACAAATTCATTTTATATTTATCTCTAGACTACTAATCCCCAGTAACAGAAACCCTAGGAGTTTCTATTTCAATAACATAAACTATTTGCAGAACCCTGTGGAAAGATTTATTTATTCTGAATAGATGTCTGCTTTTAAAATTTTAGAGCAGGGACCAGTCTTTTGTTTTCTGCTATATTTTCCAGCACCTAGAGCACAGTAAACGGAGGTACTCAATATGTATTTTTTGGAGGAAACGTAGGTATATAACTTCTGTGCAAAACTATGAGGAATTTGTAAGTTCTGAAGTAAAAGAAAAGGGGGCAAGATTAAAATGTGGAAACTGGTTCCTCTGAATTGGGAAAGACATAGCACGTGTGATCTCATGCCCACAATTTCATTTTTCTTTTGTTTCTAGCAGTGAAAGAAATAATCACAAGACTATTGAAGTCTAAAACTATCCAAGGTATTAGGAATTTCTACTTTGAAATTCACAATAAGCAAGATACCAGAAAGTATTATTGAAAGACACTACAGACTAGGGCTGAAACTTTGACACCAAGTCCATTAGTTGTGAGATGAGGAGTGAAGAGACAGTAAGCTGGATGTTTTCAGAGACTGATGGGCAAATGACCTGGTCTTGGCTACTGAGGAAAACCTAAGAGTAGTGTCTCTCAAATTATATGTGATGAAGGACCACTTTTAAATCCCAAACTGCACTCTTGTCACAAATATATTTTAAAAAATCCGTTAGTAGAGAAATGACCACATACTTTAATGTCACAGCAATATCAAATTTCCGTAGAAGTTTCTAGACATTCTTTAATTTCTATACTGGTCCAGAGAGACACCAGATAGCACTGACCTAGGGTTTTGATTTTTAATGTCAATCTGACCTGAAATTTTGCATTTGCCCATAAGGTCTAACTCTGAGTGAGAAAATTCAGCTCTTTTTTTCCTCTTATCAATAATGAAGACAATCCATAACAATTAAGAGATAAAAAGTAGCACAGAGACTTGTCATTAACTTGTTTTAATTTTAAAATGTAAAACATCACATTATCACACTGCCTTAGTAAATTAAAATTGTACTTTTGAATGCAAACTTCAGCATTTAAGAATCTCAGCTCAACTTGAAAACTTTGCTTTATTTTGCCATTTAGCTTAGAAGATACAGGATATAGACACTTAAAACTGTATACGAAAATATTCACTTAATCTATGCACCTCTAAACTCCTGTACCTTTGTCTCCATGTTCTCAAAAAACCCCAAATGATTAGTTTAGCTGACTGCGAACAGAGTGGCCTCGGGGGACACTCCATCTATTATACGTTTCATTACCAAAGGAAGTAAAATTTAAAATGTCCTGACCTATAAACTTACTACAATCCGCTGCAATTTACTATATAGCCCATCAAGTAGAGGCTCTATATCACTGAGACTGTATAATGTGCTTTACAGGATCTCCAAAACCAAATTTCCAGGATTCAAAATCCATACTGAGCGACTTAAATCCTCACTGCTTGTTTCATCATCTGTAAAAGGGGGATAACAGCACCTACATCAAAGGATTATTGTGCAGGTTAAAGTGCGTGTGAAGTGCTTAGAACACTGCCTGGCACATAAGTACTAAGTAAGGATTTTAACTTTTTGATTCTTACATAGTATGCCTCAAATCCTTCTGTAGAACTGGAATTATTAACAAAATTGGTTAAATGAAATATGGCACATCCCTACAATGAACTACTATTTACCCATTAAAGATGATTTTAATAATCTACTATGAAAATATATTTATTTATAATATCCTGTTAGAGAGGGAAAAGTAACTTAGAAAATCATGTACAATCTAATCTTATATTTAGAAAAGATGCTAATAAAGTTAGGAAATTTGCAAGTCATTGTGGTACTTAAGTGGCATTTGCCAAAAGTGACTCAGAATCATTCCTCCCCACCCATACTGGGAAAAAGACTTAAAACCGAATGTGACTCTCAGATGGTAATAATGAGAACAATCAAATGCTATAAATTAGGATTTTTAAAAATTTAGAACTGTGTACATTTAATGCACTATTCCTCCTCTACCCGCCAAAGTTGGTACTTCTTAAAATGGACTGCATCCTAGAATTAAGGAAATTAAGCATTAATTTCTAATAGATATATTCCTCCAATGCCACCCATTGCCCACACACTACCACCTCCACGGTCACTTTTAAGCAAACTCTTGAAGTGCTCACAACTACGTATATCAACAAAGACAATAAATCACCTTAAACAATCACCCAACCTTAAACAACAGATATTACTAGGTACAGTATATTCAGATTATAAACACAAAAGACTCGGTTATTTCTAGAATACTGAACAAAGGGTGTTTGTGGTATTGCGAGTACTCAGATGGTAGCTTGTGGTACACTTTAAGCTGTTTTAAATTCCTCAATAAAATCAATACTATTAATTTCATGTTTATTTTATATAGGATTTTTGTCAAACTTAGCAGCTTTAAAATGATTAATTCATAATCACCATCGAAAGATGAAATTTCCTCTCAATTAATGGTTCTCATTCTACCTACAGTTCAACTTACCCTTTTGTCTATAATTATAGCCTTATTTCATTTTACGGGATCTGAAATATACAATAATTATAAACAAACTGTTTTCAAATTTGCTTTCAAATGATGCCTATAAAGAGTAGATCAAGTTTTCAAGTTTACATAAATCTATACTACACCAATTCATCATTATAAATACAAGCATTCATAACCTGTTTATTCTAATTCTATTTAGACAGCAACACTAACAAAATTCTTAATGCATACGCCCCCCACCACCTGTAACTCTTTCCCTATGGTGTCATTTGGACACTTGAAAAATAACGTCTCAATTCAGCAACCAAGTTTTACAACTGTTATTCCTACCAATCAAATGGTGATGCACCAAGGTCACAATTCTCATGAGTTTTAACATATTAAGAGCACATTATTTACCTAAGACTGAAGGACTGTGCCTCTTACTTTATTAAAAAAAAAAAAAGATAGCCACATCAATTTAATTCCATATATGATGCTACCTATTCAATTTATTATAAATTAAAATAAACGTAATAATCAAACTAATGCTCCAAACTTACGCTATTCACGTGGAAGACACTACAAGAGAAGGCACCATAGAGACTGCCTTGCAATAAGAAGTACAAATTCCTTCTACAGAGATGGAGAAATAAAAGGAAGGACAAATCTAGTTGTCTAAAAGACAATTCACTGTACACATTTTATTTACAGTTTTGTACACTGTCTTAATATGAATGGGACCGCTTTTCTACTTGAGCCATTTTTTAACCAAAGCAAAATAACCTAAGTATAACAAAGTGTTAAAATACAGCATAAAGATACAAAAACAGACATACTAATTCTAATTAGGAATGTAATTATGATGTTACATTTTTTATAATCCACAATTATGTTTAGGAAATCACACAAACATAGATCACTGATTTGAATGAAATGCATAAATTTGTAGCAAAGCTTTGTAGTTACAAAAAAACAAAAAAATTACCAAAGAATGCACAAAATTAATGTTTATTCCACCTTTGTGTCATATTCCTGGATCCTTCACCAATGTTACATGAGGAAAAAAACAAAAGCAAAACAAATGAAAAACTGAAATCAGAATCACTAATGTTATCAAGTAGGGAAACAAATAAATTAAAATCTAGCAGCCATCAGCAAGAGTACAGCACAGACAATGCTGTAAAAAGAAACAAAGAAAATTGTTAGAAAACTGTATGCATCATACTCTTTCAAACCAGCAACATATGCTCCTGCATACAATGGAACATAAACAGAATCGTTCTCTCGTAAGGTATAGAAATGCAAATTCTTTTCTTTAATATTGCAGATGGGTCAAATGTGTTTGTAATCGTTAATTCTTTTAAGCTATTACAGAGTGGGCCAGGAACACATTTATGGATTCTGGGGACGATGTGTACTGTAATTCTTTGATTGGGATAGTGGACACTCTAGCCAAAATTAAAAAAAAAAAAATATATGAACACAGAAGTACAAGACAAAGGCGAATGAGACTTCTCTTATATCTTAGCAACATTTAGATGGAAATCAAATTTAAATGCAGTCCACTCTGCTTTTGAAGAGGCTTTGGTTCAGCTCCCAAATCTCGATTGCTTGACGCAGTCTCCTATGAGAATACTCAGAAGGTGTCTTCTTAAACAACAAACCTATTTTTAGTGGTGGAGCCGCTCTTAGTAGCTGTGTCTGCATGGGACTGATAACCAATCACTATCTTTGGAGGAAGTCCTAACCTTTCCTTGTATACCCTCCTAGAAGATGAAAAAGAAGAAAAGTAGCCATTAATTTTTATTCAAACATACACCCCAAATCCAGTATTATTACTCTTTACATTAAAAAATAATACCTAGAGAGTGAAATAGGAAATTGCACACCTTTTTCCTTTTAGCAAAATTTACTCTTCATAATCACTTAACCAATATTTGAGAGTCTACTATGTATCAGGTACTGTGATAATTATCAGTAAATTAATAATAAGCAAAGCAAGGACACTCTCTAGGCTCATGGTGTTTATAGTTTAGAGTATTTGATTATTTGCAAACAAATAATCACAAATACATACGGTGGAGCTGTATCACATACATAATTAATGTATTCAAAATCAATTACATGCACATTTTAATTTTCTGATCTAAAATGCTTCAATTATATTTTACATATAAACCTTAGTAAATATTGTATGTTACTGCAATTACATTTACCTTACCTATTACCGACAAGAATGCACACACAAAAATCAAACACTGTGAAGGCGATTTATGATATTTTAAGGATAATTTAGAACATAACATGATTTCTGCCTTATATATTAACTCTACAACCTAATTTTCAAATAAGATGTGACTGAGTATCAAAGAGGGTAAGCACAGGGGTTGTGATATTATTAACAAGGAGGATCTAATCTCCTCTTTGAAATCAGAGAACTCTCTCCTTTTAAAAACTCATGAGGTCAAAGTATAATGCTAAGAGAATGAAGCACATCTGAAGGCCAAGGAACAAAAATAAGGCTGTGTGGCTACAGCTCACAAGAAAGGTAAATATGAGAGATAAGGCCGACAAGGTAAAACTGGGGACAGATCATCATATGATCTTATGAGAACATCATAGGTCAAGTTAGGAATCTGGTATCTGAGAAAAAATAGCAAAAATTTAAAAATAGGCACCAAAATGAAACAAAAGTAAAGATATATATATGGCAAACAACAAAAAAAGAGATTTTCATGGAGCTAAATACTCTAGCAGTATGATACCAGGAAATTTTATTCATGGTAAACAAAAAAATATGGTAAACAAAAAATACATGGTAAACAAACAAAAAAAGATAAACAAAAAAAAAAGAGATTTTCATGGAGCTAAATACTCTAGCAGTATGATACCAGGAAATTTTATTCATATTCTACCCTTCAGAAGACTTTACTACCTTCCTTCAAATAGGGTATTTAAAAATAATTTTATAACTAAAATTATAACTATTATCAGATTTACATTAGGATATAATGTAATACCTTCAATTATACTTAATCACTAAAAATGCCAGAATGGGCACTGAGCCATGCAACTTAAAAGGGTGAAAAAAAATTTTTCCTTGAAAAAGTGAGGCCAAAAGTTTTATAGAGATTTCAAAAATGTTTAATATTGACACAAATAAAAAACTTTCCGAGGAAAGAAGTTCATACTTAGTTTCTTTAACACATTTTCAAAGAAATAGGAGACCCCCACTGTCAGTAAGTTTTAAGGCTGACAGAAAGATCAGGAATATGGTGACGAATCAACAATCAACCTTCTCTTATAAGAAACCCAGTGGAGAATGAAACCTGGAAAATCCCCACACCTTTTAATCCAAAAAGGAATTATGTTCACAGGAGAATTCATAATGTTTGAAAAATCAACATGCAAAGAGGCAAACTAAACATATTGTGACTTATGACTGGTACTTAATTTTAACACAAAATTTAAAGTCCAATTTTACTAATTTAAATATAGTAAAGAGAAAATCCTAGTTAACACTGACTGACATTTGCGAGGGGGGGCGGAGCGGGGACGACAGGCAACTTTTGCAAATAGTAATATTTGCCAAAAAAAAGTTTTAAAATTTATACATGTGGGTTTTAAATATGGACAAAACCAAGCTACTGTCACTTAAACTTCAATGGCAAATGCCAATATTCACCAAATTATTATTATACTTGAGCATTATGGTTTTAAAGTAGGGTAAAAAAGACATATTCTCATATGCTAAATAATAAAATGCTACATGCTAAAATAGTGATTATATACCCCACTGCTAGGAAAAAGAAATTTTACAGAAGTGAAAAAAATATGAATAAGACACTGAATACCAATACACAGCAGTTCAAGATTATAAAAGTGTTCATGAAAACAAGGAAAATAATGATCTACATAAATACTTTTAATTTAAAAAGTACTTCTGCTTTTAGTTATCTATTTTAAAAGAAGCACACAAAAAGCAAAACTTACCCTATATGTGTAACTGCTTCTCTGTTTTCACATTCAGTAGTCCATATTGCTATTTTATCACCTTTAGCTCTAACATTAACCACAGCTCCACATACATCATCACTGTAGTCATCAAAAGACTCTCCAATAAGGCACAGCAGCTTAAAAGAAAAAACCCAAATCTCAAGTTACATTCAATAGATGATAAACAGCTTATTAAGCTGCAAATGTCTCAAATATTTGTATATATACAAAACTGAAAAACAGTTTTTAAATCAAGAGTCGACTTTCTGAATGCCTAAATTATATTTATATATAGTTTTTTGTCCTGGCCTTTAAAAAATTTGTTAATTTGATTCTTTAATACCAAGAACATGATCAGTTTTGTTAACTTTTTTAGCAAATTGGGCAACTGATGTCAGGGCACATAAAAGGCGAATTATTTTATTAATATTCACTTTGCTCTGCTGCTGCTTATACTTGCCAGCAAATATTAATGGAATAACTGAAAAAGCTGCTTAATTGCCTCTTGTTCTTATTTTTCACGAACATTTTCTAACTTTTAAAAAAATTGTAGTAAATACATGACATAAAATTTACCATATTAACCATTTTTAAGTGTATGGTTCAGTGGCATTAAGTATATTCACATTGTACCACCAACAATCTCCAGAACTTTTGTCATCCTGCAAAACTGAAATGACTTTTTAATGCAGAATTCTAAAATGGTAATTACTGATAATCTCTCCCGAAAGCAAAATTAAGTTTCTTTTCTTTTTTTTTAACTTATTTATTTGGTTGCACCGGGTCTTAGTTGCGGCCAGCGGGCTCCTTAGTTGCAGTTCTCCGGCTCCCTAGTTGCAGCTTGCCAGCTCCTTAGTTGCGACATGTGAACTCTTAGTTGCGGCATGCATGTGGGAACTAGTTCCCTGACCAGGTATCGAATCTGGGCCCCCTGCATTGGGAGCTGGGAGTCTTAACCACTGCACTGCCAGGGAATTCCCGCAAAATTAAGTTTCTTCTTTAAAAAGCCATTCACTGAAATATTTATTATTGCTCAACTTAGTAAGGGCTAACTATAAACCAGACACTGTCAAGTGACAGGGATACAAAAGAGACTATAATCCCTGCTCCTAAAAGCTTGGGGTTTGAAAACTTTCACTAGAGAAAATGCCTATTATCTCATATTTAATAAATGTCACATGAAGCCAAAAGTTCCAAGTTACATCACAACATATAAGCTGAATGATATCAAACTACAATTTCACTGTTTCCTTCACTGATCTAAAAAGTTTAGTATACAGAGCAATACTCTTAAGAGGATTGTAAAAAAACTTACATCATACAAAATGTGAGAGGTTACATAATTTTGAACTTAATGAGATGACCAGGATGCCCTTATTCTGGAAGGTGAGTCAACTGCCGATCACTTTCTGGATGTGTAATATGTGGTACGGAGTTTCACTGTATTAGTATGTAAGAAGTATACAAGATTCACAGGACAGAACAAAATTAAGTGCTGGCTTAGCTAGAGTGGGAATCCTTATCTCATCTTGAATTAAGTAACCAATGTAAAATGTAACATAAGTGAAGTTTTAGTATTCCAAAACAGCTTTATAATTTTAAAACCTTACTGTCTCTAGCCAAAAGCGATCGAGGTCACTTCGTCTCTGCTGTTTGTTCAATGTAATGAGCCATCGTCCTCCTCGTTTGTTTTTCTCATCTTCCCACATAGGCTCAATACCATCCTACAAGGTTAGGGAGACAACAATATGAGACAATATTGTTACTTTAACTCGAGATCACCACTAGAAACAGCAAGCAACAACCCTATTAACTATTTACTTTATACCCATAAAAACTGCTAATTGATGTAGTGGGGAAAAAAGCACACAAGACTTAAAGCAAAATTAGAGTACTGACTTGGGCACTTATTAACTATCAAACCTTGGGTTTCACTTAATTTGGAGGCTCTAAAACATTCTGAGTAACAGATACCTTTGAGAAGCTATATACATTTCTATACTTAGAAAATATATTAAAAACTTACACAATTTCAGAGAGCTAATGACTGTCCCACCCACTACCAGCTGACAAAACTCATAAATATCTCAAGGACCCACACACTCCAGGTTAAGAATTCCTGACAAACTCTGGACTTCAGTCTACTCAAATATATAAAGAAGAAACGGATTGGATGACCCATTTGGATTATCAAAGCTCTCCTCAAAATCAATCACAGTATGTGCCCATATAGTCTGACTCTCACTTAATTTCAATAACTGGGTTGGCCAAAAGGTTCGTTTGGTTTTTTCCCTAAGATGCATCTAGTAGCACTCAGTTGTCTTTAACTTCATTCAAAACAATTTCGTTAGATTGTATGTGACAGCTGTCATATCAGCGTGCATTTAAAAAAAGACTTATCAGAATTGGTGAATTTTCATGTAGCCATTTTAATATTGAAGATGGAAGAAAAAAAAACATTTTCGGCTTTATTATTTCAAGAAAGGTAAAAATGCAACTGAAATGCAAAAAAAAGAATTGTGCAGTGTATGGGGAAGGTGCTGTGACTGACTGAATGTGTCTAAAGTGGTTTGCAAAGTTTTGTACTGGAGATTTCTCGCTGGACGATGCTCCACGGTCAGGCAGACCAGTTGAAGTCGACAGCAATCAAATCGAGACATTAACTGAGAACAATCAACGTAATACCACACAGAAGAGAGCCAACATACTCAAAATTAAGTGCTGACAATCATTTGCACCAGCTTGGTTATGTGAATCGCTTTGATGTTTAGGTTCCACATAAGTGAAAAAAACCTTCTTGAACATATTCAAGCATGCAATTCTCTACTTAAACGTAATGAAAACGTTCCGTTTTTAAAACTAATTGTGACAGGTGATGAAAAGTGGATACTGTACAATAATGTAGAACGGGAGAGATCCTGGGCAAGCTAAATGAACCACCACCAACCACACCAAAGGCTGAATGCGTTGTTCAATAAAGTTCTTGGAGAAAATGAAAAACATGCCTTGAATAAATACAATTAGAGAAGAAAAACAAAAACAATTAGAGAAGAAAAACACTAGACGTTTTGAGGAAGGGCAAAACAGAACAATGCTAATTTAACTAGACAACTAGACCTATGAATTATGGGGCTTCAAATGTAGTTCTATTACTTTAAAACATGGTTTAACTAAATTAAATGTGTATTTTATTTTTACTTAAAAAAATGTGTCTTTTATTTCTACCAAAAAGGTACTTTTTGGCCAACCCAATGTTTATACTAAAATAGGGCAAAATATATTTATGCTAAAACCTGGTAAAGCTAATTTAATTATTCTCCAAGCACCACAACATTAACTATTCCTAAGTTTATGGCAAGATTTTTTAATGAATACCTGAATGGTCCAGGCTTATAATAAATATATGAAGTCACCAATTAAACATACCTTAAAAAGTGAGTAGTCACAGCCAGGCATTAAATTACTAGACAACTGGATATGGTTGTACAGACTAGATAAAAGAAAAGAACAATTATAAACATAGCATATGTAATGCAAAGTTTAGGTGCGTACATATACATTCAGAGAATATGATAAAAATAAGATAAAAACTCATGTTTACTTCCCGCCCCCATGAAGTCAATTTCTGAAATGGACCAAACAGATCTCAGTAACAGTCAGCTTCAAGAATCAACATCTGATGATTTTCAAGAAAATATTTTTAATAATTTTATTCTGACAAGTTTGATGTATTAGTTAACTTAATACATACATATGTATATACAAGAAACTGAAAGGAGAGGTATGAGGTGGCTTTAAATAGATGAAAGAATCTGTGAGGCTAATGAGCAGTTTTAAACACACAAAAAGACAAATCAAGAGAAAGCAAGACAAACTCCCTGACCATCAGGATTGCATGACTAAAATAAGTCAACATTATTATCCTTGCAAGTATCCAAGAGCGGGACAGATCAATGGTTCCCAAACACCACACACCATTACTAGTTTAAGTCAGCATAATAATCTTTGGGGGAGCTTTTAAAAACAAAACAGGACTTCCCTGGTGGCGCAGTGGTTAAGAATCCGCCTGCCAATGCAGGGGACACAGGTTCGAGCCCTGGTCTGGCAAGATCCCACATGTCATGGAGCAATTAAGCCCGTGCGCCACAACTACTGAGCCCGTGTGCCACAATTACTGAAGCCCGCCTGTCTAGAGCCCGTGCTCCACAAGAGAAGCCTCTGCAATGAGAAGCCCATGTACCGCAACTAAGAGTAGGCCCCGCTCACCGCAATTAGAGAAAGCCCACGCACAGCAAGACCCAACGCAGCCAAAAATAAATTTATTAAAATAGCAACCAAAAATAAAAATAAAAAAACAGTTCCTTACCCTACTTCTTGAGATTTTAATCCCTTAAGTATAGGATGGAACCATAGAATCTGTATTTTAAACTACTTCCCAAATAGTAATATCTAACTAAGGATAATAACACCATCCATGGTCACTAGTCATATAGCTAAGATCATCACTTCTGTATAAAATATTGGAGACAGGCAAAGCATTCTTACTCTGTTGCCCGTTTTATAACAATTTTGCTGTGATAGACTTCAGGAGATCAAATGATCTAGGCTTCTGCCTTCAGGCTAGTGAAATATCTAAATTAAATTTTTAAAAATTTCTTAAAAAATGTTTTCAATTAAAAGTGACCACTCAAAGTGGTCTCAATATACAGTTTTCTCTAATTATTCTATTCTTTGCTTTCAGTGATTCAAATGCATACTAAATGCCTAATATGAGCAAAGCACTAGAAATATACAGAAAATTGTTTCTGCCCTGGAGGAAGTATACATTACATGCATAAATTTTCTAATCACAATCTGTTAGTCTGTATGTTACACTCAGGGAGTTAACATTAAACATAAGAATCACATCACTGATATGATCCAAAATACACCAGCTGAACAAATTAGAATACTTAAGATAACTGCTAGGTAATTTACAGCTCTTAAAAATGTTTTCAAAAAGTTGTATCTTTCATGTTCTCAAGTAATTTCTCCCCATACATTTTTCAAGCAAATAGACATACTAAATCAACTTTGTTTTTAAAGAATCAATATTCCAAACCTTCCTGAAAAGAACTTTGTCATTTTAAATTATATTTTGAAGTCATGCAAAGATTTAAGACCCCGAAATCTTAACTATTTGCTAAATTGAAACAAAATCTCAAAAATATTTCAACTGTTCTTCTTGATGTTGATCACGAAGTATAATGAAATTAATAAACTATCATCAGAGATATCGTCATTCTTTGACAAACCCTGAATTATGAGCAGTTCAGCCTTTGAAATCTTGGAATCTCTATCACAGGAAATCCAGATATTATACTGGAAAGAATCTGCAGAAATAACGGCCTAAGAAAGCTCTGGCATACCTAAGAATAGGGAAAATGTATCTAGGCAACCAAGAAAGGGGACAAGCTCCTAAAAGTTGTTGGAAATTCTAGGAACAATAAAGGATTCTCAACGAAAGAGATCTCAGGACAAAGAATAGAGAATAGGCAGAGCTAAAAGACGACAAGACGGAAGCTTTCTAAAACTGATGAGGAATAATCACCAATTCAAACAGTTGTGAGAAGATGGACATACAAAAAGGTGAATATTAACTGTTCACACCTTACCCTTCATTTTGTGAATGCAACTTAAAATGAAAAATTACACAACAGACATCCTAAAATGAATGGTTACTTACGCCCAAAAGTCTTCAACAGTATCAAACTTAGAGATCAGCCGAAGGTTTGCTTGCCAAGTTTTGCTTTTATCATTTTTAAAAAACCAGAGTGCCCATCTAAAAACAGAAAGTCAGTGTCAAAAAAAAAAAAAGACGTAGCTTTACATCCATGTTCAAAGCAGCATTATTCACAACAGCCAAAAGGGGGAAGTGTCTATTGTCAGATGAATGAACAAAATGTAGTGTGGAATATTAAACAGCCTTAAAAAGGAAGGAAAGTGAGAAGAGTCCATCAAAGAAGACAAATACTGTATGATCCACTTGTATGAGGCACCTAGAGTAATAAAGTAGAATGGTGGTTGCCAGGGGCTAAAAGGGAAGGGGAATGGAGAGTTGTTGTTTAATGGGTAGAGAGTTTAAGTTTTTCTGCAAGATAAAGAGTGTTCCGGGAGACTGGTTGCACAACAATGGGGGGGGTATTTAACACCATTGAACTGTACATTTAAAAATGGTTAAGATAGTAAATTTTATATATGTGTTTTACCACAATTAAAAATAAATAAAATAAATAAAAATTTTATTTATAATAGCAAATGAGTAGTTTTCTCTATTTCTTTCATTTAAAAAGTATATATTTTGGGAGTTCCCTGGTGGCCTAGTGGTTAGGATTTGGGGCTTTGGGGAACTGAGATCCTGCAAGCCATGTGGTGTGGCTAAAAAATAAATAAATAAAATGAAAAGTATGTGTTTTGTACCTACTATGTAACAGATTCTCTGCTATACTTAGAGATCCAATGAGGCTCATCCCACAGGGAATTCACAGAAATGTTGTACAGAGACAATTACAATGTCCTAAGTGCTATGATAGAGATAATTAAGCACAGTTATTTAAGAAAAGCAAAACAGACCAGGAGCACTTAACTGGAAAGGTTAAGTGGGGAAGAGGGAAGCTGAATTTACAGAGAAACAAGAGGAGAGAAATGAGAGCACTAGTAATGGGGGCGGGGGGGGGGGGGACTCATACAAACGGGAATATAATACAGGGTTTCATTGAGTAATGCTACCACAGGTATATTCTGAAATTATGCATAGTAGTTTCTATATATCTGTATATACTTTGTCTAAAAAAGTTTTATTCTAATACTTTGAAGACAAACTCATGTCACATAAAAGTCATGCTTAAATATTATCATCCCAATATGATTCATCTTTAGTAAAATTGTATTTTCTGAATTACTATACCACCTCTAAGGAAATTTCACTTACTCATTGATAAAAATGTTGTCTGAAGACAGGTTTCCAAGTGGACATATATTTCATAACTTTATGGTTAATGCTTGATAATCTCAGACATAAAAATGAGATGCATTTCAGCACCTACTTGATAATGTGTATTTGCCAACCCACTCTCAAGGAAAAAAATTTTTTTAAAAAAGCAAAGGCAGAAAAACTATTAAACATACACACACAGTGTCAAGTATTATACTCTGGATTTCTAAAATTAATTGTCTTTCCGCAAAAATTTAAAAATAGAACTACCACTGGATCCAGCAATTCCACTTCTGGGCATTTATCAGAAGAAAATGAAAACACTAACTTGAAAAAGATATGTGCAACCCCCACCCCATGATAAGCAAAGACACGGAAGCAACTTAAGTGTCCATCAAGGCATGAATAAGGAAAATATGGTGTATATATATATACATTTTCAATGGATTATTCCATCATAAAAATGAAGGAAATCTTGCTGTTTGCAACATGGATGGACCCTGAGGACTTTGTGCTAAGTTAAATAAATCAGACACTAGACAGGAAAAACAAATACTGTATGATCTCGCTGATATGTGCAATCTTCAAAAAAACTTTTAAAAAACAAACTAACCCCAAAAAAACCACCCCAAGCTCACTGATACAGAGAACAGATTGGTGGTTCCCAGAGGCACAAGGGTGGGGGAATGCATGAAGGGGGTCAAATGATACACACTTCCAGTTGTAAAATAAATAAGTCATGGGGATGTAAAGTACAACATGGTGATAATACTGCATTGCAAATCTGAAAGTTGCTAAGGGACTAAATCTTAAAAGTTCTCAACACAAGAAAAAAAAATTTATAAATATGTATTGTGACAGATGTTGACTTACTGTAATCATTTCACAATACATACAAATACTGAATCATGTTGTACATCTGAAACTGTTACACCTCAATTAAAAATAATAAAATTTAATTCCATCTTTTAAAAAAAATTGCATTCAGCCATTAAACATATAAAGATATATCCTAAGAAAATAATTGGATAACTAAGCAAAAATGTTTGTACAGGAAAGTTCTTAATTTTGGAAAATTTTGGAAACATCTTAAGTGCCTACCAACAGTTCTCAGAATGTGGTTTACAGGCCCCTAGGGGATCCTAAGGCCCTTTCAAGGAGTGCTGATGAGTAAAAACTATTTCATAAAAATGCTAAGACATTTTATTTTTCACTGTGTTGATATTTGCACTGATGATGCAAAAGCAACGGTTGGTAAACCTACTGGTGCCGTACACAGCAAGAATTATACAGTGGCACCAATTTGTACTAGTAGTCACTGTTTCCTTTATTATCACCAACTCTCACAGTAATAATGTCAGTTTCAGTTAAGAATGCCACTGAATGGAAACCAGCAGTAAAAACTACTGGTTTCATTAAATTTCAATCTGTGTACATGTCTTTTTCTGCACAAAAAATATTTCTGCATACCAAATATCAATACAATGCTTAGGCAATTGAGCTGTGAGGTGAACTAGTTACTTTTTTCAAAGAACACCACTTTTACTTGGAAGAAGATTGGCTGATCAACCATGATTATTTCTTGAAAAATGAACAGACTGAGCCAGCTGCTAAAATTTGAGCTTTCAGGAGAAAATCAGAATTTTGGAAAGCATGTGTCACTGTGCACTTAACAACTTAATGACACTTAACGATATTTCTGATGAGTTTAGGTAGTGATAATAATTAATGTTATTGTTTTGATATCATATAATGAAAAGTGCCAATATTTGGAAGATCTGCAAACTCACTGAACCAATATTATCCAAATGACCAGAGGCGTGCATGGGTGAAGGATACATTCCAAATGCAAGATAGATCAATGGATTTTAATGTAACAGAGTAGAAAAAGTTCTTGGATATGGTTTCAGATTCTACAATGCAACTAACATATAAGAAACCTAGCATCAAAGGAAGGAGACAGTCATAATTATTTTAAAAGGCTATTAAAATTTCTCCTCCCTTTTCCAACCATGTACCTGTCTGAGGCCGTATTTTATTCTCATACTTTCTCTGAAACAACTTATCTCCGAAGACAATGCAGAAGCAACTATGAAAATCCAGCTGACTTCTATTAAGTCAGGCACTTAAAAAGATTTACAAAAATACTTCCCACTATGTATTTTTTATGTATTCTTCCACTACGTATTTTTTATTTTGAATAAATTTTTTCATAAAAATTATTTACATTAACATGCAATGGGTTAAGTACATATACAATTTTACATTTTAAAGCATTTATTTTCTAATATAGCAAATGAAAATAGATAAAAATCTACATAACCAAAGCACTGTGGAATCCTCAATAATTTTTAAGAATGTAAAGGGGTCATGAGCCCAAAGAAGTTAAGATTTAAATAAAATATAAATAATATAATACATGCAAGAGACTGCTAGGCAGCTATTAAATAGGATAATTGTGTGAGTAAAATTCTCCTAAGACTGACATGAAACCCAGAAACCATGGAAGAAAGCTCGTATTTGATTACATGAAAATCAAAAACCTCTAAAATAACATAACTCCTTAGACAATGTTGAAAGACAAATGATTTGGAAATGCATTTTCAACCTAATCCCCCCCTTGAATGGGTGAACATCCCTAATACACAATGCTTGGAAATAAACTTGGGAAGATAACCCAAAAGAAAATAATAGACAAAAGAACTGAACAGACTGCTCACAGGTAAAAACACAAATAAGCGATTGTTTTCAACAGAAATGTTTTGAAATTTCGATAAAAGAAATGCAAATTTAAAACAATAAGACACTGTTTTCACAAATCAAACTAGAACCAATCTGACAGGCAATTAAATTTAAGATTGATGGTGTTGCCAAGGATGTAGAAACCAGTAACTCTTAAACTGTTAAGAGTCTAATAAGCTGATAAAGGAGGATAATTTGGCAATCTCTACAAAGGTAGTTAAAAGGTAGTCTTTAACCTAAGAACTCTGAAATTTTACCCTAGATATATTCACACAACTGCAAAAAAATATATAAGGACGTATACTTTATAGCACTGTTTGTAAACAGAAAAAAATTCTATATACACATTAATGTAAGCCTGATAAAATACGTGACTATATATTCATTTAATACAAGGCAGTGGTTTAAAATAATGAGTCAAAACCTGCATATACAAACAAAAAAACTCAACAGTATGGCCATATATATAAAAAATGTATATATATGCATATTGAAAGGTTTTGGAAAAATACAAACCAAATTTTTAACACTGACTATTCTGGGGAATGGAGAAAAGCAAAATGGGGAAGAAGGTATCAGAAAAAAGCGGAGAACTTTTACTTTATATACTTTGTACCCCAATAATTTAATCTTTCTTATAATAATATAGTGGGTTTTTTTAAAAGAAAACATAATTCTGCAATATTTACAAGAAGTAAATAATGAAGAAACTACCAAAATTGGAACCAAAAATGTCTTAAAATAGTTTTCCATATGATACTATTTTACACAAGAAATAGAATTGATAAGAGAAATTGAAAGCCTCACAAACTTCATTTTAGGATTTAATTAGTTTGTTCACTGATAGGACAGGAATCTCTTCTCAGATTTCACTTAAGCTATGAGGGATACATGCCTTGATTACTTCTCCCCACAAAACAGCAACACTAAGAACTGTGTTCACAGTCAGAAGACAGAGCTAGCTTTTTATATACCACTGAAAAGATGAAAAAACATACTTTAAAAGTTTGGGTACTGCTGCTAGGTTAGCTAAATGAAATTGCCACTAATCAACTGTTCAACTATTACCTTTGGCACAATGCTTTCCTGAGGAAGAATTTTTACCCTTTATGGACTATTTGACCTTTGACATCTCACTCATGGGCTGACAATTCCCATTGTCTAGAGAACTGCTGAACCACAGGTCTCCTATGAAAAAACTACTGAATGTGTTTGGACTATTATTTCAATAGGTCTACCATGATAACGAAGAAATGATAAAAAATAAAGGGACATAAAGGGACAACACATTTTTCAGATAAATGAAACTAAATTATAGACAGTCTCATGGGATCTTTAAGGTAAAGAGAGTAAAAGGCCTGGGAGTGGGGAGAATGAAAGGAACTGAAGATCCTCAGAAGTTAATTCCTTTAATGAAAGGAATTAAAGATCCTCAAAAGTTAATTCCAATTTACTTTCCTCCAGATTCTTACAATGTTTCTGAGTTGCCATTTTCTTCCCACCATCAGCTCTCAGGGAATGTGTTAATTTTCATCATGTAAGCCAGAAAGACAATCAAGTAAAAAACACAAACATACTGGGAAGTGGTAGGGTAGAGATAGGAAAAACCATATACTGAACTATTAAACTACTACACAGTAACTATGAAAACTTAACTCATCCTAAACACTCCTCTTTTCCTCACCTAACTTCTCTTAAATACAACCAACCAATCTCCAGCCTCCACATCCCCTAGCTCTCTTTTCTCCTTCACAGACCAACTTCAAATTGCCTATTCCTGCTCTATACATTTGTATACTTTCTATTCACTCTTCAAACTATGCCAATCTTCTTCCATCACCTGCTCTACTAAACTTTCTCCAATGTTAGCAAGGACTTATTGTTCAATCCAATGAACATTTGGCCTTTCTGTGGCAAATATGCTTATCTTGTCTTTAAAATAAACCATCTGCTTGGTTTCCATGACCAAGCACTCTTTCCTAGTTTATACAGTTTATATGTCTATACCCTTCAAAGGCATTCTTTTTTTAAAAATTTTACTGAAGTAGTTAATTTACAATGTTATGTTAATGTCAGCTATACAGCAAAGTGACTCAGTTATACATATACATATATTCTTTTTCATATTCTTTTCCATTATGGTTTATCACAGGATATTGAACATAGTTCCCTGTGCTATACAGTAGGACCTTGCTGTTTATCCATTCTAGATGCACCAGTTTGCATCTGCTAATCCCAAACTCCCAGCCCACCCCTCCCCCACACCCCTCCCACTTGGCAACCACAAGACTGTTCTCTTCATAGGCATTCTTACTCAAAAATATCACCTATGGGCTTCCCTGGTGGCGCAGTGGTTGAGAGTCCGCCTGCTGATGCAGGGGACGTGGGTTCGTACCCTGGTCTGGGAAGATCCCACATGCCATGGAGCGGCTGGGCCCGTGAGCCATGGCCACTGAGCCTGCGTGTCCGGAGCCTGCGCCCCGCAGCAGGAGACGCTACAGCAGTGAGAGGCCCGCGTACGCAAAAAAAAGAAAAAAGAAAAATCACCTATGTGCTAATATTCCAAGCCTCTGTTGTGAGAACTCATTTACTACTGTGGTTTCAATTACCATCAATTACCAATGAATTTCAAACCACTCTTTCAAAGTTCTACTATCTGAGTTCAAGATTCACACATAAAACTGCTTGCTAGACATGGGTCATCCAAATGAAAATGGAATCCTTCACCTATCTAAAACTAGTCTCATCTAACTTTTCCCTCCAAACCTGTCCCATTCACCATTTACCTTGCGGCCTAAGTCAGAACACGTATGTGTCAGAAAGCTTACCTGTTCTGTAAAGGATGTTTAATATAGTGCTCTGGGTTAGCAACCTCCTGATTAGATTCTGTTTTCTCTTCTTCTGTAGGTGGGGGATTAGGAGTAGGGGTGGTTTCCTAGTGGAAAATAATTAAACATTATGAACTTCTTAACATGAAGAAATAACATTAAGAAATTTCTTTATTTTTAAATTTTTATTGAAATATAGTTAATTCACAATGCTGTGAAAAATTAATTCCTACGACAGCAATACTCTAAATAAATCTGAACCAATATTGTCCATATTTTTTTAAGGAGAATGAATTAACAGCAGAAGCGCTGGATAAAATAGACCACAGATCAAACTCTAAGCACCAGACTCTTCATTCTAGCATCTCTTCATTATGAGCAAAAGGTTTCTCAAATTTAAAAACATAATAATAATAATTTTGTATATTGTTACCTTCCACTTACACATTTTAATATAAGATTGCTAGAGACCATGGAAAAAAGTTGGGAAAATCAAGTACCTTTCTTAACATACTAAACACGGTGCACAGTGGGAGTGGGGGAGATACAACTAAAGTTTGGAGAGTATATTAACTATATCACAATGACACAAACACAAAAATCTTTATAAAGTGATCAAGGCAATACTACACAGGTCCTTGCTTTCATGTTACACTGTTATTATATATGGTGACAAAGTTCAGCAACTTCTGTCATTTTCAATTGGCCCTAAGCAAAAAAGCTGGACATTGGCTTGAACTTAAATTCTTCTAGGCTAGACATAATTGTCATCTAAAAATGTCAGGGAAAAAGGGAGGCTGGGAATAATAAGTGTTCTCCACATTAATCCATGTAACTCTTCACCCTACTGTAAATTGGTATCAACAGATAGCTAAGAAAAGGGACCAGAAGCTGAAACAAAAGCTGATACAAAAAAGGAGGGCACTGCAACAAGGGTTTGGATATCAGATTTAAATCCAACTAGCAAACCAATACAGATATATGTTCACATTAACAACATTCTGTAAATCAGAGATGTATGATCTAAAAAAAAGACTTCAGGGACAGGTGATACACATTTTACAAAATAAAATACATTTTTCTTATCAACAAGACATCTCCAGTAAGTACTTTTTACTAGCCTATGAAGTCACTCATAGCAAGGGCTTTATCTTGATTTTGCTCACAACTGTAATGCCAATGATCACAACGCTACACCAATAAGAACTTACTGGCTTGATTACTTAACTGAATAAGTTTAAATGTTTGCACAGAGTAGTTAAGGCCATAAAATTTACACAGAGTAGCCAATGCCTTAATAGCACCAGAGCGCCAATCATTTTTACCAGGATTTCCTCATCACAATCAATTTACATCTTCAAATAGATGATCATTACCAAATGCCATTCCTTACTCTACTAGCTTAAAATTAATGATGGTCTCCAGACAGAGGTAGTCTGAGTGAACAGAGAAAATAGCCAACAGTTAGGGACTGATAAGGCAGGGGGTTTGGGGGACAGGGTACCAGAGAAAAGTGAGCTGCAGAGGAGTGAGCCTCAAAAATCTATGTAAAAATCCCTGAAGTCCTTGGCTGTGACTCCTAAACTGAGATGTTCGGAATGCAACTCCGGGTAGTCTAGCAGGGAACAGCTGAGCCAAGACTTCAGCGCCTGAACAGCATCAGGAAGACTAACTCAGACCCAGCCAGAGTGGATGGTTGAAAATCCTCAACTTTCAGATGAAATCCTAGAAAGGCCATGTCCTAGGTATCAAGTGAAATACATATGCCTAACAAATCCTAAAACTAATCCATGACAGGATCAAGGTAATCTACTGATAAATAAATTAACTGCCCCCAAGAACCAGACTCTATACTCTGGAGGAAAATAACAGAAGTGTGAGCCTCTATGAATATTATCTACAATACCTAGCAAACCATCAAACATTATTAGACATGCAAAGAAAATTTTTTATAGCAGCTAATGATCAAGAGATTAAACTGTCCATAGAAAGACATCCAGATAACAGATACATGATCCAGATAACTGAGTTAGCAGACAAAGTCTTAATAACTATGGCTACTATGGTAAAATAGAAGATGGAGGGAATTCCCTGGTGGTCCAGTGGTTAAGACTTGGTGCTTTAACTGCCAGGGCTGGGTCCATTCCCTGGTCAGGGAACTAAGATCCCACAAGCCGCATGGTATGGCCAAAAATATAAACAAATGAACAAACAAATAAATAAATAAAATAGAAGATGTGGAAAAAGGATAGAAAAAACAGGAGTATTTGAAAAGGGAATTGAAATCAATTTTTAAAAAGAATCAAATAGACACTAATGAACTGCCAACTACAATGTCTGAAATTGAGAGCTTATTGAATAACAAGAAACTCGACTCAGCAGAATGTAGGACTGGTGAACTTCAAAGACAGGTCAATAGAAAATATTCAAATAATCACAGAGGAGGGGAAAACAGATAGTAAGAAATGTCATGATGGTTAAAAAGTTCAAGGACAAGGTAAGACAGAATGGGACAGAAGGAATACAGAAAGAAATAACCAAAATTTACCAAATTACATGAGGGACTCAAGTCAGATTAAAAAACTGAGGCAACTCCAAGCAGTATAAATACAAACAAAACTACACCTGGGGGATTTCCCTGGCGGTCCAGTGGTTAGGACTTCGCCTTCCAATGTAGGGGGTGCGGGTTCAAACCCTGGTCAGGGAGCTAAGATCCCACATGCCTCATAGCCAAGAAACCAAAACATAAAAAAAAAAGAAGCAGTACTGTAACAAATTCAATAAAGACTTGAAAAATGGTCCACCACAAAAAAAACAAACAAAAAACTACACCTGGGCAAATTAGACTCAAACTACTGAAAACTAAAGGAGGCAATATTAAAAGCAGTTAGGAAGAAAAATTTTAAAAAGACACATACACATTACTTTCAAAGGAACAATAAGAATAACTGCTAACTTCTCAAAAGAAATTATGGAAACCATCAGACAACAGAATAACATCCGTGTGCTGAAGGGAAAAAACTGTCAACACTGAATTCAGTGCCTAGGAGGGGACTTCCCTGGTGGTCCAGTGGCTAAGACTCTGCACTCCCAATGCAAGGGTCCCAGGTTCAATCTGGGGTCAGGGAACTAGATCCCCCATGACACAGCTAAGAGATTAGAAATGAATGACACGGAAAAAACCATAAAAAACATAAACACATGGAGACTAAACAATACATTACTAAATAACCAAGAGATCACTGAAAAAATCAAAGAGGAAATCAAAAAATACCTAGAGACAAACTGCAATGAAAACACAACCATCCAAAACCTATGGGATACAGCAAAAGCAGTTCTAAGTGGGAAGTTTATAGCTATACAAGCCTACCTCAAGAAATAAGAAAAATCTCAAATAAATAATCTAAACTTACACCTAAAGGAATTAGAAAAAGAAGAATAAACAAAAGCCAAAGTTAGAAGAAGGAAAGACATCATGAAGATCAGAGCAGAAATAAATGAAATAGAAACAAAGAAAACAATAGCAAAGAACAATAAAACTAAAAGCTGGTTCTTTGAGAAGATACACAAAATTGATAAACCATTAGCCAGACTCATCAAGAAAAAGAGGGAGATGACTCAAATCAATAAAATTAGAAATGAAAAAGGAGAAGTGACAACAGACACCGCAGAAATACAAAGCATCCTAAGAGACTAGTACAAGCAACTCTATGCCAATAAAATGGACAACCTGGAAGAAATGGACAAATACTTAGAAATGCACAACCTGCCAAGACTGAGCCAGAAAGAAATAGGAAATATGAACAGACCAATCACAGGCACTGAAATTGAAACTGTGATTAAAAATCCTCCAACAAACAAAAGCCCAGGACCAGATGGCTTCACAGGTGAATTCTATCAAACATTTAGAGAAGACCTAACACCCATCCTTCTCAAACTCTTCCAAAAAATTGCAGAGGAAGGAACACTCCCAAACTCATTCTATGAGGCCACCATCACCCTGATACCAAAACCAGACAAAGATACTATAAAAGAAGAAAATTACAGACCAATATCACTGATGAATAGATGTAAAAATCCTCAACAAAATACTAGCAAAGAGAATCCAACACCACATTAAAAGGATCATACACCATGATCAAGTGGGATTTATCCCAGGGATGCAAGGATTCTTCAATATACGCAAATCAACAATGTGATACACCATATTAACAAATTGAAGAATGAAACCCATATCATCTCAATAGATGCAGAAAAACCTTTCTTTCAACACCCATTTATGATAAAATCTCTCCAGAAAGTGGGCATAGAGGGAACCTATCTCAACATAATAAAGGCCATATACGACAAACCCATAGCAAACATCATTCTCAATGGTGAAAAACTGAAAGCATTTCCTCTAAGATCAGGAACGAGACAAGGATGTCCACTCTCACCACTATTATTCAACATAGTTTTGGAAGATCTAGCCTCTGCAAACAGAGAAGAAAAAGAAATAAAAGGAATACAAATTGGAAAAGAAGAACTAAAACTGTCACTGTTTGCAGATGACGTGATACTATACAGAGAACCCTAAAGATGCCACCAGAAAACTACTAGAGCTAATCAATGCATTTGGTAAAGTTGCAGGATACAAAATTCATGCACAGAAATCTCTTGCATTCCTATACACCAATGATGAAAAATCTGAAAGAGAAATTAAGGAAACACTCCCATTTACTATTGCAACAAAAAGAATAAAATACCTAGGAATAAACCTACCTAGGGAGACAAAAGACCTGTATGCATAGAACTATAAGACACTGATGAAAGAAATTAAAGTTGATACCAAGAGACGGGGAGATATAGCATGTTCTTGGATTGCAAGAATCAATATTGTGAAAATGACTATACTACCCAAAGCAACCTACAGATTCAACGCAATCCCTATCAAATTAACAATGGCATTTTTTACGGAGCTAGAACAAAAAATCTTAAAATTTGTATGGAGACACAAAAGACCCCGAATAGCCAAAGCAGTCTTGAGGGAAAAAAACGGTGCTGGAGGAATCAGACTCCCTGACTTCAGACTATACTAAAAAGCTACAGTAATCAAGACAATATGGTACTGGCACAAAAGCAGAAACACAGATCAGTGGAACAAAATAGAAAGCCCAGAGGTAAGCCCACGCACCTATGGTCAACTAACCTATGACAAAGGAGGCAAGGATATACAATGGAGAAAAGACAGTCTCTTCAATAAGTGATGCTGGGAAAACGGGACAGCTACATGTAAAAGAATGAAATTAGAACACTCCCTAACACCATGCACAAGAATAAACTCAAAATGGATTCGAGACTTAAATGGAAGACCGGACATTATAAAACTCTTAGAGGAAAACATAGGAAGAACACTCTTTGACATAAATCACAGCAAGATCTTTTTTGATCCACCTCCTAGAGTAATGGAAATAAAAACAAAAAGAAACAAATGGGACCTAATGAAACTTCAAAGCTTTTGCACAGCAAAGGAAACCATAAACAAAATGAAAAGACAACCCTCAGAATGGGAGAAAATACTTGCAAATGAATCAACAGACAAAGGATTAATCTCCAAAATATAGAAACAGCTCATGCAGCTCAATATTAAAAAAACAAACAATCCAATCCAAAAATGGGCAGAAGACCTAAATAGACATTTCTCCAAAGAAGACATACAGAGGGCCAAGAAGCACATGAAAAGCTGCTCAACATCACTAATTATTAGAGAAATGTAAAATCAAAACTACAATGAGGTATCACCTCACACCAGTCAGAATGGGCATCATCAGAAAATCTACAAACAACAAATGCTGGAGAGGGTGTGGAGAAAAGGGAACCCTCTTGCACTGTTGGTGGGAATGTAAACTGATACAGCCACTATGGACAACAGTATGGAGGTTCCTTAAAAAACTAAAAATAGAATTACCATAAGATCCAGCAATCCCATTACTGGGCATATACTCAAAGAAAACCACAATTCAAAAACACACATGCACCCCAATGTTCACTGCAGCACTATTTACAATAGCCAGGTCATGGAAACAACTTAAATGCCCATCGACAGACAAATGGATAAAGGAAATGTGGTATATATACAATGGAATATTATTCAGCCGTAAAAAGGAACAAAACTGGGTCATTTGTTGAGATGTGGATGGATCTAGAGACTTTCATACAAAGTAAAGTAAGTCAGAAAGAGAAAAACAAATATCATATATTAACACATATATGTCGAACCTAGAAAAATCGTACAGATGAACCAGTTTTCAGGGCAGAAATTGAGACCAGATGTAGAGAACAAATGTATGGACAGCAAGGGGGGAAAGTTGTGGGGGGGGGGTGATGAATTGGGGGATTGGGATTGACATGTATACACTGATGTGTATAAAATTGATGACTAATAAGAACCTGCTCTTTAAAAAAAAAGTGATCAAATGTGTATCATTGGAAAGAAGCAAAAACAGATGTTTACTGTCTAAAAATATATATTTGATTTTTGAAAAAAAAAATAAAAATCAACAGAAATTAAAAACTCACCTTTGACCTTACTGAAACCTAGGATCTCTCTCCTGATTTAACTACTGCTTTATTATGTAGCTTTTAAAGACCTTTTCTAATGCATTCATATGCTTCTGAATGTTTGAAAATATTAAATATTATTTTGTTTTATTGAGGTGGATCTTTTCATATGTATGGATACTATATGTATTTCTGGAAATTGTTGCACACAGTTTTACTCTGTCTCAAACTGTATTTTAATCAATGCAAAAAGTTGAAATATTATAAAGAACAATGCTTGGAATACCATATTTTTTTCTTTGATATTTTTAATTGAATTTTTTATATGTAAAAGTCACTTAAAAATGTTAGTGCCAATTTGTACCAGTTTTCTAGCGGACAACTGGGTAATTGGAAGCATTGATGTCCAGACTCTGTAATTCTCAAAATCCTTGTTGCTTTGGGAATATTTGGACTTTATTAAGCTGATGACAAGATAAACTGTTATTCACTGCATATTATTACACAGACATATTACTGACTTTATTACTCTATTATTAATAGTAGAATTGGCATTTTTACAATAAATATTATAGGGATTCATGTTAAGTAATAAGAATTTTCTTCTGGAAGCAAGATTTTTCAAGCAAATTATGTCATAGAGAGAAATTATGTAAATCATTATATGCTATCTTAGAATATTGAGATGCTGAAAGGTGACTATAAATAGTGTCGTAAATAAAACTGTTCACTTTCTCTAAAAAAAAAAAAAGAAGAAAAAAAAAAGAGTTCGAATGCTGCAACTAAGGACCCCACCCGCCACAACAAAGATCCCACATGCCACAACTAAGACCTGGCACAGCCAAATAAATAAATAAATATTTTTAAAAAGAAAAAAGAATTCAGTGCCTAGGAAAAACATCCTTCAGAAATAGAGAAGTCAAGTCAGACTCACACAGACACATACACAAACACACTCTCACACCCAAGGTCCAAAGTAAGAGGAACACCAAAGGAAAGTTTCAGGCTAGAGGGAAAAGTTCCCAGACAAGAGAATGGAAGTGCAAAAAAGAATGAAAATCACTGGAAAAGGTAAATGTGTGGGTAAACATATGAAAAACTATTAACAGTTTAAAGGAATAATAATAATGATGCCTTGTGTAGTTTAACATAATAATGATGGTCCTACCAAAGGACTGGGTATATATGGATTTGTGAGGTTGGATGTGTGAATAAAAGATACTCTTCCTGGGACATCTCTGGCGGTTCAGTGGTTGGGACTCCAAGCTTCCACTGCAGAGGACATGGGTTTGATCCCTGGTCAGGGAACTGGAATCCCACATGCCTCGTGAGGTGCTCAAAAAAGAAACTCTTCCTCCCAAACTTAAGAAATACTGCAAATTCTCTTATTTACCTAAATTAAAAGACAGGGCTTCCCTGGTGGCACAGTGGTTAAGAATCTGCCTGCCAATGCAGGCCACACAGGTTCGAGTCCTGGTCCGGGAAGATCCCACATGCTGCGAAGCAACTAGGTCCGTGCACCACAACTGCTGAGCCTGAGCTCTAGAGCCTGCAAGCCACAACTACTGAGCCCATGTGCCACAACTACTGAAGCCTGCGCACCTAGAGCCCATGCTCTGCAACAAGAGAAGCCACTGCAGTGAGAAGCCTGTGCACTGCAACGAAGAGTAGTCCCCGTTCACCACAACTAGAGAAAGCCCGCGCGCAGCAACAAAAACCCAACGCAGCCAAAAAGTAAATAAATAAAATTTAAAAGAATTGGCTACCATCTTTAAAAAAAAAAAAAAGACAAATGATAAGTAAAACATACTCATAAGTTCACAATCCTCATTACAAACCGTACTTTCACAGCACTTATTTACACCTTTTACCTCAGCAGCATGTAAAAGACAATCAATCACAGTATGAGTAATTACAAGTTTCATAGGGTACAAAATGTCACTTCCTAACTCCTTTAGTACTTTCCTTTCTTTTCTCTTATTCTACTCTTTTCACCATTAGGAGAATGGTGGAACGCTTAGATGGTATCAAAAGTCTCTGGATATATAAGAACTAAAAGCAGGTAATAACTCAGAAAAAAATATGTTCACTTCCTTAAAAAGCATTCCTTTGAATTTTACATTCTACATTAGCTGAAATATTAGCCTTTATATTAATAATATATAATTTGGGGTTTTTCCTGTAACTAAAATAAATATAGCTACTCATCTTTAAATGATTGTGTAGATGTATAAGTATACTAGTTTAAAAACTTACAGTTTTTGCTTTTAATATTATATAAACGTGCTAGATTAAGACAAATGCTCTAAAACACTGAAAAAAATTTTTATTAACCATAAACAATCTTTTCAGTATTTGAAGCCCTTTTTTAATATAAGTGTAGTATTGATGTTTCTTTTTTAGATTTTTTTTTTTCCCTTGGCCACACCGTGAGGCATGCGGGATCTTAGTTCCCTAACCAGGAATTGAACCTGTGCCCCCTGCAGTGGCATGCGCAGAGTCCTAACCACTGGACTGCCAGGAATTCCCATCTTTTTTGGCCTTTTAAATTATTATCTACAGTTTAATAGGTGTTTAAATTTTTAAACTTATTTGAATTTCTTAATTCCTCTTAATAAAGCAAAAGTGATTAATAGCCAATTGTTTCCATGACAGAATAAAAAATACTCAAATACTCTACAAAAATACTCATTCACATGGCACAGACCAAATCTAGTAAGATTCAGAATCATTTTCATGATGGAAATTACTTATGAAAACATTAATATTAAAAATCATGTATTAAAAGGGCATATTTGCTCAATACAAATTTTCTCAGGTCGTATTTTGCTATGGTCATATACTCATCACAACAATCCATTCATAATCAATAGAAATTTTTTTAATGCATGTACTTTTTAATATTTATTTTTTGGCTGCATTGAGTCTTAGTTGCAGCACGCAGGATCTTTCGTTGCACTGTGCGGGCTTCTCTCTAGCTGTGGCATGTGGGCTTAGGTGCCCTGGGGCATGTGGGATTTTAGCTCCCCGACCAGGGATCGAACCCGCACCCCCTGCATTGGGAGGCGAAGTCTTAACCACTGGACTGCTAGAGAAGTCCCCACCCTGTAAACTTTAAAAAAAAAAAAAATTTATATTTTATTTTTGGCTGTGTTGGGTCTTTGCTGCTGCACATGGACTTTTCTCTAGGCGGAGCGCTACTCTTCATTGCGGTGCGCAGGCTTCTCATTGCAGTGCCTTCTCTTGTTGCAGAGCACGAGCTCTAGGCACATGGGCTTCAGTAGTTGTGGCACATGGGCTCAGTAGTTGTGGCTTGTGGGCTCTAGAGCGCAGGCTCAGTAGTTGTGGTGCACGGACCTAGTTGCTCCGCGGCATGTGGGATCTTCCCAGACCAGGGCTCGAACCCGTGTTCCCTGCATTGACAGGCAGATTCTTAACCACTGGATTCTTAACCACTGCACAACCTGAGAAGTCTGCCACTCTGTAAGCTTCTTGAGTTTGCAATTATGTTGCAAATTATTGCAAAGGAAAACATTATTTTTGTTTGAGACTACTCAGACACGTCTTATTATAAAATCATTTCCTGTCATTTCTTTCAACTTGTTTTATTTTTTTGTTTAAAATCTCTTAACTCTGAAATAATCAGGATGCTTTTTTTCTTATTTTCAACTTAGATAAAGCAAAACAAAAGTAATAGCCATGTAGGATGTTATTTTAAACTTTCAGATTAATTCTATGGGGGTGGTCTATTCTATGGGGAAATTCCAATCCCCCATACCTTTTTTTTTTTTTTTTTTTTTTTTTGGGTCCGGGGCCCTCCCCCTTTTGTGGCCTCTCCCGTTGCGGAGCACAGGCTCCGGACGCGCAGGCTCAGCGGTCATGGCTCACGGGCCCAGCTGCTCCGTGGCATGTGGGATCTTCCCGGACCGGGGCACGAACCCGCGTCCCCTGCATCGGCAGGCGGACTCTCAACCACTGCGCCACCAGGGAAGCCCCCCTATACCTTTTGAATCCATGGTAGTATATACAATGAGAAGTAATATCCAGAATGATGGCCGTGCTATATTAAATTATTCGATCAGGGATTTCCCTGGTGGTCCAGTGGTTAAGACTCCACGCTCCCAATGCAGGGGGCCTGGGTTCAATCCCTAGTCAAGGAACTAGATCCCGCATGCCACAACGAAAGATCCCTCACGCCGCATCAAAGATCCTGTGTGCCACAACTAAGACCTGGTTTAGCCAAACAAATAAAATTCTTTGATCAAAAATGACTTATAATTATGGACATATGCCAAATAAGAATGATGAAATACATTTTTAAAAGAACGCTAGAAAGGAATTCTCTGACAGTCTAGTGGTTAGGACTTGGCACGTTTATTGCTATGGCCTGGGTTCAATCCCTGGTCCGAGAGCTAAAGTCCCCCGCAAACCGCTCGGTGTGGCAAAAAAACAAAACTTTCAGGTCAATCCCGAGTTAAGCATAAACCTCAATTAACTATAACAGATGTTCAAATTATTCATTATTTGTCTTAATTTGCTAAATATTTATTTACTTTTGGCTGCATTGAGTCTTCGTTGCTGCACGCAGGCTTTCTCTAGTTGCGGCGAGCGGGGGCTACTCTTTGCTGCGGCAAGTGGGCTTCTGTTGTTGCGGAGCACGGGCTCTAGGTGTGCGGGCTTCAGTAGTTGTAGCAAACAGGCTCAGTAGTTGTGGCTTGTGGGCTCTAGAGCACAGGCTCAGCAGTTGTGACATATGGGCTTAGTTGCTCCGTAGCACGTGGGATCTTCCCAGACCAGGCTCGAACAGTGTCCCCTGCACTGACAGGAGGATTCTTAACCACTGTGCCACGAGGGAAGCCCTGCTAAGTACTTTTAATATAAATTGACTTTAAAAATAAAATTAAAGTATTTTGAAATTATATCTCCTCTTAAAATTCTTTGTAAGGCTACTAACTAGTTAGGTATCTAAGACTTAGGATCACCAAAAAACAGGTTGGAAGAGGAGTACTATGGGATACTTGTAGCACCAACTTCACAAAATTCTCCCTAAAAACCCTTAACAGGTGTTTTCACGGGATATGTTTAAAATGGATTTAATTAGATATTTTTTAATTATATGAGATCATCAAAGAAGCAATAAACAAGGTTATCAAATTATATGGGAACTTTTTACAAACTTGTCATTTTTATGGTTGCTTCCTACAGAGCAGACAGTAAAATAGTTTTAAATTTACAGTCAGTTTTTTGTTTTTTGTTTTGGCCACGCCAGGCGACTTGCGGGATTTCAGTCCCCGACCAGGGATTGAACCACTGCCCTCCACAGTGAAATCACAGAGTCCTAACCACTGGACCACCAGGGAATTCCCTACATCCAGTTTAAAAACAAAATTCTCTACTGAAAAGTCCCACAACATCCCTCTACCTACTCTCTCAGCTTGGTGGTCTCCCCCATAAGCAATTTTCTTTGGAAATTACTTTTTAAATATCCATGTTTTATCAATACTTCTAGGTTCGAAAATTACCCAAACCAGGAAAGGCTACTTTAAAAGACTATGGCTACTCTCAAGCCACCACAAGGAGAAGCCCGCACCCCGCAACAAAGAATAGGCCCCCGATTGCCACAACTAGAGAAAGCCTGCGCACAGCAATGAAGACCCAACGCAGCCAAAAATAAACAAATATATTTTTTGAAAAAGTGAATTGAGAAAAAGATTAATTAAAAAAAAAAGACTATGACTACTTTCAAAGTAATCAAATACAATTTTAACCTAAAAAACAATCTGCAAGTGAAAAACCACTGTTTTTCAAGTGGGTAGAATGGCGAGTAAAGCCATGAGATGGTACAGTGTTTTACCTAGAAGACAGTAATGAACCAGGGAGTCTGAAAGTGAGGGTTCATGAAACCAAAGATAGAGCTAGAATGGTAGGCTGGAGCAAGACTGTAAAAGGCCTCAAAGGTCAGGCTAAAACTGTACCTTTCCACATGTAAGCAATGGAAGCCACTAATTAACAGGTCAAAGTGATTAAATACAAATAACAAGTAAGGGAATAGAAGAGACAACCAGTTTAAGTACAAGTTATTAAACCTGGTTTTGGATTTGCTGAGTTTATGAGATTCAAATAAAATTGTATGGAGGGGGAGAATAAATTAAGAGCTTGCGATTAGCAAATACAAACTACTAGACATAAAACAGATAAACAACAAGGTCCTACTGTATAGCACAGGGAACTATATTTAATATCTTGTAATAATCTATAATGGAAAAGAGTATGGAGAAGTACATACATACATATATTAAACTGAATCACTGTGCTGTACACCAGAATCTAACACAACGCTGTAAATAAACTGAATCTCAATTTAAAAAAATTTTTTAATGTACAGTATAATTTCGTGGTCCCAGGGCTAAGCAGCTGTCACACCAATAGAAGAAAGTAAAGTTGAAGGGGAAGAAATAAAGTCGAGCAAGGGTGGGACAAGTCTAACAATTAGCTGCAAAAAATTTCAAGCAGTTTTACTGCATTCTGCAAAAGTCAGCAAATATATCAGTCACAATTATTAACCATGTGGTACAACCTTAAGAGTATAAAGCTAGATATTTCCCGGACCTAGCATCAGTTCTGTGGGGTTTTCTCTAATCTGACTACAAAATTTAGATTCCTTCTAGCCATGTTCAAATCTACACTGCTTAAATTCCAAAACCAAGGTGCACTTTTTCCATGGCTATGAACATTCAAGATTTCTTAGCAACCCTTGGCCCTAACACACAAACTATCTCTTGTAGAAATATAAGGAGCCTTCCCCTCATGACAACCAATCACCTAAGGCTTCATTTGAAATGCACAAATACTGGGAGCTCCCTGGTGGCCTAGTGGTTAAGATTCTGGGCTTTCACTGCCTTGACCCGGGTTCAATCCCTGGTTGGGGAACTGAGATCTGGCAAGCTGCACAGCACAGCCAAAAACAAAAAAGTACACAAATATCAATAGTTCCCTGGCACTAAAAATGGTTTAAAGCACTCAAAATCAGACCTTCTGCAGGTTCTAGTCTACAACCAAGTTAAGTATAGAAATGGAAAGTAAACATTTAGAAATTTTATGGTAATTTGACAGTATATTTATGTCTGTTCAAACTAATAATATAAAATTCAGGCTTACATTTTGTATGCCTTTTTTCATCTCTTTATCCTATTGTTATCATTTTACAAAACATTAGATTGGAAATTGTTTAAAAACAAAACAAACTAGTTTTCTACCGAAGTATGAGAGACACTGGTTTAGATTACACACTCTGGAGCCATGTTACCCAGGTTGGAATCCCAACTCTGCCATTCACAGATATATGGTTTGGTGGGGCAAAACACCATAGTACCAAATAACAGATAACAATATTATTGGTAACCCATCTCCAGTAGCGCTTCCTTATATTTCCCCTTCCTTGCTTCACTATTTTTTAGCTGAATGGCAAAGACCATTTGTGGCTTTAATAAAAATGTAAATGCTATTATGGCCAAGGCAGCTACAATTATCTCTACCAGTTACTAACCCAACATTTCAGTAAACTGAAGGCATTAAATAAAGATATGAAATAATGAACAGAAGGGTGAGCAAAGTAAGAACAGGAAAAGATGGTAGTGTTTTATGATTTTTAAAGTGGTTAACACCAATCCTCACACTTCTACCAAACTATGAGTTTTTACTTGATAGGTAACATTTACTAAGCATTTACTAACAAGCAACGGGCTGCATATTTTTATATACGTTATTCAGTATATTCAATCTTCACAATACTGTGAAACTACTACTCTCTCCACTCTTCAAATTTAAGCCCTGGGAAGTTAACAAGTCTTATCTATATTCTACATTTTATTGCAGGACTGTCAAGATTCATAGCTAGGGATACTATGTGTCCAAATTTTACCTGTTTGTCGTTTCAGCATAACTATTATTACTAAAACCCTGGTTCACTCTCACAAGTGCCCAAAATTGGATAATAAATTATATATTGTTACCAAGGTACTCTTTCCAGGCAGCATAACTCTACAGTATGTACTATGCTTTGTACCACAGCCTCAGGCTCAACACTTTCACTATCTTCCAAGTCCATGCCACTGCCAATAAATTAGAAGAAAGGCATGAATGGTACACTTCACTCTTCAAACACACACACACACAATCCCACTACTAGGGGAAAAAGCAAGTAAATACCAATGATTGATTATACTGATTTTATATTATGCAAGACAGTGTACTAAATGCCTATGTGATCAAAATATCTTAGAAATACAGGTAAGCATATCTAAAAGCTACCTTTTATGGATACAAATAATTAACTCTAAGATTATTTTTTAATACAACATATGTAAATAGACTTCAGGATACTTTACTCTTCCTTTTAGTATCCAAACATTCAGTTCCCAGGTCTCTTTTTAGTAAAGATACATTTCCCCCAGCACTCTCCCATATGTAAATTAGTATAATTAATTAACTAGTACACAAAAACAAATAAAGCCTCACCACCTGCCTTGTAAGGAATGAAAAAAAAATCTGGTGTAAACAGTGAAAATTATCACAAATAATTAAAGCAACTGTTTTCAGTGTCAGTTTTCAAATATACCTATAGTAAAGGAATACCAGCTAATCTGGCATCACTCATCAGGAAAAGTGCAGCTGTGGATTTTGCAGGTCTTCTTCCTTGTCTGTAATAAAGGATCAAATTGGTGACCTTTGCGCCATAAACTAAAAAGCCGAAGTAGATAAACAACATATGTAGATTCAGCAAAATACAAACCTTTTAAGTTTAGAACACTGCTCAAATGGAGAATTTATTTTTCATGTAAAGGACTGTGAGATCCCATATATCAATTCTGATTCAAGACAGTACTTTTTAACATTCCTTTTTACTAATATGACACCTAAACAATAATATTGAAAGCTGAGGTACAGAGGGAAGAGCTTTGACCATCTGCACAAATTGTGTTTTGTCTAAAAATTAGTACAAAATTTAATAGCTGTTCAATTTATTATTTAGTAATAATAATGTAATTATCTGACTAAAACTGATGACTAGCCCTAGACTTTTAAGTGAACAGAGTTAAATTTGCTATGCTACAGCTAAAAATTTGTATTTCTGGATAGTCAGCAAATTACACTTAACCACATTCTCCCAATAAAAAAATTCCTATAGGTCACATTTGAATTTCTTATCTTCTAGAATATAATTTTAAAACTAGAAAGACTTGTAGGCATCTTGTTACATTTAAAATAAACTAATTCCTAAAGGAACACTAATATCTGTCAACCAAATTACTCTGCACATCTTAATGTAGCTTAGGGCAAGACTACAAATTCAGGAAGTGTGACAGAGACATAAGAAATAACAAACATGTATGATCAAGAATGATGAGATTAACAATACAATTTAAATGTCAATACTACTTAAACCAAAGGCTACCAGAAGATTCACATTTTCTAAATAACTAAGGAGAAATTTATATAAGTTGAACATTATACAAAAGTAAAAATTAGTGCTTCAAAATAACATTAAAATGATGTTAGGACAAACATTTACATTGCACAAAATTATATTGGTTCCCGTAACATGATGATTTCTATTTCATTCATTCTTTAAAGATTTATAATTACAATTTGAAAGGCAAACATTTTAAAGAATTTAACTGCTGCTTCTTTTAAAGTTTATTCCTTTTAAAACTTTGAAAAGCATAACTAAAATTTAATGATACTGGTTAAATATTAGTTTAAAAAAATCAATTTTAGGGACTTCCCTGGTGGCACAGTGGTTAAGACTCCACGCTCCCAATGCAGGGGGCCCAGGTTCAATCCCTGGTCAGGGAACTAGATCCCACATGCATGCCACAACTAAGAGTTCACATGCCACAACTAAGGAGCCCGCCTGCCACAACTAAGACCCGGTGCAATCAAACAATTAAAAAAATAAATATTTTTTAAAGTCAATTTTAACATGTCAGCTAAACAAATAAGCAGTTTAATTCTTTTTAAATTCCATGTGTTAGTTTTTTTAAAGTTCTGTAATGTTAAAAGTTAAAATTTCAATGTAAACTATGGTTTAATAAGAAAATTAGATTTATCCTTTTATTCTCCAAGTATTTAAACCATTTTTCAGAAGAAATCAATCGGGCTTCCCTGGTGGCGCAGTGGTTGAGAGTCCGCCTGCCGATGCTGGGGACACGGGTTTGTGCCCCAGTCCGGGAAGATCCCACATGCCGCAGAGCGGCTGGGACCGTAAGCCACGGCCGCTAAGCCCGCGCGTCCGGAGCCTGTGCTCCGCAATGGGAAAGACCACAACAGTGAGAGGCCCGCGTACCGCAAAAAAAAAAAAAAAGAAATCCACCAATATTTCTTTAAAAATTAGAAAACCAGGTACTACAGTCACTGTTTCAAATGTCCCCAGGTTTATAGAGTATGACTATATCCTTTCACTTAAGTTAATGAACCATCCAAACTTCCAAAAATAAAAACTTCTATATTCTTTAACCCAGTTATACTTTTAAGAGATTTCTTCAAAGGAACTGTCAGGACAATAAAAGCTTTATATATTTTATATCAGGAAGGAAAACTAGAGGCAATATATATATTAAAAAATACGACCAAAAGGTAACAGATAAATCATGGTGTTTATAATATAGGCACTAGAAGTGATGTTTGGAAAATCATTTAAAAATGTTAACATAAAAGTAGAAAAAAGATGTCAGGACTGAATAATGAGAACTTTACTTTTGTGGGGGAGGGCACTTTATTTTTAATTTAACCAGTCCCAAATAAACGTGGTACATCCAGACAATGGAATATTATTCTGCACTAAGAAATAAGCTAACAAGCTGTGAAAAGACATGGAGGAATCTTAAATGCATATTACTAAATGAAAGGAGGCTTAAGAGGCTATCTACTGGGCTTCCCTGGTGGGGCAGTGGTTAAGAATCCACCTGCTAATGCAGGGGACACAGGTTTGAGCCCTGCTCTGGGAAGATCCCACATGCCACGGAGCAACTAAGCCTGTGCACCACAACTACTGAGTCCACGTGCCTAGAGCCCGTGCTCTGCAACAAGGGAAGCCAACACAATGAGAGGCCCGCGCACCACAACGAAGAGTAGCCCCCACTCGCCACAACTAGAGAAAGCCCACAGGCAGCAACGAAGACCCAACACAGCCAAAGAAATATATAGAAAAATAAAATAAATATATAAAAAATAAAATATTTTAAAAAAAGAAACTATAGACTGTATGATAACTATATGATAAGAACTATATTTCTGGAAAAGACAAAACTACAGGGACAGCAAAAAGATTAGTGCTTGCTGGGGGTTAGGGAGGAAGAGGGATGAACAGACAGAAGATTTTTAGGCAGTGAAAGTACTCTGTATGAAACCTATAATGCTAACTGTGTTATTCCACATGTGTCCAAACCTACAGAATATACAACACCAAGAGTGAGTCGTGATGTAATGTACAGACTTCGGGTGATAATGACATGTCAATGCAGGTTCATCCAGTGTAACAAATGTACCCCTCTGGTGTGGAATGTTGATTGTGGGGGACACTGTGGATGTTGGGGCAGGAGGTATATCAGAACGCTTTGTACCCTCCTTTCTATTTTGTAGTGAACCTAAAATGGCTCTAAAAAAGTCAAAGGAAAAGAAATAGACACAAAGAGAGACATGGTGAGAAAAAAGAATCCACAAACAAGTAAAGCAAAATATTAACCAGAGAACATGTCGTTGGGATTGCAGATTATTTTTTCTTCATACAGACCTGAATGTTCCAAATTTATTGTAACAAAATTATACTGAAGCCCAAATATACAGAGACTCTACTCCTGGACTGTTCAGTCTGTTCCAAAGATGTCAGTCCCCACTTCCACCAATATCACATTTTTATAAGTTACCTTTGTTGAATAATGTTTTTTTCTCCATGTAAGGCAAATTCTCCATTCCCCTTTTCTCCTCCTTTTCAAAAATTTACTGCTAATTCTCATTTGTTTATTCTTTCAAATAAACTTGCAAACTTTTTCTCTAAAGGGCCAGAGAGTAAAATATTTTAGGCTGGTAAACTTCTATCACTTACTCATTGTTTTGTTTTACTTTTTGAAATAAAAACCATTCTTGGGACATCCCGGGTGGCACAGTGGTTAAGAATCCACCTGCCAATGCAGGGACACTGGTTCGATCCCTGGTCCGGGAAGATCCCAAATGCCGTGGTGCAACTAAGCCTGTGCACCACAACTACTGAGCCTGCGCTCTAGAGCCCGCGAACCACAACTACTGAGCCCGCGAACCACAACTACTGAACCCGCGTGCCACAATGACTGAAGCCCACGCGCCTAGAGCCTGTGCTCCGAAACAAGAGAAGCCACCACAATGAGAAGTGTGCACACCGCAACGAAGAGTAGCCCCCACCTGCCGCAACTAGAGGAAGCCCATGACCCAATGCAACCAAAATAAATTTAAAAAAAAAATCTTAGCTAGCAGGCCACACAAAAGCAGCCCTAAGGCCAGCTTGAGAACCCCAGCATAAAGTGTAGCTTCCCAATAAGAACCTGCTGTATAAAAAAATAAATTAAATTTAAAAATTCAAAAAAATAAAGTGTAGCTTCCCACCCCACTGGCAAAGATTCTGGCATTTTGACTCAGTTTATACTGAATTTACACATAAAATTCAGGAAAAATTAACATCTTTCCAACATTAACTCTTTCAAAAGCAAATTATGTGATTAAGTGATTCTTCACTTATTAAAGTCCTCCACTGTAGTTCTCAGAGCTGTACTGCTTTTATTTATGAATCCTGCAAACTAACTGTTAGGGTTTATAATTCCTGGGCACTTGAAGGCTCTGGCATTTGGGTATATGAATGCTGCAAAGAACTTGCTAGGTTTATTATTCCTGGCGTTTTTTGCCTAAAGAAAAGCTAAAAAAACTACCACTAGAATGCAACAAAAAGTTACTTTTAAAATGTGGTAATAAGTGTTAGTTCTTTATTTCTTTTATATTCAGTAATCCAGGAACTCTTAGGTTAAGAGAGAGGTGGGTTAAGCACTCAAGAGTGCATGGCACATGATAGACACTCAAATGTTTCAATAAATAAACGGTTCTAATTCTGTTCCCTCTCAAAACCCCACTAAAACTATAGTAATTTACCCAAAAAAAAAAAAAAAAAAAAAAAGCCCACAACCATGGGAAGAGCAGAAAAAAAAGAACTGGAATGTAGATGGAAAGGGCTAAGTAATCAATATACACCTTAAAAGTCTCCTGGCAGCACCTTTCAGAACTGGGAGTGAAGGAAGGGAGTAAATTAAAAAGAATCCAGGGAAAGTTGTTCGGGAAATAACTAGATCCCTCCATCCCCTCCCCCTACTCCAAGTCCCTAGGCTTGCTGCCATGAGTTCAAGAATAAAAAGAAAATAAGCAATTTGGAGGTAACAGACAGGCAGGGAATAGAAAATGCCTTTAAAAATATGTACCTATATATATCCTCAAAAGGATGTTAAGATTTTGCATGCACACAATTACAGGAAGCTATAAAAATGAACATTCAGAAGACCAGAGAGAGAGAACATCTGGAAATTAAAATTATGAGGCAGAAAAGGTTGGAAAATAAATTTCCCAGAAAACCAAACAAAAAGAGATGGAAAATGAGAGCAAAATTTAAATGAGAGTGAGACTGCATCAGAGCTCGCAGACACTAACGAACCACTACAGTAGATCCAATATCTGAATAACTGTTTCAAAGAGAAATGGGAGAGGAAAATCACCAATAAATCTCAGAAGTGATGGATAGGAGTTGCTATATTAAAGTCCAATAAGTACCCAGCACAATAGATGACAACACTCATACTAGAGCATGTCATTGTGAAATGGGGACAAGGAAAGACTCTATAAATTTCTGCTGAGTAGAAGGGAAGTGGTCACATTAAAAAAAAAAAAAAAGAGTCATCAGAATAATTCCTGAGTTATCAACAGTTACAAGAGAAGATGACCATGGAACTTCAAAATTCTGAAGAAAAGAATTCTACACTCAGCCAAACTACAGATATGATATTGTTCAATAGGCATAGTCTCAAAAATCTTTAATAACCCTCATGTACCTTTTCTCAAAAAAGTTCTGGAAGATGTGATCCACCAAAGTGAAACAAGTAACCAAATAAGAGGAAAACAAGAGATACAGCAAACAGAGTGCAACACAGAAGTCATATGAGAGCAAATAAGGAACATAGTCAAAAGAGATCCAAAAAAGACAGGTGTGCACCAGATATAGAGAGCCAACGGTCTAGACTGGAGCAATGTGATTCAGGCTACATTCATGTGCTGTTATGACCAAGAGGCTTACTATTGTACCTTTTATTAAAAAACAACTGCCATGTGTCTGGCCTGGACATTTTTTTTGTTTGGTATTTTTTAAATTGTAAATTTATTATTTTTTAAAATTTATTTATTTATCTATGGCTGCATTGAGTCTTCGTTGTGGTGCACGGGCTCCTCATTGCGGTGCTTCTCTTGTTGCGGAGCATGGGCTCTAGGCACACGGGCCTCAGTA
This sequence comes from Monodon monoceros, assembly GCF_005190385.1. Taxonomy (NCBI): domain Eukaryota; kingdom Metazoa; phylum Chordata; class Mammalia; order Artiodactyla; family Monodontidae; genus Monodon; species Monodon monoceros. The sequence continues at coordinate 16,998,802 of NW_021703777.1, forward strand.
GCTGTGGCTCGCGGGGCTCTAGAGCACAGGCTCAGTAGTTGTGGTGCACAGGCTTAGTTGCTCCACAGCATATGGGATCTTCCCAGACCAGGGCTCAAACCTGTGTCCCCTGCACTGGCAGGCGGATTCTTAACTACTGCACTACCAGGGAAGTCCCTGGCCTGAACGTTTATGTACCCGTAACTCAGCTTAAAAATATGTTAACATGGACTTCCCTGGTGGCGCAGTGGTTGAGAGTCCGCCTGCCAATGCAGGGGACGCGGGTTCGTGCCCCGGTCCGGGAAGATCCCACATGCTGCGGAGTGGTTGGGCCCATGAGCCATGGCCGCTGAGCCTGTGCGTCCAGAGCCTGTGCTCCGCAACGGGAGAGGCCACAACAGTGAGAGGCCCGTGTACCGCAAAAAAAAAAAAAAAAAAAAAATATATATATATATATATGTATATATATATATATATATATATATATATAAACAAAGCTCCTTTTTCCTCTTCTGTGCCCTGCTCCCTGGAACAGCTCAGAATTTCACACCAGAATTAACCTATTCTTAAACAAGATACAGAGCAGCTCACTCGAAGAGACCACTCTCCTAACTGAAGGCTCTGCCTGGCCCATACCACAGCCCCAGCAGATAACTGTAGAGTCCTTTGTTTCCCAGAACATGTTCATGATCTTGCCCACTCGTTTTCCCAAGATGGGCTCTAGTAAAAATTCCAGGAAGCTGAAGCCAAACTATAACCCAGAAATGGTGTTCAGCTTATCTTAGGAACCTACCTTTAACAGTAGCAATACCGCGCTTTCCCTACACATCATCTAAGTTTTTAGTTTTTCAAAACTAAAATACTTAGCTGAAAGATATACACACTGGAGATTAAACTCTAAAGATAATTATACTGTAAAAAAAAAATTCAAGGGAATGACTAACATGAAAGTCAGGACAGTGAGTAGGGAAGGAGGCAAAGAAATGAAAATGTGATCAAAGAGTATAAGATTGAGGTCCTGGGGCTTCCCTGGTGGCACGGTGGTTAAGAATCTGCCTGCCAATGCAGAGGATACGGGTTCGAGCCCTGGTCCGGGAAGATCCCACATGCCGCAGAGCAACTAAGCCCGTGAGCCACAACTACTGAGCCTGCGCACCACAACTACTGAGCCTGCACTCTAGAGCCCATGCTCCACAACAAGAGAAGCCACCGCAATGAGAAGCACATGCACTGCAACAAAGAGTAGCCCCTGCTCCCCACAACTAGACAAAGCCCGTGCACAGCAACAAAGACCCAACACAGCCAAAAATAAATAAAAATTAAAAAAAAAATGAGGTACTGATGTTGTCTTATGTGATGGGTACATGGGTCTTCAGGTTATTACTCTAAAACTTACGTACAAATGTATTTCACATTTTTTCTACATATAAGCATCTCGCTATTAGAAAAGAGAGGATCTCTAACAACAACAACAAAAAAACAATTGTAGCATGATGGACAACAAGAGTCACAGAAGTGTTTTATTTGACCAGTAGTTTTTTAATTTTCAATTTGTTGCCAAAACATTCACCTTACAGATATACTACCCCATGTGTAGAATGACACAGGTAAAGGGTTATTCATCACAGTACTGAAATAGCAAATGGTTCCAAAGCAAGTTACATGGCTAAGCCCAGTGGGGACGGGGGGGCTGTAGACTACTCAAAGGTATGGATACAGGGAAGTATGATTCTTTAGGGGGCATAACTAACAATCTTCCATACCTGTAAATTTTCTATTGCCTTTCTCAAATAATAATAGTAGTTACCAATCTTTCTAATTGTTCAATTTATCACCTAGTCCTTGGCTCACCTGGTATGGATCACATAGCCACACCAATAAACACAAACGGTACTATAATTTATCCCCAAATTAACGATCACATTCCCTTTTACAATCTATACAGGAATATTATAAACCTGAATATACTTATATGCCTTAATTGAACCCTAGCAAATGTTCATCAGTATAGAAATAAAAATGTTTTAAGACCAAACCATGTAATACATACCATCAGAAAAAAAGTGAAAGCTTTGTGTTTACATGTAATCCTCTAAAAAATATATTACTAAGTGAAAAACACAATGTGCCAGAATAGTGTACAGAGTTGGCTACCATTTATTTTTTTGAAAGAATATACAGCTGACCCATGAACAACGTAGGAGTTAGGAGCACTGACCCTCTACACAGTCTTAAATCCACACATAACTTTACAGCCAGCCCTCCTCATCCAAGGTCCCACATTTGCAGATTCAAACAACTGCAGATCACATAGTACTTTAGTACGTATTAAGTGAAAAAAATCTGTGTATGTATAAGTGGAGCCATGCAGTTCAAATCCATGTTGTTCAAGAGTCAACTGCAAATCATATTTGCTTGTATATATAGTTGTCCCTCGACATCTGTGGGGGACTGATTCTAGGATCCTCTCAGATACCAAAATCTATAGATGTTCAAGTCCCTTATATAACATGGCATAGTACAGACGGCTCTCCAAAATTTGATCCACAGCTGGTTGAATCCTCAGACAGAAATCCATGGATGGGGGGCCAACTGAATACAAATCTCTACAGAAAGATATGAACTGACCATGGTGGTTGCCCCTAGAAGTGATCCACCTGGATGGGATCAGCTTGAGAAGACTTCATTGTACACTCTTTTGTACAAAAGTTGAGTTGTGGACAATGTATACAATGGGCTATTCACACACACATTTTCTTAAACAGCAAAACAAGGTCATAGGACAATTGTAATTTTAGGACAATTTTAATTGTCCATACAAGACCAAATAATTATCTTTGAAAGTTTAAAATACAGAGAGAAAAAAATTAAAAACTAAAATACAGAGAGACATTTTCTAGAATAAAATTAAAAAATAACTTGCCCAACCAAACTGGTCTTTGTCATATTCAGTTGTACCTTACAAAGTTATAATACAGCATGTGTTTGTATACAGCAGGATATGTCTAGATTCTACAGCCACATTGTCCAATTTGGTATCCCCTAGCTACATATGGAATTAAATTTTAATTAATTAAAAATTACAATTCATACAAGTTTAAAATTCATCTCCTGGGTTGGATTAGTCTTATTTCAAGTGCTCAATAGTGCCGCTAGTGGATACCGTATTGGTCAGCACAAATATAGAACACTTCCATCATCACAGAAAGTTCTCTTGGACAGCCTTTTTTAAGAAGAATCCTCAAAAAAACTGGTTAACACTGGATGCTTTGGAGAGGAGAACTAGGTGACTGGAGAAAATAGATAGGAGATAGGTTTTTCACACTAGTAAGACAGGACTTTGCCTGTGCCAGGCAGCACCCTTAATGTTTCATGTTAACTCACTTAATCCTTACTGTACTTCAATATAATTAGTTTCCTTTGTAATCCTATGTATTTTATTTAATTTAAAAACATTATTCTGAAAATGAGGTCACAGGCTCCAGCTGTTTGCTAAAAGGATCCATCTGAATTTTGGAACATGAGCATTTATTACTCATCTTCAAGAAAAAAGCTATTTAAAAAAGCTAAAATACCATTATCTATAAACCAAAACCCAAAAGAGATTTTACTAAATATTATTTTAAAATACATCACACCAGTTTAAAAGAAAAAATAAAATGTATTGCTCCTAATCTCATCATGCCACCACCCATAAACCATCTGATACATCCTTTCAGATATGATTTTATGTTTATTTGTGTATGATGACCTATGCATCAATTTTATCCATAAGGTAAGAGTTTTGCTGAAGGCAAAGAGTTGGACATTTTGGTTTTGGTTGAATTTTAGTGTTTTTTTTAAGTATAGTAATAAAGCTTGAAGATAGGACCCGGGTTGGAGTTCTATCTCTCTCACTTAGGAACTATGTGACCTTGGTAGAAACTTTTTTTTAATTTAATTTTAAAAAGTTTTAAAATTAAAAAAAAATCACTTGAAATATGAATTTCTCACCTATAAAAAGTATTTATCCCACAATATTAAGATTTACAAAAAACTACGATATTTTATCTATTAAAATATTGACCTTAGTTAATACTTTATGTTATCAGACTGTGGTTACATAAGCTGTTGCCCTAAGATGACCCATGTAAAACCCCGAATTTTTTATAGCAATACTAATATTAGTTCACATAAATACTAAAACTTATTGACTGTCACTGTAATAAGCAGAGCACAGAAAGATTTCTGTAATTTCTAATTTCTGTATAGCATTTTATATGAACACATTTAAAATATGTAACTAAAGACATTTTAGCTTTAAAGATTACTGCAGGGCTTCCCTGGTGGTGCAGTGGTTAAGAATCCGCCTGCCAATGCAGGGGACACAGGTTCAAGCCCTGGTCCTGGAAGATCCCACACGCGGAGCAACTTAGCTTATGCGCCACAACTACTGAACCTGCGTTCTAGAGCCCGCGAGCCACAACTACTGAGCCTGCGCACTTAGAGCCCGTGCTCTGCAAGAGAAGCCACCGCAATGAGAAGTCTGCACACCACAAGGAAGAGTAGCCCCACTCGCTGCAACTAGAGAAAAACTGCGCGCAGCAACGGAGACCCAATGCAGCCAAAAATAAATAAATTTATAAAAATAAAAGTAAAGATTACTGCAAAGACATGAGTTTCAGAGAAATCGTATGGTCTTATTACTTCTACCTTCCCCAAATAATTTAGCTTTTAAGACTAGCAACATACTACAACTGAAACTTTTTCAAAACAACTGCTTGACTCTTTGCCAGACCTTTCACCAAAATTACTAAAAGTACAAAGGTAGATGAGAGTAAATTCCACGTTTGCAATTTTTTTTTCAATTTCACTACACTGTTTTCACTAGCAAAATATTTTAACTGGCAAAACATATGAATTGACAGGTCCAGAAACCAAATGAAAAGGGGGAGAAGAAGAGTGACCATTCACTTTCTTTAGAAATCAACGCACAAAGTTCTGGACCAGTATGGCCAGTATAACTACTTGTTTAGTCCTCAAATTTAGACACCAAGGTGATATTTTCTTCTTGGTGATATTTTCTTAAGATTCTATACTTTGGATATCAGTTAGCCAACACTGTAGTACAACAGAAACTAAAAATAAATGTCCACATATTTTCTTTTAGAGCTGTAGCAAAATATCTATTAAGTTTATCAAATTAATCTTTCCAAGTCACACAAGGAACACACGTTAAATGCCTATGGGAAAGACACTGTCATGGTTAAGAACACACACTCTGGAACATGGCTGCTTTAGTTTGAACTCCACCCCACCACTTATTAGCTCTGTGATCTTGGGCAAGTTAGTCACACAAAGTTACTTAATCTCTCCGTGCCTTGGTTTCTTCAACTGTGAAATAAGAATAATACCTACCTCATCGATTTGCTGTTAAAAATTAAATGAATAAATATATGTAAAGCACTTAGTAAGGTGCCTGACATACAGTAAGTGCTTTGTGTTAGCTATTATTAAGATATAAAGATCACCTACATTAAAAATCACTGTTACAGACTGTGTTTAAAGTATCATTTTTATTCAGTTGCTTAGAACTCTAAATCTATAGCCCTGGAAATTCAATGCTGGGTCATAATTTGTCATAATTCCATAGAAACTTACTGAACACAATAAGCCAAAACTACAGCTTCCTATTGTTTCTATGGAAGATGTATCAAAAGTTCCAACTGGGAAAAACAATCTTATTTTTCTGACCACATTCTCAGGTTCTAGAAGGGACTACTTAGTACTTAAGAGACAAAAGCCATCCTTTCTTTTTTCTCTAGGCACGTACAGGAACTTTTAAAGAAACACTAGTGATTTTTACAGTAAGGAGCGGGAAGACTATCTGTGGGTTATGGGTCATAAGCCTTGTATTTCTTAATAATGGCAAAGAAATGATAAAGTCGGCTATGTAAATCTAGCAAAGAGAGGAAAAGGTGAGTACAACTTTGCATGGATACACCTACATGCAGCATACCTATGGAATATTAACTTTATCTAGTTCTTTTTTTAAAAATAAATTTATTTATTTTTGGCTGTGTTGGGTCTTCACTGCTGTGAGCAGGGCTACTCTTCATTGTGGTGCACTGAATTCTCATTGAAGAGGCTTCTCTTGTTGCAGAGCATGGTCTCTAGGCGCACGGCCTTCAGTAGTTGTGGCACGCGGGCTTCAGTAGTCGTGGCACGCGGGCTTCAGTAGTCGTGGCATGTGGGCTTCAGTAGTTGTGGCTCACAGGCTCTAGAGTGCAGGCTCAGCAGTTGTGGCGCACGGGCTTAGTTCCTCCGCGGCATGTGGAATCTTCCCAGACCAGGGCTCGAACCCATGTCCCCTGCATTGGCAGGCGGATTCTTAACCACTGTGCCACCAGGGAAGTCCCCTATCTAGTTCTTCATAACTGATAAATTTTCATCCCTGAAGAGTGCATCTGAAAATCAAAACCACTATATCTTATTCCCATTTTTCAGCTAGACTTAGAAATTTCAGTCTTCAAGGTCACACAGATATTAAAATTAGACTATAATTCAGGCTCGTTTCCACTTCTCAAAAAACTCTCTATGACAAAAATGGAGCAACTCAGAGGTACCAGAGGAGCAAGGAAATTTCTAATAGTAGCAGAGAAGGAAAAGAAGAAATTACCATTGCTAGAACAAGTACTTCACAGGTCGCTTGTTACATCCAGGACTGCTGGTACTTCTCCTATATTCTTAACCTTATATAAATTAAATAGAATGCTTAAAAAAAATTTTGCATAGAATTTTCTGTCCAAATTGGATTAAGGTTACATAATTCATTAAACATTTTATTCTCTGCAACTTTGGTGTGTAAAACTATGTCTATTTCTAAACTGGACTTCTCTAAGTCAAATAATTAGGCATAATTTTAATTCAGAGTAAAAAACAAAGTGAAATCTAAAATATAAACACCAGAACTAAATTTGTTTGGTTTATGAATGAACTTTGATATACTGGGTTCTTTCTGTTTTTTTTTTTTTTGCAGTACGTGGGCCTCTCACTTTTGTGGCCTCTCCCGCTGCGGAGCACAGGCTCTGGAAGCTCAGGCCCAGTGGCCATGGCTCACGGGCCCAGACGCTCCGCGGCATGTGGGATCCTCCCAGACCGGGGCACGAACCCGCGTCCCCTGCTCGGCAGGCGGACTCTCGACCACTGCGCCACCGGGGAAGCCCCTGGGTTCTTTCTTAAAGCAAAAATATGCATATTAATTTGCAAGGTCTGCTTGTTAATCAATAGTCTTTGGTTAGCAAAAATACATGGCATTATATAACAACATATTTGTCAACACGTATTTAAGACTTATTTACTTTTAATAAACTCTCTGCAACACAAAACACGTTTCTAAAGGATAAAAAAAGGCAACATTAGATCAGCTGACTGTCCAAGTTGATTCCATTTATGAAACTAATGTACAGTTTGAAAAATTCAAGAGATACAATGTAAAAACAAGTAAAATTATATACCTTCAGTTTAACTAAAGAAACCAAAATCTCTTACCTTTAAAAGAACTACAAGTCAAAAAAACCCCAATAATGAAGAATGCAGAATGAAGATAAAAGCTGCCAAAAACCACGACTCACTGGAGGCAAGATGGCCTGCCACCTTCGCCAACTGGTATTAAGTCTAACTTTGATCTACCCACAAAGTCTAATTTTGACCTAACCACAATTTAAATGCCAACAGAATAGGAGAGTATTGTTTATCCCAATGTTCAAAACTTTGCCATATTACCTGTTAAGAGGTAAAATGCTTCCTTTAATATACCTATCAAGCTTGTCAACAAGTTTAATATCTGTAAGCCACTTCTTTTATGTGTCTGTCTGTGTTCTGTTGTGGGATTTTTGTTTTTTTTGGAAGTATAGTTGATTTACAATGTTGTGTTAGTTTCTGGTGTATTAGCAAAGTAATTCAGTTATATATATATATACACACACACGTGTGTATATATGTACGTATATATTTTTTCAGATTCTTTTCCATTATAGGTTATTACAAGATACTTAATATAGTTCCCTGTGCTCTATAGTAGGTCCCTGTTGTTTATTTTATACAGTGTGTATCTGTTAATCCCAAACTCCTAATTTATCCCTTCCTCCTCCCTTTCCCCTTTGGTAACCATAACTTTGTTTTCTATGCCTGTGAATCTATTCCTGTTTTGTAAATAAGTTCACTTGTATAATTTTTTTAGATTCCATGTAAGCCACTTCTTAATCTAAATGATCTTATACACACACACTTGAGAAGCGCACAATATCAAACTGAAAGTGACTGATATTTTACTTAATTTCCATAAATAAAAATTCCCTGAATGCCTTCAAAGGTGGGACAAGCAGAAAAAACCCATGACTCTAGGTGCTTCTGATTATGCTCAGCGAAAAATAAGGAAACTCACAAGCTAGCTGAAATAGCAATGAACAAATATGCTTTTTGTAGGCTTTTACACGGATACCTCAATTGCAGCAAATACTAATCAGCTGCTTAAGAAATATATACCACTATTTAAAACTGTCAAAAAGAATTCTAAATGACTAACCTGTGGACAAAGGTGCATTAAACGTACTTTAAAGTTGCATTTTTCACTAAAAATAAACACAAGATTATTTTACATGCATCCTCACTCTATTATAGCTTCAATCTGGCTTTTGACTTTCACACACTAAGTTTTTAGGTTCCCTACTCCCCAAATTTAAATGCAGCATTGAAACCTCCCTGGGGTCAGCACTAGAAGGAATGCTATACTGCATCATTGACCAGATCACTGGAAATTAAGTTCCTAAAATTTACACTGAACAAGGTATAGAATCACATTTTGTATAACTCTGTAATCCTAAAGAACACTTGGTACAAGGTCCTAAACGTATCAGGAGCTATAAATATTTACTGACTCAAAACAGTCCTTCAACACTTTTTAGTTTTGTTCCATGTTGTTGAAACAAAACAGCATAGCCTGCAAAACCCAAAGGCCCTAAATGTTACTGAAACTTCACAGACTACATTGTTTTATTGTTTAGAGATTTTAGCCTTGCCCTTATTACCAGCTGTAATGCTTTTACTGACGCTGGTACGGTCGGTAGGAGAGCTGATCCAGTCAGAAGCAATATCAGAGCCCATTAAAGGGTTTTAAGTTCAAGTTTTACATATTTATCTTTTATCTATTTAACATTAATGTTCTAAAAATCATTTAACTGTATCAGCAACTTAGCAACTTAATAAAGTTCTGTAGTCAATCTAATTTCCAGAAATGTAAATAAACACTGGTACCAATAAAAGAATAAGTAACCAAGCAGGAAATGTGCCTTAAGTTCTGGCAACAAGGTAAGGATAGTGTTTAGGTCAATGTAATGAAAAATAAGCATTTTTGTATTCTATAAACTTTTCATAACTAATTTTTTAATAGTTATAAAAGTCTTTAAAAAGTCAAAGCAAATTGGGAAGCCATTATCAAAATCACAAACTACCATTAAAGATATATGAAAATATCCGGCAACCAAGGTCCAGAACTGGTTCCAGGGTATCAAAGGTTTTCTGGTTAATGTATTATGCCTCTAAAATATCACTTAGATGTGACATTCCTGAAACGGCAACACAGACCTAGAAGTTTCAGTGAGTCACTGCCGGCAAACCCAAACTATGACAAAGATACTCCCTCCTTTGGACGGTTATCAATCAACTTGGTGCTCTGGGATCAGCCTGCTTGAAAGAAGTTTAAGATGGTGCCCAAACTGGGAGAGAAACCAGTAGAACGGATAAAATCAAATGGAAAAGTAACTTTAAAAGTTAAGTTCCTATTTCCAATAAACTGTGCCTGAGGAACCTTCCAGACGAAAAAGACAGACTCGGAAGAACAGACGGATCTACACCCACTCGCATTCTCTGAGGCGTGAGCACTGCGCAGAAACGATGAATGAATGGGAGACGGGCGCGTGTGAAATGCAGCAGGTCCGGCCGGCAACCAGACCAGCAGCAGCTATCCGTAGGCCTCGCTCCTCCCCCTTCCCTCCTCCATGACAGCCCAGCCTCCAGCATGGAGGGGCGAGGACAATGTGATCCCCCTGCTAACCACCACCACCACCCTTCATCCTACTCGCAGAGCTTTACCCTGTGACACGGGGTTCTCCTTCCCACTCCAAACCCTTCTCGCCTCCCCTGCAGCCCACCCCGGCAACTCTCGGACGCGCCGGCGTAACATGCGCTGGCCGCTCTCGGCTCCCCTAGGCGAGGTCGAAGCTTCTCCGCGCACGCCGCGGCACCACTCCCGCCCAACTCACCCTAGGGCAACGCGCGCCCACCGGCTCCCTGGCCCACCAGTCTAAGGAGTTCCGGCGCGCGCCCCGCACCCGAGCCCCTGGGCTAGAGCGAGGGAGGGAGACACAGAAAGGCTGCCCAAGGCTCCCTCCATCTCATTCCAGGCCGGTTCGCCGCCCACCCTCCCTGCGGATCCGGGCGCCAGCTCGGAGACGGCCCAGCGCCCTCCTATCCCGAAGACACAATTCCCACACACCTAGCCCAGGGCCCAGGTCGCCCTTCACCCTCGAACCCCCTCGCGGCTCCGCCTGAGGCGCCGCCCCTCCCCCACACCTCTCCGCGAGCTCTCGGGCCCCCACCAGAACGTGGGCTCTACACGCCGTCGCGGCCAACCTCCGGGGCGCCCCCAGTTGTCCGCGGGGAGGTCACGCCCACGAAGAGGGGGAGGGGGCGGCAAGGGGTAGCGTGCGCACCGGGAACGCGGTCCCGCGGGGTCCCCGAGTCCGAAGGGAGACGGAGCGTGCGGGCCTGTGGGGGTGGGGGCCAAAAGCAATACTCACCGGTTCCACAGTCGCCATCTTAGATCGATCTGATCGCACAACCGCTCCTGAAGGGGGGGGTGAGAGGAAAAAAATGAGATTCAAACCGCATTGGCCGGCTTCTGTTCACGTGACGGACGTGTCCGTTTGGCCCTGGCGGCGCCTGCGCAAGACTGCGGCGGCGTGTTTAACGAGAGGCTTCTGGGAAGTGGAGTCTCTCTCCTGTCTTTCTCTCTCGTTTTCGTTTTTTTTTTTTCTTTTAGGCAAAGAAGTTTAAAAAAAAAGGACTGGTCACGTGGTCGATGGGTGCCGTGCGCGGTTCTCGGCGCGGCGGACACACGCGTGCTGGAGGGTGATTTTCAGACCTCTGCTCTTCCGCCTGGATAGCTGCTGTCGCACTTACTGCCAGGCATGCCTGCTGTACCCTTTGTCGCCCTGTCCTCCCATCTTTCCCGAAAGGTTGGGAACCGTAGGCTCAGCACGCACAATAAGGCTTCGTTTGCTTAGTTGAGGTCCTAGAACAAGTTGCCTGTGTGTTCATTTAATTTTCTTTTGACTGCACACCATTTTCTCTTAGTTTCAAAAAGAGGCGGCGATGGAGAATCGTTTAAGCAGGCAACCCTCCCCGGTCCCCCGGCTCCGCTAACGCTGGTGGTCACTCATGGCCATCACTGCCAAAAGGGGTGGCGGGGCCGCCCACAGTACCCACTTGCCACAGGTTGGGGGAGGGGGAGTGCACCCGACAGCGTTTCCTGTTCCAACTCCTGAGATTAAGACCTCAAGGCTAAGGCTTGCGTGGAAGTAAAAATCATTTGCAAGTTGGGTCCTCTCGCTTCCACTGTTCTGCTTTAACGTGATCGGAAATAGCCCAAGTCCGGGTGCCAGCCGGGGAAGCCACTCCGGCCCCCGCTGACTAAGCCCTGGATTGACCGTCAGGAGTCGTTAGGCCGGGTCAACTATGACTCGACGTTGACTCATTCTCCTTGGGCGAGTGACTTAATCATTCAGTGCCCTAGCTTTTTCATTTATGAACCACAAATGGTAATACACTTCCCTCACAAGGGTGTGCTATGCTGATGATTGTAACCAGCTTTGAAAATGAATCGGACTCCCTAAATGCTTCAGAATAGTCAACCTCGTGCCTTCCTAAGGATCAGCGGCTTCCCCAATGTTTTTTTTTTTTTAAACAATGTTTAAATTTTTTTCTTTTGTGCACTTTCTTACATTATCATGTACACCAATGCAATTTTAAAGTTTCAAAACAATTTTTTTTGAACTGTAGCTACCCTCCATGGAGACTTTAATGTTCAGGAAAATAGTGTTATATTCACAATAATCACTGGTAATTAGAAATTTATCCCTACAGTGGCATCCTATATTTCCTTTCCCTGTAAGATGCTGTGTTGTCATTTCTCAAGACAGTGTTATTCTGCACGGTTATTAATACAAAAAACAGAGGTAAAGAAATCTAGTAGAGCGCTACTGTAAGGTTTTAATGAGGAAGACATACGATTACTGTTTTCCATGCTTCTTAAGAATGTTAACACAAGAAAAATCAGTATAAGCAGGTTGCTGATGTCCAGAGCTGTGTCATACCTATTACTGACTACATAATGGTCGCTTGAGTTGGCTAACACATAATTGAGGCTGTAATAACTCAAAACCATTGCCTGATCATATGCTTTGGTTTACCTGGATGTCAGACACGATTAATAAAAGCTTTTGACCAACTTAGCTCTAGTAGGTTTAAAGTAGAAAGGATTCTGAAAACATAAAATAAATGGATAAATGAATTTCTATTTAGACTATCTACTCTTAGTTAACCTATCCAAAGTAATTATAGTCGACCTCAGTGATACTTTCTGTTGTTTAAAAGTAGTATCCTGTTATCTTCTTTGAAGAGAGAGTATATATGTATTATTTTCCCAATGCTGCTAGATAATAGAACAAAAGAGATTTAAAGAGATTTCAGTGGGACTGCAAACCAGTGATGTTCTTAAAACTTCCTTTTAATAATAGCTTCCATTTTTTTAACTTTTCTCTTGATCAAAACACACCTCACTTTTGTCAATCATCCTAGTACTTCTACTATACATGTATAGTAGAAGTATATATATATATACTCCTCTTCGGAGCTTAATTTCTCTCCATTTTCTATGAGCTTTGTTGCATGTGTTTTATGACACATTCATGTGTCTTTTCCTAATATTACCATTAGACTCTACCATGTCAAAGACTTGGTGATTAGGTTTTTATCTATGTGTGTATATGGTTGTTTTGCTTTTGCCAATCTGAAGTATTTTATTCTTTTTTTTTTTTTGCGGTACGCGGGCCTCTCACTGCTGTGGCCTCTCCCATAGTGGAGCACAGGCTCTGGACGCGCATGCTCAGCGGCCATGGCTCATGGGCGAAATATTTTATTCTTTATTAATCTATTAATGCACAAAAAAGTACGTTTGTTACATTACTCCCATATTTGTGCTTGTACTTAAAGGAAAGTGTAATAAAAAAGATATTTGAAATGGGATATGGTATTGAAACACTATTCTACTTGTTGGAGTTATCTAGTTAATACATAATTAATGGCCCAGCATAGTATCATGGTAACTATTATTTAAAATCCTGGAAAATAAATAAATAAATAAATAAATGCCTGGAATGATTGGTTATCATTTAGCATCTGTAAATAGTCATGATCTTTTCTCTACATAATATAATCCTGAAGCTGGTATATCACTAGTCTTTATAGATCTAACTCATGGTAAAGAGACTTTAAATAATTTAATAGAACACATCATAATAAAAACAGCACATCATTTTTGTCATGTATTTTGTCATTGGAATTTTATTTAGGTTTCCTAGATAATCAAAATCATTGTTTTGCTGGGCATTGTTCAACTGTGGTTCAAACTGATCACATCTGCTATGATCAATTCCTCAAAAATATTACTACTACACTGTCTAGTATTTAAAAAAAACAGGCCTTGGAATTTTAGACATTCTGTTTAAATTAGTTGCCTTTCTTAGACTTGGATTAGTACTAAGCAATCGTTTTTTCTTAAAATGAATATGTTTTGAGACTGAAGATATGAAATCTCATAATAAAGTAAATGATCCTTAATATTTTCATTTTGGGTATTAACTTTAGATATAATCTAAACCAACCTCTAGTTAACACTAACTTTTTTTTTTTTTTTTTTTTTTTTTTTTGCGGTACGCGGGCCTCTCACTGTTGTGGCCTCTCCCGTTGCAGAGCACAGGCTCCGGACGCACAGGCTCAGCGGCCATGGCTCCCGGGCCCAGCCGCTCCGCGGCATGTGGGATCCTCCCGGACCGGGGCATGAACCTGTGTCGCCTGCATCGGCAGGCGGACTCCCAACCACTGCGCCACCAGGGAAGCCCAACACTAACTTTTTTTAAAACCTTTTTCACTCTCTTTTTAAACTTGGTTATACTTTATACTCTATTTTTTAAATTATTGTCACTTTCTACAGTGATGTTACTTTAGGAAAGACCTAAAATGATGGCTTCAAACAGGATAAATAATTCTTTAAATTACAATTATATAGTTTAGTATGTGAGAGCATGAGCTCCAATGTCCAATTTTCTTGGTTCATAATCCCAACTCTCCCCTTTACTGTGACCACATGCAGATTATTTAGTCTCTTTGTGCTTCATTTTGTCATCAGTTAGATAGGCACAATAACAGGACTTATCTTGCATGGTTAGTGTGAGAAATGAGTTAATCCATGTAACTTATTTAGAATAGTTCTTAGAATATAGTAAGCACTCAATGTAACTATAATTACCATGATGTAATATTATATTAACATAAATTTATTATTTCTACTTTTTGTATAGTGTAATATGCTTAAGAATTCTTCTACGCAGAGAACCAACCCCCGCCCATTATCTTTAAGGATATTCCAAGCTTTCAGAGTCAACTATTGATTTCTTATAACATACCACATATTTTTCATATCAATTAATTCATTTGACCTTTATAACAAATATGTAAATTAAAAATTATGACCCCCATCTTGTAGATAAAGAAACAGACTCAGTAAAGTAGGGGACACAGGCAAGTCCACACAGCCAATGCGTGAGCTGGACTTCAAACCCAGTTCTCTTGACTCCAAGATTCTTTCTTCCATACCAGAGCTGCTTTCCTCTGATAGGGTCTTCCAAAATGCCTGTATCTCTTTGAAGGACTTAAAATACTAAGTTCATTTACAAAACTGACAATTCAAGAAGTACTAAGTTAGTAATGGGAAATGTGTAATATTTGAAGGATATTTAAAGGACATGGGAAGCCTAGGCACTTCCTTTCTGGACTGTTCTGTTTGGCATCCTAAGTCATAGATACATAAATAGTTCACTACCCATATAAAGAAGTGTGACTAAGAACAGAAAGGGTGCAGCTAACAAGCCAAAACAAGCACTCATTCACCTGACGATTGAGACAGTCACTTCGTTTCTTCCCTTGTTTCATTCAGATCTCTGTTCCAGTGCCATCTCCTGAGGGAAGGCTTCCTTGACCACCCTATCTAAATTACCATGCTCATTACTCTTTATCTCCTTACCCTGCTTTATTTTTCTTCAGGCCACTTTATAACTCTAGCTCTAAACCCAGTATTATATTAAATATTATTTAATTAATCATTGGTTGCCTCCACTAGCAAAATGTTAGGTCCTTGATGATTTGTAGGTAGAATGCCAACAAATATTTGGGAAAAACCAAAATTTTTAAAACTTCACCGAATTCTAGCCTTAGGACTAACAATGTAATAGGAAAATTACTATATACCAGGTATCATGTTAAGCAGTTTATGTGCATTGATAATACCTCATTTTATCTTCAAAACAACATTCTGAGATAGATAAGGAAACTGAGGTTAAATAACTTTCCCAAGAACACAGTTCTGTCTTCAGGGCTCTTAACACTATATAATATTGACTAGATTGTAATTGGACTGCCTAATAAGAAAGATAATTGTCTGAAATACTGAGAAATAATCTGCAAAGAGTATGTGAAAAATTCATGTAAGGAGTATGCTGGGTCAACAATAAGATACTATAAGTAAATAATTTACCTTTTAAAATTGAAATTAGAAAAAAATTTAAATGTAGTGGGATGAGATCAGTAGCTTTTAGAAATAACCCACAAGACTGTAAACACCCAAAATTCAGAGATTTGGGTGGAACTTCAGGGAAGCATGATTGGATTTTCATTGTTACATACATGAGTAAGTGCTTATATTGAACTTGTCTAAAGAAATATGTTAATGGGTGGGAGCTGGTCTGCTTACCATCTATAAAAGAGGAATCCAGAATGACAATATTTGACCACCTAGTTTTGTTCTGGGGACAGAGTGCCCTGGTGCAAAAATATGGATCTCTGGTCCATTTGGCCCTCATTGGGAATGGTTTCTTGGGGACACCAGAACTAATTCTCCTTGTTTGGTTCCAGGTTTACTAAGCGACCATATGATGAACATATCTTCTGGTATTGATTTGTATATATGTAGGGCTGATATGGATACATGAATGTCTAGACGTTATATTGCTCAGAGTCCATCTTAACTGGCACTAAATTTTTAGTTTGTTTTACTTACGCTCTATGAGCTTGGCTAAAAGAAAACTACCCCTGTGGACTGGATTTTCTCTGTGTCCTCAGATTGTGATGATTCTCTGAGGAAACACCAATCTACATGAATGGTCTGGTTGGCTACCTTCCCCAGGACTTGCCATGTGCCTTTCTACTCCAACAGCATCTTTGGAGACCTGTGAATTAGAAATTTTTGATTCACCTGCCTCTAAACTCTTATTTTAAGTTCAGAGTTTGAGAGATACCAATCCTCATTCAGGACATTGCTCAGAAACATGGGATGTACTAAAAATTCTCAGATATCACCTTATGTGTTTCAAGTAGCTAATGGAAAACCGTGATTATTGTTTTGTTAAAAATAAATAATAAAATAATGCTAATAATACTCGCAAGAGAGCCATTTATATCTTTTTAAAAAATGACAAATCACTATTAAAGACTTACTATTTGGGGAGAGCTTTTGTCAGGCCTGTGGATGCATTTAGTACAAACTGACCAACAGCATTCACAGCTCTGAAATGCAACGTTAAGAAACGGGTCTATACTTTTATCATATCAGTGCCTGAGATTATCAGGTTTTAAGAAGGGGAAAAGGGTTTGATCTAGATATGCATATTAGCAGACTGGATGTACTTAGCTTATAAAAAGTGACTTCTGGAAAATGAAAAAAAATTACTATGCTGGGCAGATTTATGAAACAAACTTAGTTTAATTGCCAGGCAATTTATGGAAACAGAACCTTAAAAAAAAAATCTGACCTTGCTTAAAAGTTTTTCCATATAGGCTTATATGCTTTTCCTCCCTGAAAGGTAAGAGAATAGGTTCACATGAGAGTTAAATACCTATTTTATTTTACAGTAAAATAAGATGGCAAGATAAGTAAACACGATCTTATCCCTTTATTAGAGCTCAATTTTTACATTCTGAAAGAGATTTGGGCAATATATAGGAAAATGTCAGCAGTCATTGTTGAAATTTTAAAACTAAGGGGAAATTATTGTTTTGTTAGTTACAAAAAGGATTAGCTAAATGTGATTAATACTTGAAGAGCAGAGCGATACTTGACTGAAAATATTTAAGTGAAAATATTTAAATATTTTAACTTATTAACTTTTATTTTTTTGTCTTAAAAAGGAACGTTGGGCTTCCCTGGTGGCGCAGTGGTTGAGAATCCACCTGCCAATGCAGGGGACACGGGTTCGAGCCCTGGTCCGGGAAGATCCCACATGCTGAGGAGCAACTAAGCCCGTGCGCCACAACTACTGAGCCTGCGCTCTAGAGCCGGCGAGCCACAACTACAGAAGCCTGTGCGCCTAGAGCCCGTGCTCCGCAACTAGAGAAGCCACCGCAATGAGAAGCCTGCGCAACGCAAGGAAGTAGCCCCCGCTCACTGCAACTAGAGAAAGCCCGCGTGCAGCAACAAAGACCCAAGGCAGCCAAAAAAAAAAGGAATGTTACATTGCATGTCAACTGTACCACAATAAAACTTTTTTTTCAAAGAGCTGAAAAAAGGTAATGTTAAATATAGGAAATGCATGCTATTTTCTGAAACTGCCTAGGGGGTAAAAGTATTTAAAGTACTCATAAAGAAACTTGGAACTATGTTCTTATTTTGGGAGATTAAACTAGATATCTGATAGAAGATAATATTACTTAAAAGCCTTGTGTTCAGCTCCATCAAAAGAAAAAAAAAAGAAATCACACCCATACCCAGAGAGGAATTTGTTATTTATTTGCTTTTTAACTTGGAGCTGGACTTTAGCAAAACATTTCATGTTAGGGGATGGGACAACAGCTTAAACTGGTTTGGATCTATAAATTAAACTTTCGTTTTTCAAAATGTAAGGAGGGAATTCCCTGGCGTTCCAGTGGTTAGGACTCCACACTTTCACTGCCAGGGGCCCGGGTTGGATCCCTGGTTGGGGAACTAAGACCCTGCAAGCCGCGTGGCCAAAAAACTAAAAAAAAAAAAATGAAAAAACAAACAAACAAAACATGTTTAAGGAACCCTGGAGTAGAATTGGAATTTTAAAAATTATTCTATTATTCTTATTGTTTTTATACTGTTCTTCCCCTTGGTGATTTTTTTCTTTTCTTTTTCTTTTTTTTTGTTTTTTAGCCCCTTGGTGATTTTTAAAATGCATTTAATCTTATATAATGGTTTCATTTTAAACACAATATAACAAACATCATTAAAGAAATTTTTTTTAAAAAAGGAAAATCTTCCCTACTACCCTAATACATCAATATGCCAACATTTTATGCTCTTACAATTATAGGTCACATACAGTTTTGAACTGTATTTTTCACGTGATCTCTTATTGAGAATATTTTGGACACTGTTTGTAGACTAGATAATACTTTTTAAACATTTTATTTTGAAAAATTATCAAACTTACAGAATAGTTGCAATAGTAACTTCCACAAACCCTTCTAAACTAAACAATCGTTACCATGTTGCCTTGTCTCTCAATCTTTCATTATTTCTGAGCCATTCGAGAGCAAGTTGCAGACATAATGAGCTCTAAATACTTCAACATGTTCCTCCTAAGTATGAAAATATTTTCTTACAGAGCCATAACACAATTAAATCAGGAAATGTAATATTCAACACTTTTATCTAAAATTTAATCATCGAATCAATATTCAAATTTTGCCAATTGTTCGAATAATTAGTTTTATAAATTTTTTTTTCCAATCTAGGATCATGCATTGCATTAGTTGTCATGTCTCTTCAGTTTAATCTGAAGCAGTTCCTCAGCTTGTCTTTTGATACACTGACACTCAAAAGTAAAGGACAGTTGTTTTGAAGAATATCCCTTAATTTGGTTTATCTGATTGTTTCCTACGACAGTTTAAAACTCGATGCTGTTAGGATTATTGTGGACTTGTTATGTTGATACAACACTTTTAAACTTGTACATTTTTGGCAGAAATTCTATGTAATATTGTGTCCTTCCTAGAGCATCACATCAACATTGGTAGCATTAGCGGCCTCAGAATATTTCACTAAGTAGATATATTACAATACCTAATTTTCCATGGCTACATATTCAGGTTATTTCCAGTTTTCTCCTATTATGAACAATGCTCTAATGCATACATTGAAGAGAAATTTATTTTCATATTTTAGATAACTACTTCAGGATAAATTTTCAGCAATGGAATTAAATGGTTTATAGAATACAACACAACTTTCATTTTTTATACATATTGGAATACATATTGCTCTCCAAAAATGTTGTATTAACCTAACAGGTTACAACAAGCATCAGCATTTGGCCTTAAAGGAATTAAAATTTATTTTTATTATATTATACGAATATATTGTTGGGGACTTCTCTGGTGGTCCAGTGGGTAAGACTCTGCACTTCCACTGCAGGGGGCACACGTTTGATCCCTGGTCAGGGAACTAGGATCCTGTGTGCTTCACGGCATGGCCAAAAAAAAAAAAAAGAGAGTCTAATATTGTAAAGGAAGAAAAATCCCATAAAACTAAAATATATATATATATAGTTGATGACTTTCGTCACTAGTTTCTGTATTTATTTATTCATAGCCTTTACCTTTGTTCCCCTACTTTTATTTTGGAAATTTTTAAATCTACAAGATGTTGAAACAGTACACTAAACACCTGTAAACCTTCATCTAGATTCTCTAGTTGTTAATCTTTGAATCAGTAAGGATTGATAAGAATATACATGATAATTGAAAAGTGTATAGCAGTCAATGGGACCTGTCCCTCAAAATTGTGAATAGATAATTGGACATAAAGTCTTTAGGTGCAAAATAGACGGGTAGCCAACAAGGGTACTATTCAACTTCCACCATCAAAAAATCAATGATGGGGCTTCCCTGGTGGCGCAGTGGTTGAGAGTCCGCCTGCCGATGCAGGGGACGCGGGTTCGTGCCCCGGTCCGGGAGGACCCCACATGCCGCGGAGCGGCTGGGCCCGTGAGCGATGGTCGCTGAGCTTGTGCATCCGGAGCCTGTGCTCCACAACGGGAGAGGCCACAGCAGTGAAAGGCCCGCGTACAGCAAAAAAAAAAAAAAAAAAAAAAAAAAATCAATGATGGATGATAAGGAAGCTGAAGGCAGGTGTGCCAATAAAATATCACAATCTTTTGCCCAATTCCTGGATCTGAGCCAGTTTTCAGACTCAAAATCCATAAGCTGAAGGAGTTGGGTGCCCAGGCGAAAGGAACTATGGCCAGTAATGGGGAAATAATTTTCCCAATTCTTTTCCAAATTAATCTCTGGTCATTTCTTTGGGTAATTGTATACTTTGGAAAAGGGCTACAACATTGGAGACCTTGGCAGGACATATGTGCACCAGAGGGTGGAAGATAAGTCCTACTAAGATTCAGGAACCTGCCACAAAAATACAATTTTGGGGGGTCCAATAGTCAAGAGCATGTCAGGATATCCCATCCAAACTAAAGGACCAACTATTGCCTCTCACATACCCCACAGTGAAAAAGGAGGCCCAACATCAAATATGCCTCTTTAGGTTATAAAGGCAGCATATTCTACATCTGGGATCAAGTGATAAGAAAGGCTGCTAGCTTTGAGTAGGGCCCAGAGGAGAAAGGGCTTTGAAGTAGTATCAGATTGTGGTGCAATCTGACCCTTGGGCTGTATTACCTGTAAGATCTATGATGTTAGAGGTATCAATGGTGGTAAAAATGCTCTGTGGAATTTTTGTCAAACCCCAGTGGGATAATCACAATGCAGGTCTCTGGGGTTCTAGAGCAAGGCCATGACATTTGTAGCAGAGAATTTTACTCTTGAAAAACAATTTCTGGCATGCTATTAGACCCCAGTAGAAGAAAAGTATGTGACCATTGGACACCAAGTAACCGTATGGTGGTAACTACACCGATGAGGTGGGTTCTCTCAGACCTATTTCACCAAATCACAAGGTTAGGCAGCCTAGCAATGATTCGTTATGAGATGAAAGTGGTACATCTGGGATTCAGCATAAGCAGGACCAGTGTGCACAAGCAGGTGGCATCAGCACCTCTCCTTCAATTTGCACTTTGGCTATATGGGAAATTTCCCAGGAACAGCTGATGGAAGAGAAAATTTCAATCTTGAATCATGGCTGGGTTACCTCAATACGTGGATGCAAGCTAAAAAGAGAAGAGTCACTACAGCCCCATACAGGTGTGGCCTTAAAAAAAAGCTGGTGAGTGGACTTCCCTGGTGGCGCAGTGCTTAAGAATCCGCCTGCCAATGCAGGGGGACACAGGTTCGAGCCCTGGTCCGGGAAGATCCCACATGCTGAGGAGCAACAAAGCCTGTGTGCCACAACTACTGAGCCTGCGCTCTAGAGCCCACGAGCCACAACTACTGAAGCCCGTACACCTTGAGCCCGTGCTCTGTAACAAGAGAAGCCACCGCAATGAGAAGCCCGCGCACCGAAACGAAGTGTAGCCCCCAGTCGCTGCAACTAGAGAAAGCCCGCGCGCAGCAGCAAAGACCCAACTCAGACAAAAATAAATAAATAAATTTATTTAAAAAAAAGTGGATCTAAGCAGCACAAGCGGTAAACTGCTGTCAACACAATGGTGAGCCACCAAGGTCCTTTCTTTCTTTCTCTTTCTTTCTTTTTCTTTCTTTCTTTTCTTTCTTTCTTTCTTTTTTGGCTATGTTGGGTCTTCGTTGCTGCACTCAAGCTTTCTCTAGTTGCGGCGAATGGGGGCTACTCTTCGTTGCGGTGCGTGGGCTTCTCATTACAGTGGCTTCTCTTGTTGTGGAGCATGGGCTCTAGGCATGCAGGCTTCAGTAGTTGTGGCTCGCGGGCCCTAGAGCTCAGGCTCAGTAGTCGTGGTGCACAGGCTTAGTTGCTCTGCGGCATGTGGGATCTTCCTGGACCAGAACTCGAACCCGTGTTCCCTGCATTGACAGGTGGATTCTTAACCACTGCACCACCAGGGAAGCCCCCAAGGTTCATCTTTAATGAATGGCTTGTTGCTGCAAGCTCTGTGTCAGAGTCTGCTTCCCAGGGAACCCAACCAGTAGCAATAAATATACATAGATGACAGTTTAAAATTTTGAATAATTATATTTTGATACATAGGTATAGAAGAATAGCTATACTTAGTATATTTTTTAAAAATTTAAAAGAATATGTACTAGCATTTGAACTGACCTGGAGAAGTTTATGATTTAATTTATAATTTATGAACAAATTAGAAAACATATAATGGTATAACTTGTCATAAAACTGAGTACATATATTAAGCTGAATATGTAAATCAAAGAATGAAAAATATTAAGTTGCAATATGACACATCTGGCAACTTAATCTGTGATTTACATATTTTTAAAAATTTGCTATGTAAATAATTCATACGTCATGACCTAAAGGATTATTATCGCCATTTAGGATAATACACTTTGAGAATGTGGCTGGATGTTGTTATACTTAGATGGATAGCTTACTCATTTCTATACTTAGTAATGCTAAAATCCTGAAATGTTATTTCTAATGTCCCTGCTATTTTTGCTTGGATTGAGAACAGGTAAAAATTCAGCATTCAAACAAACTGACCTTATAGTCTCCAATCTCCAATACCAAATTCTAGCCCCTGGTTGTGAGGGCAAGACCTTCCCACTGAGTGACGTTATGTGATTGTACTAGTCAGGGTTCTCCGGAGAAATAGAATCAACGGGAGACATAAATAAGATATATATATATGGCTTATAGGAATTGGCTCACACAATTATGGAGGCCAAGAAGACCCACAATCTGTGGTCTGCAAGCTGAAAAACTAGGAAAGCCACTGGTGTAATTCAGTCTGAGTCTGAAGGCCTGAGAACCAGAGGAGCAAATGTTGGGTGTTCCAGTCCGTGTCCGAAGGCCCAAGAATTGAGAAGCTGATGGTGTAAGTCCGAGTCTCGGTCCAAAGGCTGGAGAATCAGGAGCACCAATGTCCAAGAGCAGGAGAAGATGGATGTCCCAAACCAAGGAGAGAGCAAATTTACCTTTCCTCCATCTTTTTCTTCTATTCAGTCCCTCAACAATGATGCCAACCCACATTGATGAGGGCTATCATACTTCGTGTACCATTCAAACATTAACCTCTTCCAGAAACACCCTCACAGAAATTCCAAGAAATAATGTTTTACCAGCTATCTGGGAATCCCTAAGCCTAGTCAAGTTGACGCATAATTTTTTTTAAATTGAAGTTTAGTTGTTTTACAATGTTGTGCCAATCTCTGCTGTGCAGCAAAGTGACTCAGTTATAGGGACGTCCCTGGTGGTCCAGTGGTTAGGACTCCCGCTTCCGCTGCAGAGAGCACAGTTTCGATCCCTGGTTGGGGAACGAAGATTCCTCGCAAGCTGTGTGGCACAGCCAAAACAAAAAAACTTACACACATGTATACATTCTTTTTTTGTTTTTTAAAATATTCTTTCCCATTATGGTTTATCCCATGAGATTGGATATAGTTCCCCGTGCTATACAGTAGGACTCTGTTGTTTACCCAGTCTAAACATAATGGTTTGCATCTACTAATCCCAAACTCCCAGTCCATCCCTTTTCCTCCCCCCACTCCCTTGGCAACCACAAGTCTGTTCTCTACATCTGTGAGTCTGTTTCTTTTTTTAAAATTAATTAATTAATTAATTTTTGGCTGCAATGAGTCTTCATTGCTGCATGAGGGCTTTTCTCTAGTTGTGGCGAGCAGGGGCTACTCTTCATTGCTTTGCTCAGGCTTCTCATCGTGGTGGCTTCTCTTGTTGCAGGGCACAGGCTCTAGGTGCGGGGCCTTCAGTAGTTGTAGTTCATGGGCTGTAGAGCACAGGCTCAGTAGTTGTGGCGCACGGGCTTAGTTGCTCCCTCTGTTTCTGTTTCGTAGATAGGTTCATTTGTGCAATATTTTAGATTCCACATGTAAGTGAAATCATACGGTATTCGTATTTCTCTTTCTGACATATTTCACTTAGTATGATAATCTCTAGTTGCATCCATGTTGCTGCAAATGGCATTATTTTGT
This sequence comes from Monodon monoceros, assembly GCF_005190385.1. Lineage (NCBI taxonomy): Eukaryota > Metazoa > Chordata > Mammalia > Artiodactyla > Monodontidae > Monodon > Monodon monoceros. The sequence continues at coordinate 17,023,210 of NW_021703777.1, forward strand.
TCTTTTTTATGGCTGAGTAGTATTCCATTGTATATATGTACCACATATTCTTTATCCATTCATCTTGATGGACATTTAGGTTGTTTCCATGTTTTGACTATTGTGATAGTGCTGTTATGAACATAGGGGTGCATATATCTTTTTGAATTATAGCTTTGTCCAGTTATATGCCCCATAGTGGGATTGCTGGATCATACGGTAATTCTATTTTCAGTTTTCTGAGAAACCTCCATACTGTTTTCCATAGTGGCTACAACAACTTAAATTCCCACCAACAGTGTAGGTGGGTTCCCTTTTCCTCCATACCCTCTCCATCATTTGTTATTTGTAGACTTTTTAATGATGGCCATTCTGACCAGTGTGAGGTGGTATCTCATTGTAGTTTTGATTTGCATTTCTCTAATAATTAGTGATGTTGAGCATCTTTTCATGTGCCTACTGGTCATCTGTATGTTTCCTTTGGGGAAATGTCTATTAAGGTCTTCTTCCCAGGGACTTCCCTGGCAGTCCATTGGTTAACACTCTGCACTCCCAATGCAGGGAGCCCAGTTTCAATATCTGGTCAGGGAACTAAGATCCCACATACTGCAACTAAGCCTGTGCACCAGGCTTAGAGCCCAGATGCCACAACTAGAGAGAGCCCATGCACTGCAACTACAGAAGCCTGCATGCCACAACAAAGAGCAAGCACAGCAAAAAAAAAAAAAAGACTATAAAAAAAGAGGTCTTCTGCCCATTTTTCAATTGGGTTGGTTGTTTTTTTGCTGTTGAGTTGTATGAGCTGTTTGTATATTTTGGAGATTAAGCCCTTGTCAATCTCATCATTTGCAAATATTTTTTCCCATTCCGTAGGTCGTCTATTAAATATTTTTTATGGTTTCCTTTGCTGTGCAAAAGCTTGTAAGTCTGATTAGGTCCCATTTGTTTATTTTTGTTTTTATTTCTATTGCCTTGACCTAAGAAAACATCGGTATGATTTATAAGTTGACACATAAAATTAATCATCACAGTGACACTAGAATAGCGATCTAAAAGTAATATCTAGGACTCACCAGCTTAAGGTAGACTTAGAGTTTTACTCAAACAGTCTCTTCCAAAGTTAGCCAGATGTTTTAGTTTTTTTTTTTAATTAATTAATTTTTGGCTGCGTTGGGTCTTTGTTTCTACACGTGGGCTTTCTCTAGTTGTGGTGAGCAGGGGCTACTCTTTGTTGTGGTGCACAGGCTTCTCATTGTGCTGGCTTCTCTTGTTGGGAGCATGGGCTCTAGGCGTGCAGGCTCAGTAGTTGTGGCTTGCGGGCTCCAGAGCGCAGGCTCAGTAGTTGTGGCGCACAGGCTTAGATACTCTGCAGCATGTGGGAACTTCCTGGACCAGGGCTTGAACCCATAACACCTGCTCTGGCAGGCAGATTCTTAACAACTGTGCCACCAGGGAAGTTCTGTTTTAGTTTTTTAAATGAATAATTGTTAAAATTGAAATCATATCAAGTATCTTTTCTGACCACAACGCTATGAGACTACATATCAACTACAGGAAAAAAATCTGTATAAAATACAAACACACACACACAAAAAAAATACAGACACAGGGAGGCAAAACAATACACTACGTAATAACCGAGATCACTGAAAAAATCAAAGAGGAAATCAAAAAATACCTATAAACAAATGACAATGAAAACACAAGGACCGAAAACCTATGGGATGCAGCAAAAGCAGTTCTAAGAGGGAGGTTTACAGAAATACAATCCTACCTTAAGAAACAAGGAACATCTCAAATAAACAACCTAACCTTACACCTAAAGCAAATAGAGAAAGAAGAACAAAAATCCCCCAAAGTGAGTAGAAGGAAAGAAATCATAAAGATCAGGTCAGAAATAAATGGAAAAGAAATGAAGGAAACAATAGCAAAGATCAATAAAACTAAAAGCTGCTTCTTAGAGACGATAAACAAAATTGATAAACCATTAGCCAGACTCATCAAGAAAAAAAAAAGGAGAAGACTCAAATCAATAGAATTAGAAATGAAAAACGAGAAGTAACAACTGACACTGCAGAAATACAAAGGATCATCAGAGATTACTACAAGAAACCCTATGCCAATAAAATGGACAACCTGGAATAAATGGACAAATGCTTAGAAATGCATAACCTGCCGAGACTGGACCAGGAAGAAAGAGAAAATATAAACAGACCAATCACAAGCACTGAAATTGAAACTGTGATTAAAAATCTTCCAACAAACAAAAGCCCAGGACCAGAATTCACCTGGCTTCACAGGAGAATTCTATCAAACATTGAGAGAAGAGCTAACACCTATCCTTCTCAAACTCTTCCAAAATAAAGCAGAGGGAGGAACACTCCCAAACTCATTCTATGAGGCCACCATCACCCTGATACCAAAACCAGACAAAGATGTCACAAAGAAAGAAAACTATAGGCCAATATCACTGATGAACATAGATGCAAAAATCCTCAACAAAATACTAGCAAACAGAATCCAACAGCACATTAAAAGGATCATAAACCATGATCAAGTGGGATTTATCCCAGGAATGCAAAGATTCTTCAATATACGCAAATCAATCAACGTGATACACCATATTAAAAAAATTGAAGGAGAAAAATCATATGATCACCTCAATAGATGCAGAGGAAGCTTTTGACAAAATTCAACACACATTTATGATAAAAACCCTCCAGAAAGTAGGCATAGAGGGGACTTACCTCAACATAATAAAGGCCATATATGACAAACCCACAGCCAACATCGTCCTCAATGGTGAAAAACCGAAACCGTTTCCACTAAGATCAGAAACAAGAACAGGTTGCCCACGCTCACCACTATTATTCAACATTGGTTTGGAAGTTTTAGGAACAGCAATCAGAGAAGGAAAGGAAATAAAAGGAATCCAAATCGGAAAAGAGGAAGTAAAGCTGTCACAGTTTGCAGATGACATGATATTATACAAGATAATCCTAAAGATGCTACCACAAAACTACCAGAGCTAATCAATGAATTTGGTAAAGTTGCAGGATACAAAATTAATGCACAGAAATCTCTTGCATTCCTATACACTAATGACGAAAAATCTGAAAGAGAAATTAAGAAAACACTCCCATTTACCATTGCAACAAAAAGAATAAAATACCTACGTAAGGAGACAAAAGACCTGTATGCAGAAAACTATGACACTGATGAAAGAAATTAAAGATGATACAAACAGATGGAGAGATATACCATGTTCTTGGATTGGAAGAATCAACATTGTGAAAATGACAATACTACCCAAAGGAATCCACAGATTCAATGCAATCGCTATCAAACTACCACTGGCATTTTTCACTGAACGAGAACGAAAAATTTCACAATTTGCATGGAAACACAAAAGACTCTGCATAGCCAAACCAATCTTGAGAGAGAAAAGCGGAGCTGGAGCAATCAGGTTCCCTAACTTCAGACTGTACTACAAAGTTAAAGTAATCAAGAGAGTATGGTACTGGCACAAAAACAGAAACATAGATCAATGGAACAAGATAGAAAGCCCAGAGGTAAACCCATGCACCTATGGTCAACTAATCTATGACAAAGGGGGCAAGGATATACAATGGAGAAAAGACAGTCTCTTCAATAAGTGGTGCTGGGAAAACTGGACAGCTACATGTAAAAGAATGAAATTAGAACACTTCCTAATACCACACACAGAAATAAACTCAAAATGGATTAAAAAGACCTAAATATAAGGCCAGACGCTATAAAACTCTTAGAGGAAAACATAGGCAGAACACTCTATGACATAAATCACAGCAAGATCCTTTTTGACCCACCTCCTAGAGAAATGGAAATAAAAAAAAATTAACAAATGGGACCTAATGAAAATTAAAAACTTTGGTACAGCAAAGGAAACCATAAACAAGACGAAAAGACAACCCTCAGAATGGGAGAAAATATTGGCAAACGAATCAACGGACAAAGGATTAATCTCCAAAATATAGAAACAGCTCATGCAGCTCAATATTCAAAGAACAAACAACCCAATCCAAAAATGGGCAGAAGACCTAAATAGACATTTCTCCAAAGAAGACATACAGATGGCCAAGAAGCACATGAAAAGCTGCTCCACATCACTAATTATTAGAGAAATGCGAATTAAAACTACAATGCGGTATCACCTCACACTAGTCAGAATGGGCATCATCAGAAAATCTACAAACAACAAATGCTGGAGAGGGTGTGGAGAAAATGGAACCCTCCTGCCCTGTTGGTGGGTATGTAAATTGACACAGCCACTATGGACAACAGTATGGAGGTTCCTTAAAAAACTAAAAATAGAATTACCATATGATCCAACAATCCCACTACTGGGCATATACCCAGAGAAAACCATAATTCAAAAAGACACATGCATGTACCCCAATGTTCATTGCAGCACTGTTTACAATAGCCAGGTCATGGAAGCAACCTACATGCCCATCGACAGACGAATGGATAAAGAAGATGTGGTACATATATACAATGGAATATTACTCAGCCATAAAAAGGAACGAAACTGGGTCATTTGTTGAGATGTGGATGGATCTAGAGTCTGTCATACAGAGTGAAGTAAGTCAGAAAGAGAAAAACAAATATTGTATATTAACACATATATGTGGACCCTAGAAAAATGGTACAGATGAACCGGATTGCACAGCAGAAATTGAGACACAGATGTAGGGAACAAACGTATGGACACCAAGGGGGGAAAGCCGTGGTGGGGTGGTGATGGTGGTGTGCTGAATTCGGCGATTGGGATTGACATGTATACACTGATGTGTATAAAATTGATGACTAATAAGAACCTGCTGTGTAAAAAAAAAATTAAAAAATTTAAAAAAATGTTATAAAAAAATGAATAATTGTTGCAGATACTGTTGCAATGCCTTTTGTAACCCTCCTAGGTCACACTTCCCTCCAACCTCCCCCACAGTCCTAAAGCATCCTTCCTAAATATTGAACTTTTAAAAATATTTTTATAGGTGACTTCCCCGGTGGTACAGTGGTTAAGAATCTGCCTGCCAATGCAGGGGACACGGGTTTGATCCCTGGTCCGGGAAGATCTCACATGCCATGGAGCAACTAAACCCGTGCACCACAACTACTGAGCCTGTGCTCTAGAGCCTATGAGCCACAACTACTGACCCCATGCGCCAGAACTACTGAAGCCCGCGTGCCTGGAGCCCGTGATTCGCAACAAGAGAAGCCACCATAATAAGAAGGCTGCACACGGCAACGTAGAGTAGCCCCTGCTCACTGCAACTAGAGAAAGCCTGCATGCAGCAACAAAGACCCGATGCAGCCAAAAAAAAAATTTTTATATTGTTGGTCATATGTAATTTATAAGGGTTAGTAATATTTTCTCATTTAAAATGATTACTGTATGCCAGCCTCAAGAAAATTTTAAAGAAATTAATGTAATGGTACTTTGTCAGAAACTGCCAAATGGAACTACTAGTTTGGATACTAGTAATTAATATGCCATGTAATCCATCAAGACATTGTGAATAGAACTGACGAAGGATGTGCTTTAAACTATAAAAACTGTAGTTGTATAAGAAGAGGAAGTCTATTTGTGTGACTCTTACTTAAATCAGTCTTAGTGATTTCTAGCCTAAAGAACAGAGTATGATCCTGATTGTGTATATGCACAGGCATGTTGTCATTCATGCACTGGTAACAAGGAAAAAGTATTGGTAGTCAGTTCCAGTAGATTCTACATGGGTACTCCCTGAAGAAATAGCATCCTGTGCTTACAACTTTTGAGGATCTTATTAGTGAAAATAAAGTTTAGAACAGCCTGTGTAATGTTTATGGCATACCTCAAAATGTTTTGTTATCACCTAAACAAAGTAATGTTACAGAAATGGGAGGAATGAAATAAGAGTGTTTTTAAACTAAAGAGGATATGTTATTTAGAGACACAGCATAAGCAAAAAAGGGGGAATTACTTGTGAATCTGGTTTAATTAGAATAACTTGAAAATGACAAGAATGAAACTAGTTCTCAGGAATAGGGAACATGAATGGCTTCAAAACTTTGTCTCTTATTTGCTCTCTGTATGTTTGTTTTATTCCCTCTCACTGTAAATTTTTGTGAAATAAAATTCATATTTTATGGCAAGACAAGAAAACTTTGAACATAAAAATTTTTCTCTGCACTTTGGCCTCCTCTTTCCCCTCTGCTGTGCATTGTGTATCTGCATTACATCTACCAAACCTCCACCATCCACAGAAATACCTGCTCATCCATAGAAAGCAAAATTCTCCTAGTATCAATAAGACAATTCCTTAAAAGGTAACATTTCTTCTTTTTCCTTTTTTTTAACATCTTTACTGGAGTATAATTGCTTTACAATGGTGTGTTAGTCTCTGCTTTATAACAAAGTGAATCAGTTATACATATACATATGTTCCCATATCACTTCCTTCTTGTGTCTCCCTCCCTCCCACCCTCCCTATCCCACCCCTCTAGGTGGTCACAAAGCGCCAACCTCATCTCCCTGTGATATGAAGCTACTTCCCACAAGCTATCTATTTTACATTTGGTAGTTTATACATGTCCATGCCACTCTCTCCCGTTGTCACAGATTACCCTTCCCCCTCCCCATATCGACAAGTCCATGCTGTAGTAGGTCTGTGTCTTTATTCCCGTCTTACCCCTAGGTTCTTCATGACATTTTTTTTTCTTAGATTCCATACATATGTGTTAGCATATGGTATTTGTTTTTCTCTTTCTGACTTACTTCACTCTGTATGACAGACTCTAGGTCCATCCACCTCACTACAAATAATTCAATTTAATTTCTTTTTATGGCTGAGTAATATTCCATTGTATATATGTGCCACATCTTCTTTATCCATTCATCTGTTCATGGACACTTAGGTTGCTTCCATGACTGTGCTATTGTAAACAGAGCTGTAAGGAACATTTTGGTACATGACTCTTTTTGAATTATGGTTTTCTCAGGGTATATGCCCAGTAGTGGGATTGCTGGGTTGTATGGTAGTTCTATTTGTAGTTTTTTAAGGAAACTCCATACTGTTCTCCATAATGGCTGTATCAATTCACATTCCCACCAACAGTGCAAGAGTGTTCCCTTTTCTCCACACCCTCTCCAGCATCTATTGTTTCTAGATTTTTTGATGATGGCCATTCTTACCAGTGTGAGATGATATTTCATTGTAGTTTTGATTTGCATTTCTCTAATGATTAATGATGTTGAGCATTCTTTCATGTGTTTGATGGAAGTCTGTATATCTTCTTTGGAGAAATGTCTTTTCAGGTCTTCTGCCCATTTTTGGATTGGGTTGTTTGTTTTTTGTTGTTGAGGTGCATGAGCTGCTTATAAATTTTGGAGATTAATCCTTTGTCAGTTGCTTCATTTCCAAATATTTTCTCCCATTCTGAGTGTTGTCTTTTGGTCTTGTTAATGGTTTCCTTTGCTGTGTAAAAGCTTTGAAGTTTCATTAGGTCCCACTTGTTTATTTTTGTTTTTATTTCCATTTCTCTAGGAGGCGCGTCAAAAAGTATCTTGCTGTGATTTATGTCATAGAGTGTTCTGCCTATGTTTTCCTCTAAGAATTTGATACTGTCTGGCCTTACATTTAGATCTTTAATCCATTTTGAGTTTATTTTTGTGTATGGTGCTAGGAAGTGTTCTAATTTCATACTTTTACATGTAGCTGTCCAGTTATCCCAGCACCACTTATTGAAGAGACTGTCTTTTCTCCATTGTATATTCTTGCCTCCTTTATCAAAGATAAGGTGACCGTATGTGTGTTGGTTTATCTCTGGGCTTTCTATCCTGTTCCATTGATCTATATTTCTGGTTTTGTGCAATTACCATACTGTTTTGATTACTGTAGCTTTGTAGTATAGTCTGAAGTCAGCGAGCCTGATTCCTCCAGCTCCATTTTTCGTTCTCGAGATTCCTTTGGCTATTTGGGGTCTTTTGTGTTTCCATACAAATTGTGAAATATTTTGATCTAGTTCTGCGAAAAATGCCAGTGGTAGTTTGATAGGGATTGCATTGAATCTGTAGATCGCTTTGGGTAGTAGAGTCATTTTCACAATGTTGATTCTTCCAATCCAAGAACATGGTATATCTCTCCACCTATTTGTATCATCTTTAATTTCCTTCATCACTGTCTTATAATTTTCTGCATACAGGTCTTTTGTCTCCTTAAGTAGGTTTATGCCTAGATATTTTATTCTTTTTGTTGCAAAGGTAAATGGGAGTGTTTTCCTAATTTCACTTTCAGATTTTTCATCACTAGTATATAAGAATGCCAGAGATTTCTGTGCATGAATTTTGTATCCTGCTACTTTACCAAATTCATTGATTAGCTCTAGTAGTTTTCTGGTAGCATCTTTAGGATTCTCTAGGTAGAGTATCATGTCATTTGCAAACAATGACAGCTTTGCTTCTTCTTTTCTGATTTAGATTCCTTTTATTGCTTTTTCTTCTCTGATTGCTGTGGCTAAAACATCCAAAACTATATTGAATAAGAGTGGTGAGAGTGGGCAACCTTGTCTTGTTCCTGATCTTAGTGGGAATGGTTTCAGTGTTTCACCATTGAGAATGATGTTGGCTGTGGGTTTGTCATATATGGCCTTTATTATGTTGAGGAAAGTTCCCTCTATGCCTACTTTCTGGAGGGTTTTTATCATAAATGGGTGTTGAATTTTATCAAAAGCTTTTTCTGCATCTATTGAGATGATCATATGGTTTTTCTCCTTCAATTTTTTAGTATGGTGTATCACGTTGATAGATTTGCGTATATTGAAGAATCCTTGCATTCCTGGAATAAACCCCACTTGATCATGGTGTATGATCCTTTTAATGTGCTGTTGGATTCCGTTTGCTAGTATTTTGTTGAGGATTTTTGAATCTATGTTCATCAGTGATATTGGCCTGTAGTTTTCTTTATTTGTGACATCTTTGTCTGGTTTTGGTATCAGGGTGATGGTGGCCTCATAGAATGAGTTTGGGAGTGTTCCTCCCTCTGCTATATTTTGGAAGAGTTTGAGAAGGATAGGTGTTAGCTCTTCTCTAAACGTTTGATAGAATTCTCCTGTGAAGCCATCTGGTCCTGGGCTTTTGTTTGTTGGAAGATTTTTAATCACAGTTTCAATTTCAGTGCCTGTGATTGGTCTGTTCATATTTCCTATTTCTTTCTGGCTCAGTCTTGGCAGGTTGTGCATTTCTAAGTATTTGTCCATTTCTTCCAGATTGTCCATTTTATTGGCATAGAGTTGCTTGTAGTAATCTCTGATGATCCTTTGTATTTCTGCAGTGTCAGTTGTTACTTCTCGTTTTTCATTTCTAATTCTATTGATTTGAGTCTTCTCCCTTTTTTTCTTGATGAATCTGGCTAATGGTTTATCAATTTTGTTTATCTTCTCAAAGAACTAGGTTTTAGTTTTATTGATCTTTGCTATCGTTTCCTTCATTTCTTTTTCATTTATTTCTGACCTGATCTTTATGATTTCTTTCCTTCTACTCACTTTGGGGGATTTTTGTTCTTCTTTCTCTATTTGCTTTAGGTGCAAGGTTAGGTTGTTTATTTGAGATGTTTCCTGTTTCTTAAGGTAGGATGGTATTGCTGTAAACTTCCCTCTTAGAACTGCTTTTGCTGCATCCCATAGGTTTTGGGTCGTTGTGTCTCCATTGTCATTTGTTTCTAGGTATTTTTTGATTTCCTCTTTGATTTCTTCAGTGATCATTTCGTAATTAAGTAGTGTATTGTTTAGCCTCCATGTTTTTGTATTTTTTACAGATTTTTCCTGTAATTGATATCTAGTCTCATAGTGTTGTGTTGGAAAAGATACTTGATACGATTTCAATTTTCTTAAATTTACCAAGGCTAGATTTGTGACCCAAGATATGATCAATCCTGGAGAATGTTCCATGATCACTTGAGAAAAATGTGTATTCTGTTGTTTTGGGATGGAATGTCCTATAAATATCAATTTAGTCCATCTTGTTTAATGTATCATTTAAAGCTTGTGTTTCCTTATTTATTTTCATTTTGGATGATCTGTCCATTCGTGCAAGTGGGGTGTTAAAGTCTCCTAATATGATTGTGTTACTGTTGATTTCCCCTTTTATGGCTGTTAGTATTTGCCTTATGTATTGAGGTGCTCCTATGTTGGGTGCATAGATATTTACAATTGTTATATCTTCTTCTTGGATCGATCCCTTGATCATTATGTAGTGTCCTTCTTTGTCTCTTGTAATTTTCTTTATTTTAAAGTCTATTTTGTCTGATATGAGAATTGGTACTCCAACTTTCTTCTGATTTCCATTTGCATGGAATATCTTTTTCCATCCCCTCACTTTCAGTCTGTATGTGTCCCTAGGTCTGAGGTGGGTCTCTTGTAGACCGCATATATACGGGTCTTGTTTTTGTATCCATTCAGCCAGTCTGTCTTTTGGTTGGAGCATGTCATCCATTTACATTTAAGGTAAGTATTGATATGTATGTTCCTATTACCATTTTCTTAATTGTTTTTGGCTTGTTATTGTAGGTCTTTTCCTTCTCTTGTGTTTCTTGCCTAGAGAAGTTCCTTTAGTATTTGTTGTAAAGCTGGCTTGATGGTGCTGAATTTTCTTAGCTTTTGCTTTTCTGTAGAGGTTTTAATTTCTCCATCGAATCTGAATGAGAACCTTGCTGGGTAGAGTAATCTTGGTTGTAGGTTTTTCTCCTTTATCACTTTAAATATGTCCTGCCACTCCCTTCTGGCTTGCAGAGTTTCTGCTGAAAGATCAGCTGTTAACCTTGTGGGGATTCCCTTGTGTGTTATTTGTTGTCTTTCCCTTGCTGCTTTTAATATGTTTTCTTTGTATTTAATTTTTGATAGTTTGATTAATATGTGTCTTGGCGTGTTTCTCCTTGGATTTATCATGTATGGGACTCTCTGTGCTTCCTGGACTTGATTAACTATTTCCTTTCCCATATTACGGAAGTTTTCAACTATAATCTCTTCAAATATTTTCTCAGTCCCTTCCTTTCTCTCTTCTTCTGGGACCCCTATAATTCGAATGTTGGTGCGTTTAATGTTGTCCCAGAGGTCTCTGAGACTGTCCTCAGTTCTTTGCATTGTTTTTTCTTTATTCTGCTCTGCAGTAGTTATTTCCACTATTTTATCTTCCAGGTCACTTATCCGTTATTCTGCCTCAGTTATTCTGCTATTGATCCCTTCTAGAGTATTTTTAATTTCATTTATTGTGTTGTTCATCATTGCTTGTTTCCTCTTTAGTTCTTCTAGGTCCTTGTTTAACGTTTCTTGCATTTTCTCTATTGGTAATAGAATAGAGAAAATGCAAGTGAAATTTCTTCTTGATCTTGTAAGGGGTCACGATGACCGTCACTTTGTACTTGCAGATCCAGATTGTGTAAACTGTCAATCATACATCATGTAATGTACAGCTTTTTTGTCTCATAAACCTTGTATAACTGTATTTTGGCTTCTAGTGGGTGGAACAGTTCTCAGAGCTTTCTGAGATGCTCTTCCCAGGTTACAACCCTCAATTTGGCTTGGATGAAATTTTCCATTCTTTTTCTTAGATCAACTGATTAATTTTCTGTCAACACTTGCTTTCTGAAGATTCTAGGAAACATGACTTTCAAAAACTCTAACCCTCACTGACATATTACAGGCTTTGTCACCATAATGGTAATGACTCCAATGATCCTATGTTTATGTAATGCCAGGGAAGGATGAATTCTAATTCAGGTGCCCACACCTGGACAAATCAACAAAGTTCACCAATGGTGGGATGTTATGACTGGCCTAATTTGTGTTATAAATTCACTCTTGGACCAGTGAACTCTGCCTGGAGGAAGGGGTAGCATTTGTAACAATGTAATGACTCATGTGAGTTCAGAGAATTGGAGGAGAGGGAAGAGCAGGTTACAGAAAAGGGGAAGGAGTGATGCGCTACCAAGAAGGGAGCGTTTAGTAGAGAAGAAAAACCAAGGAAAGAGCTTAATATCATACAAAGATGAATAATTATCCAGATTGACCAACCTAGATGTTATAAAATGCATAATCTCTAACCACAGGGTAAAAACTAAAGCATATTTTGAAAGAATGATGATTTGGAAATATTCAGAGGGACACATATCAATATATTAAGAATGGTTATCTCTGAGTAATGTGAAGGGGGAAGGGATCATGGGGGAGACTTTCACTTTCTACACGTCTACAGTGTTTGAAATTTTTTATATGCCTACATGTATAGTGTACCAAAGTTTGTGAAGAAATAACAAAGATAGGAGACCCAAGATACCTTTAAAGTCTTTTAAGCAACAGAAATAGGGGAACGTTACATACTTGGAAACCAACAGAGGTATTGTGTGTGATAAAAAAATAAACCAGGGGGCTTCCCTGGTGGCGCAGTGGTTGACAGTCCGCCTGCCGATGCAGGGCACACGGGTTCGTGCCCCGGTCCGGGAAGATCTCACATGCCGCGGAGCGGCTAGGCCCGTGAGCCATGGCCGCAGAGCCTGTGCTCTGCAACGGGAGAGGCCACAACAGTGACAGGCCCGTGTACCGCAAAAACCAAACCAAAACAAACCAGGACTTCCTTGGTGGAACAGTGTTTAAGAATCTGCCTGCCTGTGCAGGGGGCACGGGTTTGATCTCTGGTTCGGGAAGATCCCACATGCCGCAGAGCAACTAAGCCTGTGCACCACAACTACTGAGCCTGTGATCTAGAGCCCACGAGCCACAACTACTGAGCCCACGTGCCACAACTACTAAAGCCTGCGCGCCTAGAATCCATGCTCCTCAAGAAAGAGAAGCCACCGCAACGAGAAGCCCGCGCACCATAACGAAGAGTAGCGCCCGCTTGCTGCAAACAGAGAAATTCTGCACGCATCAATGAAGACATAACGCAGCCAAAAATTAATTAATTAATTAAAAAAATAAAACCTGACTCTATAGAATGTAACAGAAACTGATTCTGTAGATTTGAAATGAAGAAAGAATAGCTGCTTACTCTCTGGGAGAAGAATGACTGCAAGAGAAATAAAATCCAAGCTGATGAAATTGATAAAATACTAATAGGAGGTCACAAACTGCTTTGGAGTCTAGATAGGTAAGAAAGAAAAATAAATAATTAGAGGAATCTGAGGCAAGAGAAAGTTCCTTAGGCCTAATTCAAATATTTCTAAGACCTAGGTAGTTGAGATAGATCTGTAACCAATAATTTAAAACATAGTAACAAAATGGGGTAGGGAGTTAATTCAGGTGGTTCAAGGAGCTAAAGGCAAGGAATGATACAACGTGATGTGTAGCTTCCCCAGTGAGAATGGAATGAGGAAGAATAATGTGTTGCCCGTTGGGTAGAACTTGACATTTTTTAAAAACAAATTTAACAATTGGCCAGCTGCTACTCTACGTGGAGACAGAAATTCCCTTTAGAGCATATCTTTTTTCTGAGAAGAACCACTGGAATGGCTGCTCTTAGTTGTGTAAATGTAAGAACACAGGCACTCCTTACCCTTTATTTTGTGGCTTGACAAAGGCTGCCCTTCCTAATGCCTCTTCATATGAAAATTTTCATAGAAAACAAGGAGCCTCCTGGGTAGAAAGGAACCAAGACCTTGACCTCTTCTCTTCTGATATTCCAATTTATTACAATCTATTTAATAGATTGAGCCAGTCCCAACTGATGCCCTGGTAGTGAAGGACACCAAAGGCACCAAGAATTAGCCATGAAGAAAGGGGACATCTGGGGATAGGGACCAAGCCCTATATGGCATAGCATGTGGATCACCAGGAAGCTTTCCCCCTCACCACCTCACCTCCTACTTGTCTTGGAGTGTGTGTTCCCAAATATAAGTTAAAATGTTATAACTTTGGGGCCTACACTGAGGGTACTTGGCCCCAATTTGGACGAGCAAGCGTATCATTGTTACGTTAGTAGACAAAATCATACCCCTGAACTACAGCTGTTAGTGAACTAGGCCAATTCTTTAATTCTTCTTCAGCAGCTAAGCAGTTTGGAATTAGAACAGGCCTCCTTGGGACAGAGGTGGGGTTAGGAGGGTAGGGGCGTGGGAGAGGGATAAATTAGTAGTTTGGGATGAACATATACACACTACTATATATAAAATAGATAAACAGCACTTCCCTGGTGGTCCAGTGGTTAAGACTCCGAGCTTCCACTGCATAGGGAACGGATTCAATCCCTGGTCAGGGAAATTCCGCATGCTTCATGGTGCAGCCAAAAACAAGTGTGTAAAACATATAACCAACAAGGACCTACTGTATAGCACAGGGACTGTACTCAATGTTTTGTAGTAACTTATAAGGGAAAAGAATCTGAAAAAGAATATATATGAATATATATATATGTAAAAATCTGAATCACTGTGATGTACACCTGAAACTAACATAACATTGTAAGTCAACTATACTTCAATAAAAAATAAAGAAATAAATAGAACAATTCTGAAACAACAACAACAAAAAAACCCAAAAAGCAAAGAACAGGCCTCCTTGGACTCAGTAAGTTTCTAGGCTTTTTAATAAGTCAGAGGGAAATGCCAAAACAAAGCCTATCCCCACAATACTGAGTAGAAATTACCAAAATCAATAAAGGAGACTTAGGTGTAATTATAGAGAAGCACAATGGGATTGTGATTTTAACCAAGAAACTTAAAACCAAGTGGTTTAATGCACTGTGGTGACCTAAATGGGAAGGAAATCCAAAAAAGAGGGGATATATGTTTATGTAGAGCTGATTCATTTTGCTGTACAGTAGAAACTAACACAACATCATAAAGCAGCTATACTCCAATAAAAACTAATTTTAAAAAATGGTTTCTGGTGCATAGTCAAGGCTCTGTAAGTGTTCGCTGTTATAATTATTATACTTCTGTGGTTTGGGAGAAAGAGGAAGAGAACTGAGTCATGGGCAGCTTGAAGACTTTATGGATCTTAGACTTCTGATTCAGAAGTGAACTCAGTCTTGTTCAGAGATTGTGTTTTTTGTTTGTTTGTTTCTTTTTGTTTTTGTTGAAGTACAATTGACTTAAAACACTACGTTAGTTCCAGGTGTACAACATAGTGGTTCAATATTTCTATACAACACAAAATGGTCACCACCACAAGTCCAGTTACCATCTGTCACCATACAAAGTTATTACAATATTACTGACTATATTCCCCATGCTGTATATATTATCCCCATGACTCATTTATTTTGTAATTGGAAGTTTGTACCTCTTACTCTCTCTCACCTATTTCACTCATTCCCCCACCCTCTCCCCTTTGGCAACCACCTGTTTTTTCTCTGTATCTATAACTCTGTTTCTGTTTTATGTTGGTTCATTTGTTTTATTTTTTAGATTCCACATATAAGTGAAATCATACAGTATCTGTCTTTTTCTGTTTCACTTAGCATAATACTGTCTAGGTCTGTCCATGTTGCTGCAAATGGCAATATTTCATTTTAAAAATATATTTAATTATTTGGCTGCGCCGGGTCTTAGTTGTGGCATGTGGGATCTTTGTTGCCGCATGAGGGATCTTTAGTTACAGCATGTGGGCTCTTAGTTGCAGCATGTGAGATCTAGTTCCTTGATCAGGGATCGAACCTGGGCCCCCTGTGTTGGGAGTGCAGAGTCTTAGCCACTGGACCACCAGGGAAGTCCCAAGATTTCATTATTTTTACGACTGAGTAATATTCCATTGTAGTTATGTATTTCACGTCTTTTCTATCCATTCATCTGTTGATGGATATTTAGGTTGCTTTCCTATCTTGGCTACTGTAAACAATATTGCTATGAATACAGGGGTGCACACATATTTTTGAATTAGTGTTTTTGTTTTCTTAGGAAAAGTACCCAGAAATGGAATTGTTGGAACTTATGGTAGCTCTATTTTTAATTTTTTGAAGAACCTCAAACAATTTTCCATAGTTGCTGTACCAATTTACATTCCTATCAACAGTGCAGGAATCCCTTTTCAGAGATTGTGTTCTTAACCACTAATTTTTATGCCTCTCTCTAATTTTTCTTCCATTTGGTGCAAATCCTTCTGTATTTGAAAGACATTTTTCATATTAAAAAAAAAGCATTATAGTCAGCCTTTCATACTCATGGGTTCTGCATGTGCAGATTCAACCAACCACTGATTGAAAATATTGGGGAAAAAATTCCAGAAAGTTCCAGAAGTCAAAACTTGAATTTGCTGCATGCCTGAAACTATTTACATCACATTTACATTGTATTAGATATAAGTAATCTAGAGATGATTTAAAGTATACAAGAGGATGTGCATAGATACAGAATATGCAAATTCTATGCCTTTTATATGAAGGACTTGAGCATCTCTGGATTTTGGTATCTGTGTGGGGTCCTGGAACCAACCCCTGTGCATACTGAGGGATGACTGTACTTTAATTGTTTTGCATTTTAATTTTTTAATGTGGAAAATTCCAAACATACACAAAAGTAGTAAGAATAATAACAAATCTCATTTACCCATAACCCAACTTTAACTGTTATCAATTTATGGCTTTCAAAGTTCTTGGTATGAACCTTTCCCTGGTTTCTACACAAATGAGAATATTGTTTTAGCACTTAGGAAAAGGAGGATCCGTGGGTCTGTACCTATCTATTTAGATTTTCTGAAAGTCTTAAATACTTGTGCTATTCTGATTTAACTGCTTTTTCTTGCAACTCTAACAGCCTTATCAGGCTGTTACATCGGTCCCATTTTCTTTGTTTCTACTCTAATTGCCTTACTTTGGACCATGATCACTTTTCTCCCCTAAATTATTGTAATAACAGCCCAACTGATCTTCCTGTATTCAGACCTCTATATTCAGTCTACCCTCCACACTGTTGAAAGATTATTGTTATATCACAAGCCTAATTATGGCACTCTATTTAGAAGCCCAAGAATTGCTCTCAGTTGCCTACAAAATAAAATTCAAATTTTCTTATTTCCACAAGAATCTGAAGTGGGTCTTTTTAGCCTTTCCTGAGAATATCTTTCACTACCTACTACAGTTCTTCCATTCTAAGATACCATTGATTATGATACATCATTGATGTAATAACAGCTTTTAGGTATGAGTCCAAGGGGCATGGTGGACCTTATACATCATGGATAAGATATATCATGATTTCACAATTATTAAAATGTGAAGACATTTAATGATTCCTTAATCATAGATACAGTATCAAGGTAACAGCAAAAAATGGATGGCATACACTTTTTCTTTTATGAATGTGTGGCATACACTTTTATTCAACATAGTTTTGAAAATCCCAGACATAGTAATCACAGAAGAAAAAGAAATAAAAGGAATCTAATTTGGAAAGGAAGTATAACTGTTACTGTTTGCAGATGACACAATACTATAAACAGAAAATCCTAAAGACACCACCAGAAAACTAGTAGAGCTCATCAATGAATTTCGTAAAGTTGCAGGATACAAAATTAATATACAGAAATCTACTGCATTTCTATACACTAAAAACGAACTGTCAGAAAGACAAATTAAGGAAACAGTGCCATGTACCACTGCATCAAAAAGAATAAAATATCTAGGAATAAACCTACCTAAGTAGGCAAAAGATGTGTACTTGGAAAACTATAAGATACTGGTGAAAGAAAGTGAAGACAACCCAGGAAAGATATACCATGTTCTTGGGTTGGAAGAATCAATATTGTTAAAATGACCATACTACCCAAGGCGATCTACAGATTCAATGCAATCCTTATCAAAATACCAATAGCATTTTTCACAGAACTAGAAAAAATAATTTTAAAATTTGTATGGAAATACAGAACACTCCAGATAGCCAATACAATCTTGAGAAAGAAGAACAGAGCTGGAGGAATCACGTTCCCTGACTTCAGACTGTAGTACAAAGCTATAGTAAACAGTATGGTACAGGCACAAAAACAGAAATATAGGTCAATGAAACTGGATAGAGAGCCCAGAAATAAACCCACACCCTTATGCTCAATTAATCTATGACAAAGGAGACAAGAATATACAATGGAGAAAAGATACTCTCTTTAATAAGTGGTGCTGGGAAAACTGGACAGCTAATGGAAAAGAATGAAATTAGAACATTTCTCTAATACCATATACAAAAATAAACTTAAAATGGATTAAAGACCTAATTGTAAGACTGGATACTATAAAACTCCTAGAGGAAAACATAGGCAGAACACTCCTTGACGTAAATTGCAGCAATATTTTTGTGGATCCATCTCCTAAAGCAAAGGAAATAAAAGCAAAAATAAATGCAATCTAATTACACTTAAAAGTTTGTGCAGAGCAAAGGAAACCATCGACAAAATGAAAAGACGACCTACTGAATGGGAGAAAATATTTGAAAATGATATGACTGATAAGTGATTACTATCCAACGTATATAAACAGCTCATACAACTCAACATCAAAAAAACAAACAACCTGATTATATAATGGGCAGAAGAACTGAACAGATATTTTTCCAAAGAGGACATGAAAGATGGCCAACAGGCACATGAAAACATACTCAACATCACTAATCGTTAGGGAAATGCAAATCAAAACCACAATGAGATATCACCTCACACTGGTCAGAATGGCTATCATCAAAAAACAAAACAAAACAAAACAAAAAAACACCCCACAAATAACAAATGTTGCCAAGGATGTGGAGAAAAGGGGACTCTTGTACACTGCTGGTGGGAATGTAAATTGGTGTATCCACTGTGGAAAACAGTATGGAGGTTTTTCAAAAAACTAAAAATAGAACTAACATATGACCCAGCAATTCCACTCCTGGGTATATTTCCGAAAATATAGAAACACTAATTTGAAAAGATACATGCACCCCAATGTTCATAGCAGCATTATTTACAGTTGCTGAGAAATGGAAGCAACTTCAGTGTCTATTAACAGATGAGTGGATATAGAAGATATGGTATACATGTACAATGGAATACTACTCAGCCACAAAAAAGAATGAAGGTTTGCCATTTGAAGCAACATGGATGGACTTGGAGGGCATAATGCTAAGTGAAATAAGTCAGAAAGACAGATACTGTATGATATTAGGTATATGTGGAATTTTAAAAATACAACAAACTAGTGAACATAACAAGAAAGAAGCAGATTCACAGATATAGAGGTATAAAATAAGCTACAAGGATATACTGTACAACACGAGGAATATAGACAATATTTTATAATAACTATAAATGGAGTATAACCTTTAAAAATTGTAAATTACTATATTGTACACCTGTAACTTATATTGTACAGCAACTATACTTCAATTAAAAAAATGGACAGCATATTAAACTGGGTAATTCAAGGAGAGTTTAGTAAGGGAATTATTTACAAGACATGGGCAAAGTTTAGGGAGAAACCAGAACATGGTGCAGTACCCGAAGGATAGCTTTGGGATGGGACCTCTAGGTCTGAAGGAGCAAGGGGAAGGAGCATTACCGGTATCTAGAGAGGGAAGTGAATGGAGCTGGACTCTAAACAAGATCCGTGCCTTCAGTAGAGGGAGCCATGGAAACTTGGCAAGGAAGGGGCCAGGAACAGGCATTCCTACTTCAGTCTTCCCCTACCCTCTTATTTTCAGGTTAGCTGAACCCAGCCGGAAGCCAGAGGAAAAGCAAGTCTACCAATGCAAGTAAACTTCCCAAGGCACAGAGCAGGAGGACTCAAGGTGGAGCACAGTGAAGAGGGGACCCAAAGGAACAAATGCAAGTTATCTGACACACCTTCCATCCCATCTACTTTCCCTCTTAAATCACAGATTAAATCTCCACACATCTGTAGATCTGCACATTTTGCTGTTATCTAGTCTTCAAGCCCAGCTTAATTTCCACCTTTTCCATGAGGCCTTCTTTGCCTTCTTTAGTCAATTTGTTCTCCTATGTGTGCTCATAAAATTCCATTTAAAAGATTTAACTTTTATACTTCAAGAGGTGTCTATATATTTGTCCTCTCTGATATAAACACTTTGATGGTAAGGAATATTTTACAATCATTTTTTCTTACCCTTTCCCCCTGAAAATGCACAAATCCACCTGTCACACTGTCCTCTACCCAGAATCAATTATTTCAGAGCTGGAAAAAAGTCCTAGAAACAACTAATCCAACTATCTTATTTTATAGGTGAAGAAACTAGATCTCAAATCAATGTTGGTAACAGCCCAATAAATGTCAGTTGAAGTGAAGTTTCATCCTAAAAGGTCAATGGTGTCTTCAAGAGCACTTTGAAAACAAGTGGGAAAAAAATTACCTTTTTGTGGAAAATCTATGGTACCTTGTCACCTGGAAGACGGTTGATGATTTTGGTTTTCACTCCAGGCTCCCTGCCCTTGTAAGAGGATTAAATTAAGTTAATGCATAAAGTCTTAGCAGAGAACCTGGCACATGGTAAACTTAAATAAAAGTGGGTATTTGCTCTGGGGACATTCTGGTGGGATAACTTTCAAGAATTTAAAAATAAGGGAAATAAGATTTTCCTCTGATACTTCAACCGTAAAATTAAACACAAATAAATGTGGAACATACATACTGTGTAATAATACATACCTGTTAAAATGATGACATACATTTGTAGTTACTGACATGGAAAAATGTCTACAGCATATTGTTGAGTAAAAAAGTTGGATATAAAAAGTCATGTATGATGTGATACTTTTTTCATTTTTATTGAGGGTGATCTGGAAGGATGTTTACCAAAATGTTAACAGTGGTTTTAACTGGCTAGTGGTTCTCTGGTCAATTTTACATTCTTTATGCTATTCTGGAATATCTGGAATATTTAAATGTTTTATAACGAGCTTGTATTGTTTTTAAAATCAGAAAATAAATGTTATTTTCATGTTAAAAGCAAAACCCAATAATAGGTAAAGTCACCTTAAATAGAGTGGTTCTAGACCAACCAAACTGGACTGTAAAGATAGAAAGCATTAACATATCTAAAGGAAGAATGTGTGAATGTGTCAGACAGCAGGGGTCTGGTCTGTTATCAAAATGCTGAATGAGAAGAGTCAGGGAAACAAATTTAGACAGTACCCATCCAAGCACTGTCCAAGAGAGGGAGAATCATGGCCAGTGGAGAGGATTTATTGACAAGACCTTTCCTGTTGTTAGATGAGTACCTCAGGCACTCTCAGCCTGATCACACTAAATTATAATGAAAGAGAGAAAAATAAATATACTGTTAGAAACAAGAAAGGGAGTGTAACCAAAAATCTGGAAGAGATTTTTTTTAAAAAAAGAAAAATTAAAGAATTTAGCCCAGAGGAGTCATGGCTAAATACAATAGTAACAACAGAAGAAATTGAGAAGATGTCAAACTGTTAACTCTCCCCAAAACAAAAGGCCCAAATGGTTTAACTGATAAATTATATCAGATTTCAGAGAACTGATACTACATATCATATTTAGATACTTTGCCACAAATATAAAAAATGGAAATTTCTCAGTTCATTTTATGAGGCTAACCTGATTCTGACATAAAATACAGACAAAGAACAAAAATTAAAAATTAAATCTACAGAAATAATCACTTAAAAATAGAGGAAAAAGTGGGGTGGGAAGTGTTGAAATGGGTGAGAGGGGTCAAAGGTACAAAGTTTCAGTTATAAAATAAAACATGGGGATGTAGTACATAGCATGGTGACTACAGTTGAGGCAGGAGATAGATGGGCCCCAAGCTGAACAGTTTCTCCCCTGTGGATAGAAACTCCATAATAGCAGAAATTCCATAAAAGCAGTATGATGGAGAAGGCTGGGCCCTACCCAGATAAGATAAAAGACCACATATTCCTCATTCTCGAAATCAAGGAGCTCTTCCCAACTACACATGGGCAGAAAGGCTCCTTGGAGATCAAAAAGGGAGGGGGCGCCACCCCATAGTAAGTGATGTCAACTACCCATAGGCCTCTTTGCTAGAATCCATCTGGGCTAAGAGATGCGCAGGCACAAAGGGGAGGACCCTGAAATATACCAGATACGGACTCAGAAACAGGCAAAGCAAGATGATTGGCCAAAGGAAATTCGGAAGACATGCCCTATAAAAGTGATTCAAACTACCAAGAGGACGCGACTGTCTCTCTGAGCCCACCTCTGTGACTATCCACACATACTGTACTCTTTTTCCTCCTAATAAACACTTCACTCGGTTCTCTACTTTCCGTCTCTATGTGGAAATTCATTTCTACACAGCTGAGGGGCCAGAGTGTTGTCACTGGCCACTGGCCCCTGGTGGTCTGGTGGCTAGGATTCAGGGCTCTCACTGCCGCTGCCCGACCTCAGTCTCTGGCAGGGAACAGAAATCCTGCTTCAAGCCGCTGCAGGCTGAGGCTACCCGAGATCATAGTTAATAATACTGTATTGCATATTTGAAAGTTGCTAAGAGAGTAGATCTTAAAAGTTCTCATCATAAGAAAACACATTTTGTAACTATGTACGGTGAGGGATGTTAGCTAGACTTATTGTGGTGATCATTTTGCAGTATATACAAATATTGAGTCATTATATTGTACACCTGAAACTAACACAATGTTACTTGTCATTTATATCTCAATTTTAAAAAAAAGAGAAAAAATATTTCAAATAAAATATTAGAAAAATATACCAACTGTGTCAATATGAATCATGGCAAAGTAAGATTTATTCCAGCAATGCAAAATAATGCATTTATTAAAAGCCTATCATATGTATGTATGTTGTATACAGAACTGATGACAATAAACAGTTAAAAAGGACTTCCCTGGTGGTCCAGTGGTAAAGAATCCGTCTTCCGATGCAGGGGACGTGGGTTAGATCCCTGGTGGGGGAACTAAGATCCCACATGCCATGGGGCAACCAAGCTGGCGTACCACAATTACTGAGCTCGTGCGCCTCAACAAGAGAGCCTGCATGCTGCAAACTACAGAGCCTACACACCCTAGAGCCCGAGCGCCACAACTAGAGAGAAACACAAGCAGACCACGCGCCGTAACGAAAAGATCCCGCATGCCTCAACAAAGATCCCGTGTGCCGCAGCTAAGACCCGACCTAGCCAAAAAAAAAAAAAAAGGAAATATATATATAAAAAGAAATAAACAGTTAAAGGAGAAAGTTTGAAAACTCATCTAGATAAATACTAAAAATTTGTTTAAAAAATACTGAATTAAAAAAAATAAAATTTCAGTACTCACCTTAGATTCAAACTAAAATTGCAGTCTACTCCCTTCTTATCATAGTAATTACTTATCTGAAACAAATAACCAATGCCATTCTTAACAATAAAATACTACAGGCATACATCTGAAGCCAGTCCTGGGTATTTCCATTCTTTTTGAAATCTTTACCAAGTTAATAGCTGGTATGACTTTCTATAAGGTTCGACATAAGCAAAGCTTCTGAACATAGCCCACAAACTCATACCTACCAGGGAGGGCAGCTTGCAAAAATGCATGAAACAGCCAGGGTAAAATAAAATACTTTTTGCTGCAAAAAAGAATAATGCTATCTTCTTTTTTAAAGAAATATAAAACCCAGGTTTTATTTTCCTCTGAATTTTAATTTCCTCTGAATTTTACAAGAAACACAGCAATGCAAATATAGTGATAAATGTCAAATGACAACAGCATTAAAGTGGGGGAAGCTCTACAGAGTGACAGCAACTATGTGGGTACTTGCCAGCCGAGCAGGCACCTGCACCTTCAGGCATGATGCTAAAGCAGGAGCAGAAAGACATACACACAAGGTGTGCTGGAGGTGGGACTCTATTAGTTTGAGTCTTAACTTGCATGTAACTGAGAACCCCATCTGTGGAACAAATCAGAGATGGGCCTCAGGGATGTGACCATAGGTATCTCTTTACACTGTCATTCCATAGGGAAGAAATTTCTCAAAGACTGAGTTGAAATCTTTTAAGATCATGTTCATATGGTGACCAGACCTGCGGTGTGTCTACTGGTAATATTTATTTTGGTTTTCTTGAGTCTCTTTGTGATTTGGGACCTCTCACCTCTGCTTCTTCCTTGCCCATCAGTACTATCTCTTGCCACTAGGATTTTCCCCAAACCTCAGAATTCTCTTACTTCATGGTCACGTCTCCTGAGTATCTGTTTCTCTTCAGCAAGCATGACATTTTCTATCCTGCGGAGTTCTTAAGGTTTAGTTTTCACCTTACCTAAAATAAATTAATTACAGATAGTTTTGAAAGTTCAAAATTCTTTAAAGTTTCTTTTTCATTTTTACTTAAAATGGAGTATTCATATGTGTTAAAGGAATAATAATGGAAATCACTTATGCTTTATCATGTGCCAGGCAATGTTCTAAGGACTCTATACATGAAATTGCATCTAATCCTCACCACACCCTATGAGACAGGCACTATTATTATTCCCATTTTCAAATGAGGAAACTGAGGCACAGAGATGTTAAGTGCACTGTACAGGTTCACTCTGCTGACAGATGCAGAGTCAGAATGTAAACCCAGACTGTCTGGCTCTGGTGTGGGTCCTAGTCACTCTGACATGCTGCTGCAAGAAGGCAAGCCAAAATACTTAAGGGAAATATTCCTTCTCTTATACATGCCAATCATTCATTTGCTCCTTCATTTATCATACTATTTGGAGTGCATACTATGAAAAAAAATGCTCTTCTGGGAATGGTACAGACATTAAAAACCAACCAAATAAATAACCAACAAGTACTACAGAAATCGAAGAATGTTTAAAATCGGTATGAAATAAAATAGTTCAATCCATTGTATTAGTGATTTATAATCAGATTTGCGATTAACTTTCGAGTTCATGGTAAATTGTTCTTGAATCTGCTATGAATGCTTTTGGCATTTCTCAACAAAATTAGCTCAAAACTTCATTTTATTTTCTTTATTTAATTCTGTTTAATTTAGATAAAAAATTTGCTCTAAGCAAAGCTAAAATAGGCTATCATGACAGATTCGGTCTTTATTTTCTTTGTTTTTCAGTCCCATGAATTACTGACAGCTTTCTTAATTATTCTGAGATTCTGGATTTCAATGATTCATTATTTGTGTAATAATTTCTGCAAAACTGCTGAAAGCTGGCAAGTCTATAATTAATTACATATATTAGACTAAGTAGTTGGCTATGACATGAACTGGGTTTGTTTTTCTCATCTTTACAGTATTTTCTGTCACTGTGTTAGCACTTGCTAATGTCTATAGGGATGCCTTGGTTTTCTTTTAGTAGTGGAAAGAGCATAAGTATTTATGCACATTACCTGAAGACCTCATTTTAATCTGGCAGATAGAGCTGGGGAAGAAAAATACACCAAATAGTACTGAAGCATAGCAGGGAGTCCCAAGTTGAAAGGAGGTTAGGTTTCAGGTAAGAGCAGGAACGTCTGGCAAACTGGTAAGGTGGGCCCACCAGGAATCATTTAGATGAGGACAAAATTGCCTCTTGGGAGAAATCACCTTGAAGAAAGACCAAGTCAGAAGCGATGGACTTGAGTTTGTAAGAGAGCCTTAGTAAGAGAATAGTGATCTTGGCAGCCTGGTGGCTGTCATTAAGCACATTCTCATTTACAAATCCCCTGAGTGGGTGTCTGGGACCTAGGGAGAAAGAGGGCTTTAAGTAAAAATTGAAAGTGCTGTTTTACTGAAGACTGTAAGATACCGACACTGCTGGTTTGGATTCCCCCTGTGAGAAGTGACAGGGAGAAGCATTTTCCTTTAGTGCCTTTGGGTGGTGCTTGGTCAGAGACACTGCCAGGCAGAGCAGTGGCTGAGACCAGCAAGAATTGCCATGCCTGCTGGAGTAGAGCAGAAGCTGAGATGCCCTGTGGAACCAGAGCAATGTCTGCAGGGAACTTCGTGCCAGCAGTGGCCATCATGTGATCCAGAAGCCTCCCTGAACATCAGTGGAACCCCGCAGAAATTACCATGCCAGCAGAAACTCGTTGCTGGTGGAAGAGCTCCAGGTTCCAGCGAGCGAATGTGATACCCGGTGGGTGGCTGCTGAATCAGGGTGTGTTTGTGCGCATATGTGAGACACCCACTGAAGATGCCTAAAACACTTCAAGAAAATGAAGGGGGCTGGAGTCCTGTACTATGCAGGGGATGACATCAGTTGTTCACTAGTTGGTTATTCCGCTTAACATGACCTTATTTGCATCTATAAGCTAGTGGGAGCTGGGCAAATGGGTATATAAAATAATCTAGAGATCACAAATTATCATCAGAACTATCGGGGATATATATATATATATATATATATATATATATTTTTTTTTTTTTTTTTTTTTTTTTTTGCGGTACGCGGGCCTCTCACTGTTGTGGCCTCTCCCGTTGCGGAGCACAGGCGCCGGACGCGCATGCTCAGCGGCCATGGCTCACGGGCCCAGCCGCTCCGCGGCATGTGGGATCTTCACGGACCGGGGCACGAACCGGCGTACCCTGCATCGGCAGGCGCACTCTCAATCACTGCGCCACCAGGGAAGCCCTATCGGGGTTATTTTAAAGGGGCCACTTGGGAACTTGTATTATAAAAAGTTAGAGACAAATAGAAAGTGTAATCCCATTTTGTAGTCACAAGCTACCACATTGTATAAGGTCTTATTTAAGACTAAATACCCCAGACTATGGGAAATATACTAATTTGGACTCTGGTCAGTGCCTCATAGAGATCGTGGAGCCAAACCATGTCTGCATGTGTCAGGGTGGGGGTTTTATCCCCAGAGGGAAAGGATATATTTTCATATTCTGAGAGCAATATTTGCCTTATTTACCCTACCTTTAATTAATGGTAATACTGAACAAGCTAAGTTTTAGGATAGCTGTCTGCCCACAGCCCCTTCTAAGAGGTTCTTCTCTATAGTCCTCTTCCAGAGTTTATTTCTGCATAGAATTCTCTCCTTGTATGAAAGTACCCTGATACCTTAGCCACAACTGACATGAACAAGGGCAGTTACCAGAGCCAAGAAAAGTCAATAACCCATTTAGTCAATAATAACCTATGAGTTGAGAACCTTTTTCGGAGTTTCCATGTGGGGAAACCGGTTTCCACATGGGTTCCTCAGGCCACCATGCTGGGCCTCAAGCTCCGCAAGGACAGAGGCTCCTTTGTTTGGGATCTTGCCCTACGTATTTCTTCATCTGGCTGTTGATTAGTATCTTTTAATATCCTTTTATAATAAATTAGTAACCTAGTGAGAAAAAATAAATTATGAGTCGATGTATCACGAAAACTCAGTTGGGAATAATTGCAGTTAATTAGTCTGATAAACATCATCTTTCTTTGGGAGGTGTTCAAATGGTAGCAAAGGCAAAAACTGAAAGACCAAGATTGAGAAAAGGTAACTAGTAGATGTCTTTAGGTAGGAGAAGTCAACAATAAGAAGAAGCTAAAATAAATAAATGCCATTATGTTGAGAGAAAAAAGACGGTCAGTTAATTGGTGGCATCTAGAGCAGGACAATCAGACACAGAGAGTAACTGAGTCTCTGTTATGGTCAAGCAGACAATGGAAGCCATTGGAAGCTTACTGAGTCACTAGAACTGCTGGACATCAGAATGGACCTTGCCATATTCTTCCCAGGCCATATTCTGTCTTCTTGAGTTCTGGTAGCTTGAGTATGTCTCTATTACTGTAACCTGCTAGACCGTAGCTACACTCCACACTGCTGCAATGAATTTTATTAGTTAAAAAAAAAATCAATATGGGGATTTAAATAGGTAGGTAAATGTATTTGTTTACAAGGTATACCAAATAATAAAATGAGACTGAACAACCAGAAATCAGAATATAAGAAAAATAAACTAGTAAATATCCTCATTCCAAGGGTCTATAATTGTTACATGTACTAACCATAAAATTTGAACCTGAGCTTCCAGGTATCTATGGCAAAAAGAAATAAAGGAAGAACACAAAATATTTTGAGATATTTAACTTTTACCTCTTATTTTTTCCCCTTCCCTGCCCTCTCATATAAGTAGCTGGCCAGGTCTGTGCTTTCTTCATCAAGATGAAGTGTGTGTAGTAAGGATGGAAATGGAAGTCGCCTGGAAAACTTTCTGGCTTTTATTTCAAAAGGCTAAGTCTCTGTAGAAGAGAGAAAGTGCAGGTAGGGACAAAATGTCTTGGAGAAAGTTGAAGTAAAAGAACTTCTCTCTGTTAAGAAAAAAAGATTCTTGGGGGGCTTCCCTGGTGGCGCAGTGGCTGAGAGTCCGCCTGCCGATGCAGGGGACGCGGGTTTGTGACCCGGTCTGGGAAGATCCCACGTGCCGTGGAGCGGCTGGGCCCGTGAGCCATGGCTGCTGAGCCTGCGCGTCCGGAGCCTGTGCTCCACAACGGGAGAGGCCACAGCAGTGAGAGGCCCGCGTACCACCAAAAAAAAAAAAAAAAAGATTCTTGGGACCTCCCTGGTGGTCCAGTGGTTAAGACTCTGTGCTCCCAATGCAGGGGGCCCGGGTTCCATCCCTGGTCAGGGAACTAGATCCCACATGCCGCAAGTAAGAGCCTGCATGCCGCAACTAAAAGATCCTGCATGCCACAACGAAGATCCCATGTGCTGCAACTAAGACCCGGTGCAGCCAAATAAATAAATAAATATTTAAAAAATAGAAAAGAAAAGGAAAAAAGATTCTTTAGGCTCAATAAGGGCCAGAGGACTTGGGTTTTGGACATGGGAATCTGGATCATACTTTCGGGTAGTATTGCTAGGGAGGGAGCAAGACGGACCCTAGAAAGGAACAACTGCAGGTCACATGAGTCCCCAAGCATGGAATTCTCAGCCTTGGTAAAAATATCCGTGCTGCAAACTTGGAGCAGAAGCAGCTCAGAGCTGCTGGACCTGAAGGGATGATGTGGACAGAGCGTGGTCAAGGGCTGTGAAGAGATGACCAACCTGCTGGATGCCTTGGCACTGCATTAGACTCCAGAACTGTGAACAATCCTGAGTAAGCTGGGGTCAAGCTCTAAGAATGAACAAGGTTAAGTTTCCACACACCAGTGGAAGGGGGTGGTGGGGCTTAGAATCAGGAAGCACCTTGCTGTAGAACACTTTTTGTACATCTGTATCTGTGAACTGAGATTCACAGCCACTAATACTTGTATTATCAGAAAAGAGTACCAAGATCACTTCTAAGTTTCAAATTAATCACAGTGGCTATACTGACAGGCTTTTTCAAATCCCAAGCCAAAATGACATGCTAGGAAATCTTAAGTGATGGGGCTGTAAAATAAGGAAGACAAATGTCTGTCTTACAGTCAGACCCTCCTCCCACTGGAATGAATCTGGAAGGTCGTTTGGGATATTAGCAGTTCATGCCATTGTGTTCTCATGAGGCCACGGGTCCCTGTTGCAGTCCTACACCATTCTGGTGACTCAGCTACTCTCTGCAGCCGCTATTCCCGCTACTCCACTCTCTCCATTGTCTTTCCTAGCTTTTCCCATTCATGGTGTCTGACAACTCTTGGCTTTTATTGTCTCATGGCTTCTGATCATTGCCTTTTCTCTGGGTGTTTGGTTTTGTTCTTTTCATTTTTTGAATTCCACTCCTGTAATAAACTGCTGACATACTCTGTGTGTTAAACACTCAGCCTTTGCAAGAGAGAATATTGGTCCATTCATTCAGTCATGGCCACCTCTGTTGGCCACCTGGGTCATCTCTGCTGCACTTAGGGCTATGGGTTCCTGAAACTTTCTGAGCCTATCTCACAAGGAGTGTGGTGGGGACAGACATGTAAATAATAATAATAGGTAACATTTATAGAGTGCTACGGGCCAGGCATTATTCCAAGTGCTTTACAGTGAGTCAGGTCAAACCTCTGAATAAAATCCCCATTTTACAGATGAGAAAGCTGAGGTGGTTAGAGGTGAGCAGTATTTCCAAAGTCACACAGCCAATAAGCAGCAGAGCCAGGATTCTAGCTGGGTAGTCTGGCTTTTAGCCACCACATTTGCAATGCAACTGAATTTGAAGAAACCTACATTGGAGTTCCTGTGCATAGCAGAGGGGGCTAGCCGACAGCTAAATGTTCAGATTCTGTGTTCATAGTGGAGAGTTGTTACTGGGGAGCAGCTGTCCAGCCAAAGACTATATTTTCCAGTATCTCTGAATCTAAGTAGGAGCATATGACTGGTTCTAGCCAACGTGAACAGAAGTGATATGCTTTCACATTCAGGTCAAGGAAGTAAATATCTGGAGTGCCTTCTGCATGTTCAATTACCCTCCCATGGAAACCTTGGAACCCACCTATTTAAGATGGTAGTGCTATAAGATGGAAAGTGCCCAGTTCTCTGAGTAACCACTTGGAGAAAAATTGCCTAGGAGAGCTGCACAATCAGGAATACCGACTAGACTTTGTATGAAGGAGAAATAAACTTTAATGTGCTGAGATGTGAGGGTTGTTTGTTACAGCAGTTAGCCTATTCTGACAAATACATCATATAGACACCCACTTCTTGGATAAAACTTATAAATTTATTGATAAATACATGGTTGAGATGTTCTAACCAAACAGATGTTTTGGACACGGATATTAAGTGAGATGATGTAAACAATTTTGACAAAGGTTCTGGGAAGAAAATATTGTAACTGTTTACTGATCTTTATGAAAAATTAAAACATAAAGCAGTAACTGACTCCTCTTCTATTCTGAATGTGTGACCACGTATGCAAATATTGTTGTATGCTGAGGCATCTTCTCCTGGGTCTTCTAGCATTATCATGTGGATAATCAAGATCATACATTGGGAAATACTGTGAACTGCTTCCACATTTCCTGGATCTAGATTCTGACACATCCAGGATAGCATATTTCCCAACGTCATTGGTTGGATTGTGCCCCCTCAAATTCATTTATTGAAATTCTAACCCCCAGCACCTCAGAATGTGACTGTTTGGAGATAGGGCCTTTAAAGAGGTAATTAAGGTAAAATGAGACCATGTGGATAGGCCCTAATCTAGTATGACTGGTATTCTTATATTAGGACAGAGACAACACAGACCAAGGGATGACCACGTGTGGACACGGCAAGAAGGTGGACATGTACAAGCCAGGGAGAGTGGCCTCAGAAGGAAGCAAATGTGTCGACAACTTGATCTCGGGCTTCTAGCCTCCAGAATTGTGAGAAAATAAGCTGTTGTTTAAGCCACCCAGTCCATGGTATTTTGTTATGGTGGCCCTAGCAAACTAATACAGCCCAAAAGGCCCTACGACCTCAGAATCAGCATTCTCCTTCTTGAAATCTCCTGTCATCACAAGTATAATCTTGCACAGCATGGGCAGGATTCTTTATACATGAGCCAATCTTTAAATTTGTAAAACAAACAGTTTTTACTTTGCTAATTCCACAGGCAAGAGTTCTCTTCTTGCATCCTATGAAACCCCTGTATATTAGAAGCTGATCCTTTATTTTCTGAGTTGAGACAAATAATCCAGCTCTTCAGATAAGTAGAAATATCCCCACTAAGCTGATTGCATTTCAATCTTTGAATATCACTAAGTGTTAGATTCTTTCAACAATCTCATAAGTTCATCAAAATCTTTCATCCTAAGTGAAATAGGAGAGATCTTTTTGTAAAAAATATATTTATTTAGGCTGCGTCGGGTCTTAGTTGCACATGTGGGATCTTTAATTGTGGTGTGCAGACTTCTTAGTTGCGGCATGCATGCGGGATCTAGTTCCCTGACCAGGGATCGAACCCCGGCCCCCCTGCATTGGCAGCATGGAGTCTTATCCACTGGACCACCAGGGAAGTCCCAAAGAGAGATCTTATGGCAAATATGTTTTCCTTCAATATTTGAGACTCTCAGGAACATAACATGATTTAGTTGGGGACCTCTATTTTTATTTTAAAAGAGGATGGAAGCCGTAAAAGCGCAGGCTCACTAATATCAGACTTTTCAGAGAACCCTCCAAAAGTATTTTATGGTCATGTCTTATTCAGTTATATAAATTATAGAATCAAGTACTTATAGATAATATCAATGCTTTAAATAAGATGAAATGACATAAGGCATTGAAAACATATCCTCTTCATTTTTCTAAAATATATCAGAATACATGGGTAAAACAGTAATGATTATAAAATTACTTGAGATTCCTTAGAGATGCATTACTAATATTCTTGTTGTAAAGACTATTATTATTATTGTTATTATGTTTGTATAGCCAGGATGGTAAGGCATACTTTCTTTATATTTATTTATTTATTTTATTATTTATTTATTTAGTTGAACTGGGTCTTAGTTGCGGCAGGCAGGCTCCTTAGTTGAGGCTCACAAGCTCCTCAGTTGCAGCTCCAGGGCTCCTTAGTTGTGGCTCATGGGCTTCCTTAGTTGCGGGTCACTGGCTCCTTGGTTGCGGCATGCAGGCTCCTTAACTGTGGCATGTGAACTTTTAGTTGAAGCATGCGTGTGGGATCCAGTTCCCTGACCAGGGATAGAACCCGGGCCCCCTGCATTGGGAGCACAGAGTCTTATCCAGTGGACCACCAGGGAAGTCCCTGTAAATACTATTATTGAAACATAAAACTTGCCTAAATGTACCAAGTACTTGAGAAGAAATAATGGTTTAACTGTAAGATAGGGAAAGAGTGAATTGCATCATTCAGTTGCATTATTCATTTTGATGCTGATGACATTGGAATGAAGCAAAGTAGATAGATTATGCAATCCCAGGTTGTACATTGACACTTTTGAATTATCCAGAGATAATTAAGTAGCATCACACAGTTACACTGGTTATTCTCACAACAGCAGCTATACTCACAGCTAGATGAGGTAGCTTTCCCACAAAAACATTCTGACCTTGGTAGCATGTCTGACCTCTGCTTTGAGCCTTTCCTGCTAGCCCCTGTAGATCTCACTTCTTGCACTGCTTTCAGACATGCCCAGAATAGAGCTGAAATGGGAGTCCTGCCATAAATCAAGATCCATGAATGGATGCTATAAATTTCCTAATTTATATGCTACATGGTATGTGTTCCTTTGAGAGTCACAAAGCTATGCAAATAGAGTAACTTGGAAAGCACTGATAGGAAAGGACCATTTTGCTAAGAAAGGAAGCCATAGGAATCAGTAAGCTCATTTCTTGTGAGTGACCACCAAACAGGGCAAAATGGCAGCTGTAGAGGGCCTCCTAAGAAGCTTGGCTGAGCTACCAGGAAAGAAGCTGATAAATCTGTAAAACAAACAGATGCTTGTCTTTCATTTCTAAACTGGTTTGGTGTACTGCAGTTGTCTTTCCCGCCATCTATTGGAAAGCAAACAAACCATTCTGTGTAATTTGAGCCCAAAGGGAAAGATATAAAAGAATTGTACTTCACTTTGCTTCTTTCCTGGGGCTCTCTCTTTGCTAAAAGGGGTTGCTGTGAACATAAACAGAATATGAAAGGCTATTTTCATGCATATAAATGTTATGTTCCTTGGTAATCAAGTTTTCTTCTTTTAGATCTTGCTAGCCTGTGCATTATTTTCACAGTTCATATGAGAAATAAAGTTCAGAATCTGCAATGTGGCTTTGGCGTTAATGTATATGTCAAATGTTCCACAATTTATGGATACTTGCCTAATTCTAATTACTCAAATATTTCACTTCTTTTAAATTTATCATAAGCACTCAAAACAGAAAACCAGAATGGTGCTTATTTTACACCGCATCTCTATACCCACTAAAAAAAAAAATTAACTTTTACTTCAACTTGTATGTGTAATCAATCTTAGAACAGTCGTGTAACACATTGTAGAATATTTCAGCAGAGATAAATTCAAGCAACTCTTCAATATCTCTTGTTGCCTCAAAAGGGATGATGCCACTTGCCATTTTAATTTGTTAAACAGTATGGAGGGAGACCAGATTGTAATGTGGAACACATATCTCAAATTAAACTTTGTAGTGCTTGGTTGATATTTATCTGAGGCACTGCATTTTAAAGCTGTATTAGCACAGAATTTAACTCAATTAATTCTGAGGCTGAACTGTAAATGAAACGTGTTTTCTAGGAAATGTAGAGAAGATGGTCCAAGGGTTTCTTAGGCTTGTGAGTCCAGAATTCTTACTTAAACACTATTTTTAAGAAATTCATGTTGAAAAATCCCCATCTTTATAACTGAACTGAAATCCAGAACTTGTAATGAATTAAAAAGAAATAGGAGATTTTGGACAAATAATGTGGGTTTCATATCATTATAAATAGCATAGTATGTAAGTTAAAGAAATAATGTTTCTTCATTTAAAAATACTGTTTCCCCCATTTTCCTTGTTTTAAGAAAGCACACATTCATTAGGCATACTGGGAAAAATATAAAAGTATATATTAAAAAAACCCTATTTGTCATTGTTCCACCATCCTAAGGTAAGTATTGTCCATATTTGGAGATGTTTCTTCTATGCTTTTCTTTTTTTCTGAATTCTGAATTTTATTTTATTTATTTTTTATACAGCAGGTTCTTATTAGTCATCAATTTTACACACATCAGTGTATACATGTTAATCCCAATCGCCCAATTCATCACACCACCACCCCACCCCCTGCGGCTTTCCCCCCTTGGTGTCCATACGTTTGTTCTCTACATCTGTGTCTCTATTTCTGCCCTGCAAACTGGTACATCTGTACCATTTTTCTAGGTTCCACATATATGTGTTAAGATATGATATCTGTTTTTCTCTTTTGGACTTCACTCTGAATGACAGTCTCTAGATCCACCCACGTCGCTACAAACGACCCAGTTTTGTTCCTTTTAATGGCTGAGTAATATTCCATTGTATATATGTACCATATCTTCTTTATACATTTGTCTGTCAATGGGCATTTAGGTTGCTTCCAACCTGGCTATTGTAAATAGTGCTGCAATGAACATTGGGGTGCATGTGTCTTTTTGAATTACGGTTTTCTCTGGGTATATGCCGAGTAGTGGGATTGCTGGGTCATATGGTAGTTCTATTTTTAGTTTTTCCAGGAACCTCCATACTGTTCTCCATAGTGGCTGTATCAATTTACATTCCCACCAGCAGCTCAAGAGGGTTCCCTTTTCTCCACACCCTCTCCAGCATTTGTTGTTTGTAGATTTTCTGATGATGCCCATTCTAGCTGGTGTGAGGTGATACCTCATTGTAGTTTTGATTTGCATTTCTCTAATAATTAGGGATGTTGAGCAGCTTTTCATGTGCCTCTTGGCCATCTGTATGTCTTCTTTGGAGAAATGTCTATTTAGATCTTCCCCCCAGTTTTTGATTGGGTTGTTTTTTTAGTATTGAGCTGCATGAGTTGTTTATATATTTTGGAGATTAATCCTTTTTCTGTTGATTCATTTGCAAATATTTTCTCCCATTCTGAGGGTTGTCTTTTTGTCTTGTTTGTAGTTTCCTTTCCTTTGCAAAAGTTTTAAGATTCATTAGGTCCCATCTGCTTATTTTTGTGTTTATTTCCATTACTCTAGGAGGTGGATCAAAAAAGATCTTGCTGTGATTTATGTCAAAGAGTGTTCTTCCTATGTTTTCCTTTAAGAGTTTTATAGCGTCCAGTCTTACATATAGGTCTCTAATCCATTTTGAGTTTATTTTTGTGTATGGTGTTAGGGAGTGTTCTAATTTCATTCTTTTACATGTAGCTGTCCAGTTTTCCCAGCACCACTTATTGAAGAGACTGTCTTTTCTCCATTGTATATCCTTGCCTCCTTTAGATTAGTTGACCATAGGCGCATGGGTTTATCTCTGGGCTTTCTATCCTGTTCCATTGATCTATATTTCTGTTTTTGTGCCAGTACCATGTTGTCTTGATTACTGTAGCTTTGTAATAAGACTGAAGTTAGGGAGTCTGATTCCTCCAGCTCCATTTTTTCCCCTCAAGACTGCTTTGGCTATACAGGGTCTTTTGTGCCTCCATACAAATTTTAAGGTTTTTTGTTCCAGTTATGTAAAAAATGCCACTGGTAATTTGATAGGGATTGGATTGAATCGGTAGATTGTTTTGGGTAGTATAGTCATTTTCACAATACTGATTCTTCCAATCCAAGAACATGGTAGATCTCTCCATCTGCTTGTGTTATCTTTGCTTTCTTTCATCAGTGTCTTATAGTTTTCTGAGTACAGGTGTTTTACCTCCTTAGGTAGGTTTATGCGTAGGTATTTTATTCTTTTCATTGCAATGGTGAATGGAATTGTTACCTTAATTTCTCTTTCTGATCTTTTGCTGTTAGTGTATAGGAATGCAAGAGATTTCTGTGCATTAATTTTGTATCCTGCAACTTTACCAAATTCATTGATTAGCTCTAGTAGTTTTCTGGTGGCATCTTTAGGATTCTCTATGTATAGTATCATGTCATCTGCAAACACTGACAGTTTTATTTCTTCTTTTCCAATTTGTATTCCTTTTATTTCTTTTTCTTCTCTGATTGCCATGGCTAGGACTTCCAAAATTGTGTTGAATAATAGTGGTGAGAGTAGACATCCTTATCTCGTTCCTGATCTTAGAGGAAATGATTTCAGTTTTTCACCATTGAGAATGATGTTTGCTGTGGGTTTGTCATATATGGCCTTTATTATGTTGAGGTAGGTTCCCTCTATGCCCACTTTATGTAGAGATTTTATCATAAATGGGTGTTGAGTTTTGTCAAAAGCTTTTTCTGAATCTATTCAGATGATCTAACGGTTTTTATTCTTCAATTTGTTAATATGGTGTATCACATTGATTGATTTGTGTATATTGAAGAATCCTTGCATCCCTGGGATAAATCCCACTTCATCATGGTGTATGATTCTTTTAATGTGTTGTTGGATTCTGTTTGCTAGTATTTTGTTGAGGATTTTTGCACCTATATTCATCAGTGATATTGGTCTGTAATTTTTTTTTTTTGTAGTACCTTTGTCTAGTTTTGGTATCAGGGTGATGGTGGCCTCATAGAATGAGTTTGGGAGTGTTTTTTCCTCTGCAATTTTTTGGAAGAGTTTGAGAAGGATAGGTGTTAGCTTTTCTCTATATGTTTGATAGAATTCAACTGTGAAGCCATATGGTCCTGTGCTTTTGTTTGTTGGAAAATTTTAAATCACAGTTTCAATTTCATTACTTGTGATTGCTCTGTTCATATTTTCTATTTCTTCCTGGTCCAGTCTTGGAACATTCTTTTCTAAGAATTTGTCCATTTCTTCCAGGTTGTCCATTTTATTGGCATACAGTTGCTTGTAGTAGTCTCTCATGATGCTTTGTATCTCTGCGGTGTCTGTTGTAACTTCTCCTTTTCCATTTCTAATTTTATTGATTTGAGTCCTCTCCCTCTTCTTCTTGATGAGTCTGGCTAAAGGTTTATCAATTTTGTTTATCTTCTCAAAGAAACAGCTTTTAGTTTTATTGATCTTTGCTATTGTTTTCTTTGTTTCTATTTCATTTATTTCTGCTCTGATCTTTATGATTTCTTTCCTTCTGCTAACTTTGGGTTTGTTTGTTCTTCTTTCTCTAGTTCCTTTAGGTGTAAGGTTAGATTATTTGAGATTTTTCTTGTGTCTTGAGGTAGCATTGTATTGCTATAAACTTCCCTCTTAGAACTGCTTTTGATGCATCCCATAGATTTTGGATGGTCGTGTTTTCGTTGCAATTTGTCTCTAGGTATTTTTTGATTTCCTTTTTGATTTCTGCAGTGATCTCTTGGTTATTTAGTAACATATTGTTTAGCCTCCATGTGTTTGTGTTTTTTACATTTTTTCCCTGTAATTCATTTCTAATCTTATAGCGTTGTGGTCAGAAAAGATGCTTGATAATGATTTCAATTTTCTTAAATTTACTGAGGCTTGATTTGTGACCCAAGGTGTGATCTATCCTGGAAAATGTTCTGTGAGCACTTGAGAAGAAAGTGTAATCTGCTGTTTTTGGATGGAATGTCCTATAAATATCAACTAAATCTATCTGGTCTATTGTTTCATTTAAAGCTTGTGTTTCCGTATTAGTTTTCTGTCTGGATGATCTGTCCATTGGTGTAAGTGAGGTGTTAAAGTCCCCCACTATTACTGTGTTACTGTTGATTTCCTCTTTTATAGCTGTTAGCAGTGGCCTTATGTATTAAGGTGCTCCTATGTTGGGTGTGTATATATTTATAATTGTTATATCTTCTCCTTGGATTGATCCCTTGATCATTATATAGTGTCCTTCCTTGTCTCTTGTAACATTCCTCATTTTAAAATCTATTTTATCTGATATGAGTATTGCTACTCCAAGCTTTCTTTTGATTTTGACTTGCATGGAATATCTTTTTCCACCCCCTCACTTTCAGTCTGTATGTGTCCCTAGGTCTGAAGTGGGTCTCTTGTAGACAGCATATATATGGGTCTTGTTTTTGTATCCATTCAGTGAGGCTGTGTCTTTTGGTTGAAGCATTTAATCCATTCACGTTTAAGGTAATTATCGATATGTATGTTCCTATTACCATTTTCTTAATTGTTATGGGTTTGTTTTTGTAGGTTCTTTTCTTCTCTTGTGTTTCCCACTTAGAGAAGTTCCTTTAGCATTTGTTGTAGAGCTGGTTTGGTGGTGCTGAATTCTCTTAGCTTTTGCTTGTCTATAAAATTTTTGATTTCTCCATCGAATCTGAATGAGACCCTTGCAGAGTAGAGTAATCTTGGTTGTAGGTTCTTCCCTTTCATCACTTTAAGTATATCATGCCACTCCCTTCTGGCTTGTAGAGTTTCTGTTGAGAAATCAGCTGTTAACCTTATGGGTGTTCCTTTGTATGTTATTTGTCATTTTTCTCTTGCTGCTTTCAATATTTTTTCTTTGTTTTTAACGTTTGTCAGTTTGATTACTATGTGTCTTGGTGTGTTTCTCCTTGGGGTTATTCTGCCTGGGACTGTCTACACTTCCTGGACTTGGGTGGCTATTTCCTTTCCCATGTTAGGGAAGTTTTCGACGATTATCTCTTCAAATATTTTCTCAGGTCCTTTCTCTCTCTCTTCTCCTTCTGGGACCCCTATAATGTGAATGTTGCTGCATTTAATGTTGTCCCAGAGGTGTCTTAGGCTGCCTTCATTTCTTTTCATTCTTTTTTCTTTATTCTGTTTCGTGGCAGTGAATTCCACCATTGTCTTTCAAGTCACTTCTCTGTTCTTCTGCCTCAGTTATTCTGCTATTGATTCCTTCTAGTGTATTTTTCATTTCAGTTATTGTATTGTTCATCTCTGTTTGTTTGTTCTTTAATTCTTCTAGGTGTTTGTTCTTCAATTATTCTAGGTGTCTGTTCTTTAATTCTTCTGGGTCTTTGTCAAATAATTTTTGCATCTTCTCGATCTCTGCCTCCATTCTTTTTGCGAGGTCCTGGATCATCTTCAGTATCATTATTCTGAATTCTTTTTCTGGAAGGTTACCTATCTCCACTTCACTTAGTTGTTCTTCTGGGGTTTTATCGTGTTCCTTCATGTGGTACAAAGTCTTCTGCCTTTACATTTTGTCTATCTTTATTTGAATGTGGTTTTCCTTCTGCAGGCTGCAGAATTGTAGTTCTTTTTTGAAAAAATTTATTTGTTTATTTATTTATCTATTTACTTATTTTTGGCTGCTTTGGGTCTTCGTTGCTGAGTGTGGGCTCTCTCTAGTTGCAGTGAGTGGGGGCTACTCTTTGTTGAGGTGCACGGGCTTCTCATTGCGGTGGCTTCTTTTGTTGTGGAGCATGGGCTGTAAGCGCACAGGCTTCCGTAGTTGTGGCACATGGGCTTCAGCAGTTGTGGCTTGCGGGCTCTAGAGTGCAGGCTCAGTAGTTGTGGTGCATGGGCTTAGTTGCTCCGTGGCATGTGGTATCTTCCCGGCCCAGGGCTCGAACCCATGTCCCCTGCATTGGTAGGTGGATTCTTAACTACTGTGCCACTAGGGAAGTCCCTATGCTTCTGTTTTGAGTTGTGTTTGTTTCTGCAAAGTTTAAAAAAATTCTGTCCTCTTCAGTGAACATAATGTAATAGCATTTATCTATGTTAACACGTATCTTTATAAACAATTTTAAAGGGCTGTACAATTTTCTATTATATGTAGACTCCATGATTTATTTATCTAGTACCAGATCATTAGATATTTAGGTTAATCTAAATTTTATCTTTCAGTAAGTATGCTACTGTGAATATCCTTATGCATAGAAAATATTCTTAATTTTGAATTTTAGGTGATTTATTTAGGTTTTCTTCTCAGAAGAGAGA
Organism: Monodon monoceros; assembly: GCF_005190385.1. Classification (NCBI taxonomy): domain Eukaryota; kingdom Metazoa; phylum Chordata; class Mammalia; order Artiodactyla; family Monodontidae; genus Monodon; species Monodon monoceros. The sequence continues at coordinate 17,063,399 of NW_021703777.1, forward strand.
TCAGATTTAAAGACCTTTTTAAAAAAGGACACTAGCATCAGAAATCTATTAGAATGCTTTGTTTTATGACAGTCTTGCCAGCACTGAATAGTACTGTACATATGACTTCCTGTTCAACATGGCAGAGTGACCACTTATTTTTTCTTCTACTCAAAGCTTCATTAAAGAGGTAGTAAAAGAATAAAATATATATCAAAACCCACAAGATCAAAGAAAATGAGAATGAAAACATGAGATTTGCACAAGAGGAAGCTGTGCCTCCAGGAGCTGACTGGGAGAAAAAAGTGAAAATATGCATATACGGTAGAAAGTAATACAACATTTTAAAGCAATTATACTCCAGTAAACATGTTAAAAAAACCTGAAAATATGAAGGCTCTTTCCTGGGTGTTGAGGCAGTCAGATATACACACCTCTTTGGCAGGAGATAGGAGGACAATTTTCTTGAAAGATTTAAGATCAGGAGAAAAAACCACCAAATAATAACATTTTGGGTTCCTAGCACAAGGGTTGGCTTGTATTCAGACAGAAAGTTGGAGAAGAGGAAGAATAGAAAATATTAAAAAGAGCATAAGAATCATATGGGACACTGATAAGAAACTGAATATATGTGTAACTGAAATTTACTTTTAACATATGTGTAATGAGAGATACTGACTAAGAATTTTCAAAATCCGACAAGAGATATCAAGCCGTATAGTCAATAAACTCTAGACCCTAGCAAATAGAAAGAAAATCATGTCTGGCACATCATAGCAAAGCTAATGAACACCAAAGACAAACAGCAGAATCTTAAAAGCATTCACAGGGAAAAAAAAAATCACTTTCAAAAGAACAACGATAAGACTGTCACCACTAATTCCAGAACATTTTCATCACCTGAAAAGAAACCCTCAGTCACTCCCCATTCTCTCTTGTCCCTGTCCCCTGGAAACCACTAACTTAATTTCTATCTCTATGGTTTTCCCTATTCTGGACATTTCATGTAAATGAAATCATACCATATGTGGCTTTTTGTGTTTGGCTTCTTTCACTTAGCATAATGCTTTTGAGGCTTACCCATGTTGTAGCATGTACTTCACTCTTTTTATGGCTGAATACTATCCCATTATACAGATACAACACATTAAAAAACTCCTTCAGCAGTAGGTGGACATTTGTGTGGTTTCCAACTTTTTGGAAGATAAATGTATGGGTTTTTTTCTGGACTCTCAATTCTATTCCACTGATTTATACATCTGTCTATAAGCCAGTAACCACACAGTTCTTTATTTTTCTTGAAAGAAGTTATTTATCCTTGATATTTATTTGATTCTTGCTGGAATCTTCAAGAGTACAAACTCTGTGTTGTCTGTTGTTTACTGATCTAGCCTGAGATTCTATAATAATACTTAGGATATGGTAGGTGCTCAATAAGTACATGATAAAGTTGAATTTGGACTTAGTCTTTTTTAAATAATTTCTAAACATAGACCTAGAAAATCTCTCAGAGGTTTTCTAAATATCCAATTTTGTTTCTTTCAGTTATTCTTTGGCTAATTTTATTACCTTTAATTTTTTACTTTTGTTCTTTAATTTATTTTATTATTATTATTATTTTATAATTTTATTTTTGGCTGAGTTGGGTCTTTGTTGCTGCGTGCGGGCTTTTCTCTAGTTGTGGCGAGTGGGGGCTACTCTTCGTTGCGGTGCGTGGGCTTCTCATTGTGGTGGCTTCTCTTGTTGTGGAGCACGGGCTCTAGATGTGTGGGCTTCAGTAGTTGTGGCATGCAGGCTCAGTAGTTGTGGCTCGCAGGCTCTAGAGCACCGGCTCAGTAGTTGTGGTACACGGGCTTAGTTGCTCCACGGCATGTGGGATCTTCTTGGACCATGGCTCTAACCCGTGTCCCCTAAATTGGCAGGCGGATTCTTAACCACTGTGCCACCAGGGAAGCCCTTTACTTTTGTTCTTGATTTATCATTAAAAAATTTTGTTTTCCAAATTGCCACCTAATTTTCCTTAGATTATTTAGTCAAACATTCTTCCCCTCTATATTGATTTGTAATACTTTCATCCATCATATGTGAATAAATTCTCTTATGTAAAAGGCAGGCAAGGAGAAACTAACTAGAAAGGGGATTAATCAGAATTTGAACTCAGTTATTCTTATTTTTTGGACACTATCATTCTGCTTTCTAGACTATTTTATCCCATGGGACTATATTATTATACTGGTACCATATGTTGTTTTATATATGGTAAAATTAGGCTTCCCTTTTAATTTATTATTTCTCTTCCATAATCTTGTGCCTATCCTTGACTGTTTAAAAAAAATTAAAAATAATTTCAATAATTAACAAAACTATAATAACATCTTACTAATTTTAACTGTAATGATAACTAAGTTATATATTAACTTGGGATAAACTGACATTTAAAAAAAAAGTTTGTACACTTGAAACTAACACAAATTGCAAATCAACTATACATCAATTAAAAAGAAGTTTGTCTTCCTATATATAAATATTGTCTTTATATTTATTTATGTCTCTCAATAAAATTTTCTAAATTTCTTCCTGTTGATATTAATACATTTCTCAGTAAGCTACTTGTTGGTAGTTTTAAAACTGGGTTTATAAAAGAAATATTTTTGTTATATTTTCTAGTTTATCTCTAGTAGATGTTTATTGATAAAGTGAGAAAAACACCCTCTTAAAAGTACTAACAAATATTTATCAAATAATGTTTATTGTGTCTATTTAAAATATGGTTTTAAATACAAATGTCTCATTTTAAATATTTTAAGAGCCTCTGTATTTATGTACAAGGTAGGTGTGGGAATTTTTCCCCCATCCTGATTGGTTGCAAATCAGGACCAACAGAAATTTTGTTATTCATACTCATAATTTAATTGAAGCATCTATTAAAATGCATTGGGTGCTTTATAATTTAATAAGAAGGAAAAGATGTCATTGCTTAGAATTGTAAACAGCCTGTTATAATCTGGTTCTCTATAAACTGAAAAAGAATATTGCAGAAAAGCTATCTACAGCAACACAGTAAGGAATATACTGACTTTTAGAGAGGTTTTTAGCAAAAAATGCTAATTCTATTTCATTTCATGAGTAAAAATCATTATTGGATATAATTTACAATATCATCTGATGAACACATACATATTGTATAGAAGCACGCAGGGATATGTTTTATGTTGCTCCTGGCTGAAATGTGAACTTGTGTAACCTCGTCCTTCTGTTATTTTGCTACTCTGTGTACATATACACATAAAAACACACACAAGTGTGTACAATGTTAATATTAATTGTAGAAACCACTTTCTAGTAGAATTAAAATGTGTACATGTTAAAATTAAAGCATTTTAATAAAGGTCAAGCTGTCTCCTCAAAATAGGTCAGGCAATTTTTACAATACCTGTAGGTCAAGCACTGGCTCTGCCTATAACTAAAAAAAAATTTTTATCATACTATGCATTAGAAAAATTAACCAGAAAAGCTACAGTAATCAAAACAGCATGGTACTGGCACAAAAACAGACACATAGATCAATGGAACAGATCTATGAACGCATAGATCAAAGCCCAGAAAAAAACCCACACACTTATGGTCAATCTACAACAAAGAAGGCAAGAATACACAGTGGAGAAAAGACAGTCTCTTCAATAAGTGGTGCTGGTGACTGCCCTAGTGGTCTAGTGGTTAAGAATCTGCGCTTCCACTGCATGGGGCACAGGTTTGATCTCTGGTCAGGGAACTAAGATCCTGCATGCTGTGTGGCAAAAAAAAAAAAAGTTGGTGTTGGGAAAACTGGGCAGCTACATGTAAAAGAATGAAATTAGAACATTTTCTAACACTATATACAAAAATAAACTCAAAATGGATTAAAGACCTAAATGTAAGACCGTATACTATAAAACCTAGATGAAAACATAGGCAGAACACTCTTTGATATAAATAGAAGCAATATTTTTCTAGATCCATCTCCTAGAATAATGGAAGTAAAAGCAAAAATAAACAAATGGGACCTAACTAAACTTCAAAGCTTTTGCACAGCAAAGGAAACCATAAACAAAACAAAGACAACTTAGGGACTGGGAGAAATTATTTGCCAACAATGCGACCAACAAGGGCGTAATTTCCAAAATATACAAACAGCTCATAGAGCTCAGTATTAAAACAAACAAACAAACAAAACCAAATAACCCAATCAAAAAATGGACAGCAGACCCAAATAGATACTTTTCCAAAGAGGAAATTGAGATGGGCAATGGGCACATGAAAAGATGCTCAACATCTCTAATTATCAGGGAAATGCAAATCAAAACTACAATGACATTTCACCTCACACCTGTCAGAATGGCCATCATAAAAAGTCTACAAATAACAAATGCTGGAGAGGGTGTGGAGAAAAGGGAACCCTCCTACATTGTTGGTGGGGATGTAAATTGGTGCAGCCACTATGGAGAACAGTATGGAGGTTTCTTAAAAAACTAAATATAGAACTACCATATGATCCAGCAATCCCACTCCTGGGCATAGATCCGAAAAAGATGAAAACTCTAATTTGAAAAGATACATGCACCCCAATGTTCAATAGCAGCACTATTTACAATAGCCTAGACACAGAAGCAACCTAAACATCCACAGACAGGTGAATGGATAAAGAAGATATATACAATGGAATACTACTCAACCATAAAAGAATGAAATAATGCCATCTGCTGCAACATGGATGGACCTAGAGATTATCATCCTAGGTGAAGTAAGTCAGACAAAGACAAACATATGATATCACATATGTGGAATCTAAAAAAAGATACAAGCGAACTTATTTCCAAAACAGAAAGACTCACAGACATAGAAAACAAATTTATGGTTACCAAAGGGGAAAGAGGTTGGGGGAGGGATAAATTAGGAGTTTGGGATTAACAGATATACACTATTATACATAAAATAGATAAAAAACAAGGACCTACTGTATAGCACAGGGAACTATATTCAATACGTTGTAATAACCTATAATGGAAAAGAATCTGAAAAAGAATATATATATGTGTATATATATGTGTGTGTGTGTGTATGTATATGTATATATGTACATATATATATACATACACACACACACACACACACACACACACACACACACATATATATGAATCACTTTGCTGTATACCTGAACTAACACAACATTGTTAATCAACTATATTTCAATTAAAAAAAATTAAGCCATTACTGAGAAGCTAAAAAACAAAAGTGGCTACATTCATCTGTATATATTTCATTAATTTTTCATGTATTTATTCTACAGATATTTAGTGAAAGCCATAGCAATGACTGGCTAGATGCTGATCAAACTCATTTTCTCTTATTTTGAAGCTACAGGTAAACTATGTTTTTTAGCATCGCTTGTATGCGGCCAGTGACTGACTTCTGGCCAATGGGATGAGCTAAAGTGAACTACACCACTCCCAGCAGTGGCCTGTTAAATCTCATGCACAGGAAAGCTCCTGTGCCAGCCTATCCTTGGGTAAGGATTTCAAGGACCTAGGATGTGGTAGAGATAAATGATTGATCCGGAATCTCTGATTGACTGAGAGAGCAAGGCTTCCCTGACTGACCTACAACTGATGCTGACATAGGGAGATATAAATTCTGATTTTCTTAAGCCACTGAGTGTTTTGGGATTGTCTGTTACAGCAGTTAGCCTTCCCTGTTTAATACTAATGCAACGCCTATACTGTGCCAGCCCCCATTCTGGGTACTAGGGACACAACAGCAAACAAACAAGAGAGACAAGGTTCTTGCTCTTACAGGATATGTTATATATAGAAGGGGGGCAGACATAAACGGTGATCGTTTACTTTCATTGGTGCTTTCCAGTTTACAAAATGATTTCATAGGTACCAATTCATTTGATTTTCATAACAATGTTCTACAGATGAGGAAACAAAAGCTGAAAGATTTTAATTGCTTTGCACAAGACAAAGGGTTTGGAACTAGACACATGGATCAGAGTTTTCCGACTCCTAGCCCATTGATAATACCATGATGCTTCTCAAGTATAAAAATATGACAGAGCAAGGAAGGTGTTAGTCCTTTTCAGAAAATTATTTTATTCAATTTTATTTTAAAAATAACATATTATGCAGAAGTCTAAGAATCTTTATGGCAGCACTGGAGGAGAGGAAGTAGAGGGATGTGACTGGGGAGGGGTACACTGAGGACTTCAACCGTATTGGCCGTATTCCATTTCTTAAGAGAGGTGGTAGGTACAACATTATTCTGGGTGATCTTCCATTTGCTCCTCTGGATCCATTTTCCACCCTTCTCAATCTGGTCCTCTGCCCTTTGAGGCTGACTTGTATGCTTCGCTGTAGATCAACGGGCTCCTTATCCTTGTAGCTTTTAGAGGATTGAAAGGGAGGAAGAGAATGAGGTCCCAGATTCCTGATTTTGGGGTGGCTTTGGGTTGGTTAGGTCTCTTAACCAAAAGTCACAGCTCCTGCTAGGAGGCCCTCTCCTCTCAGCTGACTCCGGGTTTTGCATTTATTTGCATTTATTGTGTAGTGTACTGGAAGTATCCAATAAGTTACTACCCAGGAGTCTCCGCTGAATCCTGGACATCAGTTTCCGTTCCTCGGGCCCCATGTAGGGTGGCAGACAGAACCAAAAAACTATTTTGCTGAATGTTAATAAACTTCTCAACTTTGGCTAGAAATATTTCTTCAGCAGGCACAAAGCATTCTTTAGCATCCATCAGTGAAGATGCTACTATAGAAAGAGGAAATATAGTTGATCCATTTTCCACTGGATCTGAATACGGAAACTTGTGGCTTTGATTTTCGAGGGCAGTTGCAACTTATTGTCAATTCCCTTTATTCCTTCAGACCAAGAAATGTAAATATTGCCTCATTGTTAACTCTCAGTTATTGTAGTATTTCTTTTGGTTTTCCAAGACACTGTCCATGCCTTAGTATACAGTCTGTCTCTTTTTTGGGCAGCGCCTGTGGCTTGTGAAACTTCCCTGACCAGGGACTGAACCTGCGTCTCCTGCAGTGGAAGCTCAGAGTCTTAACCAGTGGACCACCAGGGAAGTCCCTAGTTCCTTTATTAAATTCTTCACTCTTCTCAAATTACCCAGCTTGAGAGTGTCTTCTGCTTCTTTCTGCATTCTGATAGAACAGGTATTCTCCCCATCACCCCCAACTCTCTCTTTCAATCAACATGTACACATATCTTTCTTCTTTTTTGAACATTTGACGTAATTCATATTTGCAAAAAACTTAAGAAGGAAAAACATTTACTGAGCACTTATATGTCAAGAATTGTGATAGGGTTAACGGTTGGGAATAGAGAAAAAAATAAGATATAACCCTCTTGTCACAGAAAGTTACAGTCTAGTAGGAGAAACAGATGAAAGATTAAAGGTAATGAGTACAGTGGTTAAGAGCATGGGATTTGTAGTCAGACAGACTTGAACTCAAGTCCAGGCTCAGCCACCTACTGGTTATGTGAACTTGGGCTAGAGAGATAAAAATGGGATTAGTACTAGTACCTTCTTCATAGGGTCATTATGTGGATTAAAAGTAAACCCATTAGTATCTATACTTACTTATAAGCATATGATCATATGCTTAGCATATAGTAAGTTCTTAATAAATGTTACTTAAAATTATCCTTAATGGCAACAATAGCACCTTGTACCTGGTTTAGAGGTGGCACAGTGGAAGCCACTGATTAACTAGAGCTGTGGAGGTCGGCAAAAATTCAATGGGTAAAGTGATATCTGAGCTGGATCTTGAAGAAACAGAATTATAATTTCACCAAGAGATCAAATAGGGATCAAACATAACCCATTTCCTTTACAGCAAAAACATTTCTTTTCTTTTGGTCCAAGATCCAACCCAGTTTCAAGTGTTACATTTAATTGTTATGTGTCTTTAGTCTCTTTTGATCTGGAATAGTTCCTCAAATCTTTCCCTGTTGGGTCATTGGCATTTTGAAGAGTACAGGTCAATTATACTGTTGATTGTCTTCTGTTTCGATTTGTTTTATGTTTCCTCATGATTAGAATCAATTATGCATTTTTGGCAAGAACACCACAAAAGATATACCATGTTCTCAGTGTTTCATATTAGGAGGTGCACAAAGTTGATTTGTCCTCTTCCTGGTGATTTTAACTTTGATAACACAGTTAAGAAAGCACTTTCAATGTTTCTCAGCTGTGAAGTTACCATTTTGCCTTCTTAAATGATAAATATTTTGTAGGGAGTTACACTGAGGCTATGTAAATATCCTGTTTCTTAACAAATTCTCCCCCAATTGTTTTAGCACCCATTGATGGCTCCTGCCTAAAAAAGTATTACTATAATGGTTGCCGAACAGTGATTTTCTAATGACTTCATTTCTTCCACACTTAATATCTGACATTCTATTATAAAGAAGTGCTTACTTTTGCCCCTCATTTGTGTGTTTATTTATGTGTTTTTATCAGTATGGGCTCATGGATGACCATTTTTTAAATGGGTTATAATCTGATACTATCATTATTTATTCTGATGCTCAGATTGTCTCCAGTTTGGCCAGTGGGAGCTCCTTCAAATTGGCTACTATGTCCTTTTTATACTTTCCATCATTTATTTATTAAAAAATATTTATTTGTTTATTTATATTTTTGGCTGCATCGGGTCTTAGTTGCAGGGGTCTCCATCATTTTTGAGCTTTAGTTTATGTTCTGGTACAATGAGACTTTACAGACTTATCTTGTACTTACCCTGCTCCTGGAATGAGCCAGTTCTCCAGGAGCTCTGATTCCTTTTAGTGGGGAATGGTATTTAGAAACCAAGATCTGGAAATCAGATGTGCTCATTGCCATTAGGCCCTCTCAGTGGGTAAAGCATTACTTACACAAACACACACACACACACACGTCTATATTATCTATGTATCAAAATTTGAGTTCACGCTGATACTTCTAATTCCAATACAACACTACATGATTCATTCTAGCCTTCAGCCTTTCCATATTTTAAACTCCCTCCTTAGACAGTGAAAAATTTGAATCTCAGTATCTTTAATTTAATTACTTATTTTCTTATTTCCCCTTTATGTACCAAGCCTCTGATCCTTGACTATCTCCTTAGCTTTGGCCTTGGTGGTCCCAGAGATCCCCTTAGCTCTGACTGTTTCATTGGCCCCAATTCTGCGAGCTCTGGTCACCTCTCTGACCCTGGCTCCAGCTCCATAGGCCCCATATTAGTGAAAGATGTTAAGCAGGGGAAAGGTATGATCAGATTTGTCTCTTAAAACAATCAGTTTGATGGCAGGGATCAGATTCAATGGAATTAGAGGTAGTTAAGAGGCTACTGTAAAGCTTAGGCATAAAACAGCCTCAACTAAAACTAAAGCCAAAGTATAGAGAGAACACATAAAACAAATACTTAGAAGATAAAACCTATAGGATTGAGTAAATAATTTGATGTAGGGGCATACGGAAGAAGAGAGAGCCTAATTTTTTTTTTTTCGGCCACACTGCATGGCTTGCAGGATCTCAGTTCCCCGACCAGGGATTGAACCCAGGCCATGGCAGTGAAAGTACCAATTCCTAACCACTAGACCACCAGGGAACTCCTGAGAGAGCCTAATTTTTAACTTGGGAGATAACAGTAGAAAGGATGTCACTAAACAAAATAGGAAATTCAGGAGAAAAAGCAGATTTAAAGGGGGTGACAGAAATGCCAAATAGAGGACAATTGTTTATTTTTGACCATGTTGAATGTGAACTGTCTGTGGACACTTGAAACAGAATAGCAAGTTGGGCAGATGGCTTTGGGCATGTGCTTAGATACTACCTGAAAAATGCTTTTCTCTGTGCAAAAGTCCAGGGAAACAAGTGCCTCCAGGGCCAAAGGACTCTCAGAATTGCCAAATTCTCATCTGAGACTCTGAAGTCCATTTTTCTGCCTGTAAGTGGGTTTGCTGAACTTTGCCCAAGGTAATTAAAACAGAAACCGATGTCCAATGGGGATTTTGACTTAAAAATCTCAGAAGAAGGAAGAGAAGAATACAACAGGACTATGTCTGACATAATTTTATAAAAATCTATGTTTTGTCACTTTTTCATGCTTAAACAAAAGCATAAAATTGCTTATCTGAAGGACAGCCAGGGACTTCCCTGGTGGCACAGTGGTGAAGAATCCACCTGCCAATGCAGGGGGACAATGGGTTCGAGCCCTGGTCTGGGAAGATCCCACATGCCGTGGAGCAACTAAGCCCGTGTGCTGCAACTACTGAGCCTGTGCTCTAGAGCCCACAAGCCACAACTACTGAGCCCATGTGACACAACTACTGAAGCCATGTGCCTAGAGCCCGTGCTCCGCAACAAGAGAAGCCATCGCATTGAGAAGCCTGCGCACCGCAACAAAGAATAGCCCCCGCTCACCGCAACTAGAGAAAACCCGCGCGCAGCAAAGAGACTCAACGCAGCCAAAAAAAAACCTCAAAAAAACCCCCCAAAACCAAAACCAGCCATAAAGGTGGTCTTAAGAAGTTTATATCACTCAATAGCTTGTCTTGTGGGGGTGAAGGGGACCAAAGAAAGAGGAGCTGATGGCAAGGCTAACTAGTATTGATAATAATTATAACTTATTGGTCTCTTAAGCACTTCACAAAGTGTTTCCAAATTAATTATGACAAAACTCTATGAGGTAGGTACTCTAATCTGTATTTTTCTGATATGGAAAGTGAGTTTAAACAAGTGGCCCATGGAAACATGACTAAGGGAGGGGGTATGTAGGTAGAGGTTTCAACCCAGGTGTGCCTATCTTAATACAACATCTGGGCTCTTAACTGCCCCAAGCACTGCTTTCCTAAAGATGCAAGGAAGCAGCAGCCTCCAGAGGAGATGGCCAGCAAGAGCAGGAGAGTTTCTAGTCTCCCTGCGAAGAACCCTGAGGGTCTTTTGAACTAGAATTTTCGGAAATTCCTGTTCCTCTATTTGATTAGCTCAGTCCTGGACACAACCCAACAGAGGTCAACAAACTGGAATTTCTCCAGAGTAGATGGACAAAGATTACAAGGGATCTAAACATACTATAGAGGCCTTTTGGTGGGGCTAATGGCCGACTCTGGGAGCGCTTACACCAAGGAGTACTTCCCAGAATTTCTGCTGCCAGTATCCTTGTTCCCATGATGAGCACAGCCATGCCCCGCCTCTGCAGGAGACCCTCCAACCCTAGCAGATACACCAGAAATACATCTACACGCGGAACAACTCCTACAGAACACCTACTGAACGCTGGCAGAAGATCTCAGACCTCCCAAAAGGCAAGAAACCCCCCACGTACCTGGGTAGGGAAAAGAAAAAAGAAAAAACAGACAAAAGAACAGGGACGGGACCTGCACCAGTGGGAGGGAGCTGTGAAGGAGGAAAGGTCTCCACACACTAGGAAGCTCCTTTGCGGGCGGAGACTGCGGGTGGCGGAGGGGGGAGCTTCGGAGCCGCGGGGGAGAGCGCAGCCACAGGGGTGCGGAGGGCAAAGCGGAGAGATTCCCGCACAGAGGGTCAGGGCCGACCGGCACTCACCAGCCGAGAGGCTTGTCTGCTCACCCGCCGGGGCGGGCGGGGCTGGGAGCTGAGGCTCGGGCTTCCGTCGGAGCGCAGGGAGAGGATTGGGGTTGGCAGCGTGAACACAGCCTGAAGGGGTTAGTGCACCACGGCTAGCCGGGAGGGAGTCCGGGGAAAAGTCTGGACCTACCGAAGAGGCAAGAGACTTTTTCTTCCCTCTTTGTTTCCTGGAGCGCGAGAAGAGGGGATTAAGAGCGCTGCTTAAAGGAGCTCCAGAGACAGGCGCAAGCCGCGGCTAACAGGGCGAACCCCAGAGACGGGCAAGAGAAGCTAAGGCTGCTGCGCCGCCACCAAGAAGCCTGTATGCGAGCACAGGTCACTAGCCACACCTCCCTTCCGGGGAGCCTGTGCAGCCCGCCACTGCCAGGGCCCCGGGATCCAGGGACAACTTCCCCAGGAAAATGCACGGCGCGGCTCAGGCCACTGCAACGTCACGCCAGCCTCTGCCGCCGCAGGCTCACCCCGCACTCCGTGCCCCTCCCTCCCCCTGGCCTGAGTGACCAGAGCCCCCGAATCAGCGGCTCCTTTAACCCCGTCCTGTCTGAGCGAAAAACAGACGCCCTCCGGTGACTTACACGCAGAGGTGGGGCCAAAGCCAAAGCTGAGCCCCTGGGAGCTGTGAGAACAAAGAAGAGAAAGGGAAATCTCTCCCAGCAGCCTCAGAAGCAGCGGATTAAAGATCCACAATCAACTTGATGTACCTGCATCTGTGGAATACATGAATAATCATCCCAAATTGAGGAGGTGGACTTTGAGAGCAAGATTTATGATTTTTTCCCCTTTTCCTCTTTTTGTGAGTGTGTATGTGTATGCTTCTGTGTGAGATTTTGTCTGTATAGCTTTGCTTCCACCATTTGACGTAGGGTTCTATCCGTCCGTTTTTAAAAAAAATATTTTTCTTAATAATTATTTTTTATTTTAATAACTTTATTATATTTTATCATACTTTATTTTATTTTACTTTATCGTCTTTCTTTCTTTCATGTTTTCCTTCCTTCCTTCCTCCCTCCCTCCCTCCCTCCTTTCTTTCTTTCTTCCTACTTCTACTAATTCTTTCTCTCTACTTTTTCTCCCTTTTATTCTGAGCCGTGTGGATGAAAGGCTCTTGGTGCTGTGGCCAGGAGTCAGTGCTGTGCCTCTGAGGTGGGAAAGCCAACTTCAGGACACTGGTCCACAAGAGACCTCCCAGCTGCACATAATATCAAATGGCGAAAATCTCCCAGAGACATCCATCTCAACACCAGCACCCAGCTTCACTCAACGACCAGCAAGCTACAGAGCTGGACATCCTATGCCAAACAACTAGCAAGACAGGAACACAACCCCACCCATTAGCAGAGAGGCTGCCTAAAATCATAATAAGTCCACAGACACCCGAAAACACACGACCAGATGTGGACCGGCCCACCAGAAAGACAAGATCAAGCCTCATCCACCAGAACACAGGCACTAGTCCCCCCCACCAGGAAGCCTACACAACCCACTGAAGCAACCTTAGCCACCGGGGACAGACACCAAAAACAGCGGGAACTACGAACCTGCAGCCTGCAAAAAGGAGACCCCAACCACAGTAAGATAAGCAAAATGACAAGACAGAAAAACACACAGCAGATGAAGGAGCAAGATAAAAACCCACCAGACCTAACAAATGAAGAGGAAATAGTCAGTCTACCTGAAAAAGAATTCAGAATAATGATAGTAAAGATGATCCAAAATCTTGGAAATAGAATAGACAAAATGCAAGAAACATTTAACAAGGACCTAGAAGAATTAAGATGAAACAAACAACAATGAACAACACAATAAATGAAATTAAAAATACTCTAGATGTGATCAATAGCAGAATAACTGAGGAAGAAGAATGGATAAGTGACCTGGAAGATAAAATAGTGGAAATAACTACTGCAGACCAGAATAAAGAAAAAACAACGCAAAGAACTGAGGACAGTCTCAGAGACCTCTGGGACAACATTAAACACACCAACATTCAATTATAGGGGTTGCAGAAGAAGAAGAGAAAAAGAAAGGGACTGAGAAAATATTTGAAGAGATTATAGTTGAAAACTTCCCTAATGTGGGAAATGAAATAGTTAATCAAGTCCAGGAAGCACAGAGAGTCCCATACAGGATAAATCCAAGGGGAAATACACCAAGACACATATTAACCAAACTGTCAAAAATTAAATACAAAGAAAACATATTAAAAGCAGCAAGGGAAAGACAACAAATAACACACAAGGGAATCCCCATAAGGTTAACAGCTGATCTTTCAGCAGAAACTGTGCAAGCCAGAAGGGACTGGCAGGACATATTTAACGTGATGAAGGAGAAAAACCTGCAACCAAGATTACTCTACCCAGCAAGGATCTCATTCAGATTTTATGGAGAAATTAAAACCTTTACAGACAAGCAAAAGCTGAGAGAGTTCAGCACCACCAAACCAGCTTTACAACAACTGCTAAAGGAACTTCCCTAGGCAAGAAATACAAGACAAGGAAAAGGCCTTCAATAACGAACCCAAAACAATTAAGAAAATGGGAATAGGAACATACATATCGATAATTACCTTAAATGTAAATGGACTAAATATTCCCACCAAAAGACACAGATTGGCTGAATGGATACACAAACAAGACCCATATATATGCTGTCTACAAGAGACCCACTTCAGACCTAGAGACACATACAGACTGAAACTAAGGGGATGGAAAAAGATATTCGATGCAAATGGAAACCAAAAGAAAGCTGGAGTAGCAATTCTCATATCAGACAAAATAGACTTTAAAATAAAGACTATTAGAAGAGACAAAGAAGGACACTACATAATGATCAAGGGATCGATCCAAGAAGAAGATATAACAATTGTAAATATCTATGCACCCAACATAGAAGCACCTCAATACATAAGGCAAATACTAACAGCCATAAAAGGGGAAATCAACAGTAAGACAATCATATTAGGAGACTTTAACACCCCACTTGCACGAATGGACAGATCATCCAAAATGAAAATAAATAAGGAAACACAAGCTTTAAATGATACATTAAACAAGATGGACTTAATTGATATTTATAGGACATTCCATCCCAAAACAACAGAATACACATTTTTCTCAAGTGCTCATGGAACATTCTCCAGGATAGGTCATATCTTGGGTCACAAATCAAGCCTTGGTAAATTTAAGAAAATTGAAATCGTATCAAGTATCTTTTCCGACCGCAACGCTATGAGACTAGATATCAATTACAGGAAAAATCTGTAAAAAATACAAAAACATGGAGGCTAAACAATACACTACTTAATAACGAAGTGGTCACTGAAGAAATCAAAGAGGAAATCAAAAATACCTAGAAACAAATGACAATGGAGATATGACGACCCAAAACCTATGGGATGCAGCAAAAGCAGTTCTAAGAGGGAAGTTTATAGCAATACAATCCTACCTTAAGAAACAGGAAACATCTCGAAGAAACAACCTAACCTTGCACCTAAAGCAATTAGAGAAAGAAGAACAAAAAAACCCCAAAGTTAGCAGAAGGAAAGAAATTATAAAAATCAGACCAGAAATAAATGAAAAAGAAATGAAGCAAACAATAGCAAAGATCAATAAGACTAAAAGCTGGTTCTTTGAGAAGATAAACAAAATTGATAAACCATTAGCCAGACTCATCAAGAAAAAAAGGGAGAAGACTTAAATGGATAGAATTAGAAATGAAAAAGGAGAAGTAACAACTGACACTGCAGAATTAAAAAAGATCATGAGAGATTACTACAAGCAACTCTATGCCAATAAAATGGACAACCTGGAAGAAATGGACAAATTCTTAGCAATGCACAACCTGCCAAGACTGAATCAGCAAGAAATAGAAAATATGAACAGAGCAATCACAAGCACTGAAATTGAAACTGTGATTAAAAAATCTTCCAACAAACAAAAGCCCAGGACTAGATGGCTTCACGGGTGGATTCTATCAAACATTTAGAGAAGAGCTAAGACCTATCCTTCTCAAACTCTTCCAAAATATATCAGAGGGAGGAACGCTCCCAAACTCATTCTACGAGGCCACCATCACCTCGATACCAAAACCAGACAAGGATGTCACAAAGAAAGAAAACTACAAGCCAATATCAATGATGAACACAGATGCAAAAATCCTCAACAAAATACTAGCAAACAGAAGCCAACAGCACATTAAAAGGATCATACTCCATGATCAAGTGGGGTTTATTCCAGGAATGCAAGGATTCTTCAATATATGCAAATCAATCAATGTGATAAACCATATTAACAAATTGATGGAGAAAAACCATATGATCATCTCAATAGATGCAGAGAAAGCTTTCTACAAAATTCAACACCCATTTATGATAAAAATCCTGCAGAAAGTAGGCATAGAGGGAACTTTCCTCAACATAATAAAGACCATATATGACAAACCCACAGCCAACATCATCCTCAATGGTGAAAAACTGAAAGCATTTCCACTAAGATCAGGAACAAGACAAGGTTGCCCACTCTCACCACTCTTCTTCAATATAGTTTTGGATGTTTTAGCCACAGCAATCAGAGAAGAAAAAGAAATAAAAGGAATCTAAATCAGAAAAGAAGAAGCAAAGCTGTCACTGTTTGAAGATGACATGATACAATACATAGAGAATCCTGAAGATGCTACCAGAAAACTACTAGAGCTAATCAATGAATTTGGTAAAGTAGCAGGATACAAAATTAATGCATGGAAATCTCTGGCATTTCTATACACTAATGATGAAAAATCTGAAAGTGAAATCAAGAAAACACTCCCATTTACCATTGCAACAAAAAGAATAAACTATCTAGGAATAAACCTACCTAAGGAGACAAAAGACCTGTACGCAGAAAATTATAAGACACTGATGAAAGAAATTAAAGATGATACAAATAGATGGAGAGATATACCATGTTCTTGGATTGGAAGAATCAACATTTGAAAATGACTCTACTACCCAAAGCAATCTACAGATTCAATGCAATCCCTATCAAACTACCACTGGCATTTTTCACAGAACTAGAACAAAAAATTTCACAATGTGTATGGAAACACAAAAGACCCCGAATAGCCAAAGCAATCTTGAGAATGAAAAATGGAGCTGGAGGAATCAGGCTCCCTGACTTCAGACTATACTACAAAGCTACAGTAATCAAGACAATATGGTACTGGCACAAAAACAGAAATATAGATCAATGGAACAGGATAGAAAGCCCAGAGATAAACCCACGCACATATGGTCACCTTATCTTTGATAAAGGAGACAAGAATGTAAAGTGGAGAAATGACAGCCTCTTCAATAAGTGGTGCTGGGAAAACTGGACAGCTACATGTAAAAGTATAAGATTAGATCCCTCCCTAACACCATACACAGAAATAAGCTCAAAATGCATTAAAGACCTAAATGTAAAGCCAGAAACTATCAAACTCTTAGACGAAAACATAGGCAGAACATTCTATGACATAAATGACAGCAAGATCCTTTTTGACCCGCCTCCTAGAGAAATGGAAAAAGAAACAAAAATAAACAAATGGGACCTAATGAAACTTCAAAGCTTTTGCACAGCAAAGGAAACCATAAACAATACCAAAAGACAACCCTCAGAATGGGAGAAACTATTTGCAAATGAAGCAACTGACAAAGGATTAATCTCCAAAATTTACAAGCAGCTCATGCAGCTCAATAACAAAAAAAAAAAACAACCCAATCCAAAAATGGGCAGAAGACCTAAATAGACATTTCTCCAAAGAAGATATACAGACTTCCATCAAACACATGAAAGAATGCTCAACATCATTAATCATTAGAGAAATGCAAATCAAAGCTACATTGAGATATCATCTCACACCAGTCAGAATGGCCATCATCAAAAAATCTAAAAACAGTAAATGCTGGAGAGGGTGTGGAGAAAAGGGAACACTCTTGCACTGCTGGTGGGAATGTGAATTGGTACAGCCACTATGGAGAACAGTATGGAGGATCCTTAAAAAACTACAAATAGAACTACCATATGACCCAGCAATCCCACTATTGGGCATTACCCTGAGAAAACCATAATTCATAAAGAGTCATGTACCAAAATGTACATTGTAGCTCTATTTACAATAGCCTGGAGATGGAAACAATCTAAGTGTCCATCATCGGATGAATCGATAAAGAAGATGTGGCACATATATACAATGGAATATTACTCAGCCATAAAAAGAAACGAAATTAAGCTATTTGTAATGAGGTGGATAGACCTAGAGTCTGTCATACAGAGTGAAGTAAGTCAGAAAGAGAAAGACAAATACCGTATGCTAACACATATATATGGAATTTAAGAAAAAAAATGTCATGAAGAACCTAGGGATAAGACAGGAATAAAGACACAGACCTACTAGAGAATGGACTTGAGGATATGGGGATGGGGAAGGGTAAGCTGTGACAAAGCGCGAGAGAGGCATGGCGATATATACACTACTAAACGCAAGATAGACAGCTAGTGGGAAGCAGCCGCATAGCACAAGGAGATCAGCTCGGTGCTTTGTGACCGCCTGGAGGGGTGGGATAGGGAGGGTGGGAGGGAGGGAGACGCAAGAGGGAAGAGATATGGGAACATATGTATATGTATAACTGATGCACTTTTTTGTAAAGCAGAAACTAACACACCATTGTAAAGCATTTATACTCCAATAAAGATGTAAAATAAAATAAAATAAACATACTATAAAATACAAGGGAATATTGTAAGAGCTGAGAAACCATAAGACATGATAGTACCAAATACATAAAGAGCTATTGTGTAGAAAAGGAATGGGACTTACTGCTTCTCTAAATCTAAGAGTAATCCATGGCATAGTGCTATGTGAAAATGCAGAGCAAAATATTCCATCAATGACTGCAAATATGTAAACATTTAATATGCAAGTGAATAAGGATTGAAGGTAACTAGGACAGATGAAACACTGATGTGTTTAGGCGATGGTATTGTGGCCAAGTTGTGTTGACTCTTTGTTTAGTATTGTTCTGCAAAAAAGAAATTTTAACAAAAGCAAACACATAAAAGAAGAAATGGAAGTGCTATAATCATAGAAAAATGTTTCGCCTTACTATAATCTAAAAACAAATAGATTTACATATTTATCAAAATGAAAAACATTAAAAATAGATAATACCTAGCACTAGTAAGGTCTCAGGAAATAAGATCTCTAATACAGTTCTGACCAGAGTGTAAATTTTTACACATTTTCTGAGGAAAAATTTGGCAAACTATATAAAAAAGAATAAACAACAGTGACAATCCTTTGATGCAGCAATTCCACTTTTAAGACTATATCCTAAGTAAGTAAGGATTTATATAAAGTTTGAACTAAAAACGTACTCACAGAAGCCTTGTTTATAATCCATAACAAGTAAAAATAACCTAAATGTCTATTATTACTTAATTTGGCTCTGTAAATTATACAATGGAATATTATGCAGACATTAAAATTATGTGCAAAAAGTACATATATATATATATATATATATTTTTTTTTGGTTGCACTGCACAGCATATGTGGTCTTAGTTCCCCAACCAGGGATCAAACCGTGACCCCTGCAGTGGAAGTGTGGAGTCCTAAGCACTGGACCACCAGGGAATTCCCTGGAATAAAGTATATCTGATGGCAATAAAGGAAGTTCACAACTTGAACAAAACAGGTAACTAAATACTCTGCATAGTACGGTCCAGTTTTCGTTTAAAATATTCTATATATGTACTATATGTGCATATACACATATCATATACACATACATATATACATATATTTGGTGCTTGATTTCTTTTTTGCTCATGTGTATATAAATTTTAAAATTTATTATTTGATTTTATTACATTATTTATTTTATTGCTTATATAACAAAACAAAGCAATTAAAAATTAAATAAGAGGGCTTCCTTGGTGGCGCACTGATTAAGAATCCGCCTGCCAATGCAGGGGACACGGGTTCGAGCCCTGGTCTGGGAAGATCCCACATGCCGCGGAGCAACTAAGCCCGTGTGTCACAGTACTGAGCCTGCACTCTAGAGCCCGCGAGCTACAACTACTGAGCCCACGTGCCACAGCTACTGAAGCCCACACGCCTAGAGCCCGTGCTCTGCAACAAGAGAAGCCACAACAATGAGAAGCCCGCTCACTGCAACTAGAGAAAGCCTGCGCACAGCAACGAAGACCCAACACAGCCAAGAAAAAAAAAAAAAAGAAAATTAAAAAAAAAGAGCTTTTCTCATCTATCAAATATGGAAAGTATTTTAAAAATATGGATTAGATAACACAAAGTTCACAGCACTTAGTTTGTAATGGAGCAGGACCCTATGGGGCCTTCCTGGGACAGGCCTTTTTTCATATCCTCTTCTTTAGTTTCTCTCTGAAGTACCTAGATAACAGCATTTCATGCACATTTCCATAGTTGTTTTACAGATGTGAAAACCCCCCACTGAAAGGAAGGTATTAACTACTTGATGACCATGAGCACATAGCCCCAGACCTCCCCATAGCCTAAGGACTGATAATGTTAATCCCTGTGACACCTCCCTGTTGCCTGCACCTTCAGCCAATCAGAGAATTGTGCGTGAGCTGCTCACTTACCTTGCAACTCCTCCCCCATCCCCGCCCCCCAACCTGGTTTTTAAAAAAATTCTTTGCTGAAACCCTTTAAGGAGTTTGGGTATTTTTTTAGAGCAATGAGTCACCTGTCTCCTTTGTGGCCCTGCAATAAACCTTTTTCTGCTCCAAACGCCCACGTTTTGGTGTTTGCCCTCACTGTGCGTTGGGTACACGAACTTGCGCTAACAAGTTGATGATCAATAAATACTTCCTAAATGGGAGGGAAATCTAAAAAAGAGTGGATATATGTATACATATAACTGATTCATTTTACGGTACAGATGAAACGAACAAAACATTGTAAAGCAACTAAACTTCAATAAATATTATTAAAAAAATTTATCAGAAAAAAAAAATACTAGTTCCTCTCTTCCCTGGTGACAGGAGGTATTCAAGCACAAATTAGAAAATGGCAGATCTGGGATGCAGTTGAAGAGATTTAGGCAAGAGGTTTGTATTAGATGAACTCTAAAGCTCCTATCAACTCTGACATTTCATGATCAACACAATTTTCCCCTATTTACCTCTTAAACTATCAACTGGGATAATACAAAAAACTACGGTTTGTATTGACTACCTAGTAGTTGTGTTACCATCAGTAGCACTGTACATTGTGAATGGAGGGGCGGTGGTGTGAAAAAAAATCCGGCACAAGGGAAGCCAGACTCAAGCCCCAGCCCACCTCTCCATTGACAGTTCCCTGGCTCCTTTTTTTTTGAATGAGCGGTGGTCCTCAGGCCTCAGATCAGACACTATCCGCGAGAAACAGAACTTTAAAAAGGGAATTACTTTCCTTTTCCAAGGAGTTGCCGGGTGGATCAACACAGAGGAATGGACCGCCCTTTCCAACCGCCTGAGAGTATGGGAGACGTTCAAGACCCTGGGATCCAGTCAGTAAGGGACGACTGGGGAGCTCTCTCTAGGAACTGAGAGGGCCTCTCCCAGTTGGCCGCACCGGGCCTTCTCCGCCGGGCGCCAGGAGGTTGCGCTGGCCGCGGCTACAAGCAGGACAGCACGCAGGGGCCGAACGCCCTGCCAGGTACCCTTACGGCCCCCACGTGCACGGGGCCCGCGAGAAGGCTGGGGCCTCGGGTGGGGGCGGGGCCAAGGCCGCGGGGCGGGGCTCCAGCTGCGCGCGCGGGGCGGGGGCGGGGCGCGCAGCGTGGTCTGGGCAGGCCCGGTGATCTTCCTCCTCCCGCGCCCAGGCCTGGCGGGCCGAGCTCCTCCCCCGGCTCGGCCTCTCTCCCCACCCCTGCCCTCCTTCTGCCCAGCAGTTCCTCCTTCCCTCCTCCCCTTCTTCCTCGGTGAGGTGCTCCTCCATCAGCCAGCCAGCATGGCGGCCGTGGAGACGCGTGTGTGCGAGACGGACGGTTGCAGCAGTGAGGCCAAGCTCCAGTGTCCCACCTGCATCAAGCTGGGGATACAGGGCTCGTACTTCTGCTCGCAGGTAGACTCCGGCTCCCCAGCGGCGCCGCCGCCGCCGCCCCCCCCTCCCCTCTCCGCCTGACCTCGCCGCCGGTCGGGACATGCTCCTCCTCTTACCCCCGCGGTCGCGCCGGCCGCGCTTCCTCCTCCCCACAGTCTGAAGCGCCGCCGCCCCCTCTCTCCTCCGGGGGATCTGGGGCCCCACCGGATCCTGGCCGCGCGGGGCGCACGCTGGGTACTGGCGCGGGCGGCCGCGGCCATGTGGGCTGGGGGCGGAAGCGGACTTGCCCTGAGTCGCTCGGCCGCGCTGGGGCCCCGCGTTGAGGGGCCGGTTCTCACCGCGCATCCTCTGCCCGGGCTGGGGCTGCCAGGTGTGCGGGCTACCCGGGACAGGTGGGGACGCCGGGGGAAGGCGGCAGCCCCAGCTGTGCGAGTCGTCACAGCTGCAGCTCCCGGCAGGGCTCTGATCTTGGTCGCTGGGGGCTGCGGGGCCGGGTAGTCACTCTGGTCCCTACGGGATTGGGGGTCGGAAGAGACCCGCTGGCCTTTGAAGAGTGAGTTACCTGGGACGGTGGGGGTCGCAGAGAGGAGGTATACCAGCCCCACCCACCTCTGTCCGTAGGTTTTACTGCTGCGCATTGACACTTCGGCAACTTTGGGGTTGGGGATGGAGAGGGATCTGTGTAATTCATTCTTTTCCTTTGGCATCCAAAATTATTAATTTACAAAACCATAAGTTAACAGTATGAGTCACCCCTGTTTTACTGAATTTACCACTGAGTGAAAAAGACAGTTCCATTAAGAGTTATGCTTTAAAGCCGTAGTGTATTTTAACAAGTTTTGTGCGGTGGAGCAAAGCCAGCACTGAATGGGGTCCGGACTGCAACGTGTGCTGGTGTTTATGTTTACTGAAGAGCACTAGTGTTCCGGCTGCATTTAGACGCCCGGAGTATTGGCCCGGCGGCATTGGTACGGCTTTTAGTTACAGTCCGGATTTGTTGAAGAGAGGCACGTGAATATTCAGGTACTAAATCGGTAGTGTCCCGCGAGGAGAGCATGAACAAAGAGTCTGAAGGCACGGTCAGGGCCCTGGCCTTGCCGTTGACTGAGATCTTGAACTAGTCAAGTTACTTAATCTTGCTGAGCACCTCTGTGCAGAGGGGAAGATGATACTTTTACTTGCATATTTCACAAGGTTGTTCTGAGGCCCAAATTATCCAATGAATGTGAAATCTTGGTGAAACCTAAGGAGGTTCTTTTTAAAGGTCAGTACACTGTAGCACTGTTATATGTAAAAATATAAACGAATAGAAGGAAAACAAATATATAAGAGCAATAATATAAATATTTCAAATATAAACTGTGTAAACATAAAGATGTATGTAAAATTAACGTATAAATAAAATCCTTAAGGTCCAGCACTTGTAGACAAGCGGTTGTAAGAGATCCTAGCTATGTTGTACAGGTGTTTTCAGATAGGATATGATCCTTGACCTTGTTAGTATCATTTGGAAAAAGTTGCACATGGAGAAGTGTTGCTTATTTTAAAAATAGCATTGGGACTACTCAACATGCTAAAAGTGGTCTGAGTCCTTTTGTTTCTTTAAAATAATTTTCAAATTCTATAATTTGTTGAGGCCTGTGTGGGACCTGGACTTAAAACAAAAAAACAGTAGTTTATCTTTGGAAATTGTGTACCGCATGAGTAGACTAATGTGGTTTATGTTGTGCTTAAATTTAGTTGGCATTTGGTAATGTTAAATGAATTAATATGTACACAGACTTACCTGCTGGGATTTTAAAAAGATACTATGAAGCCATATTCATCAGGGATGGGTGATATTCTCTTAGGCATGGTTTTATTCAGTAGAAAGAACATTGGCTCATTGGGGTTTATGGAAAAATGCCAACACATTTGTGAAAACATGCAGGGTTTATTCAGTACGGTAGGTATTTCATGTTGGATTCTGCAGGTATATTTCTAGTCCCATTGTTATACCTGTAGTCAAATATATCCTGAATGGTGCTCAAAGCTGTCTCTTTCTTCATTTCTGTTACTACCTCCTTTAGTCAGTTTTAAAAATTTCTCACCAGTTTCTCTTAGTTCATTTCCCTGCTGTAGTTTCCCACCTTGCAAATAAACACCCCCCCCACACACACACAAAAAAAAATCAAAGGAAGAAAACCTTTTGTACAGAAGTTATTTCTCCCCTAGCATAGCACAGTCTCACTATGCTTACCGCCACCTATAACAAATAAAGTTACCATTGCTTGCAGGATTCTAGCCCCATAGATTTCTGTCTTCAGAAATCACAGCTATTCTTTCAGTCCCAGCTTGAGACCTTGATCAATCATTAACTTTTCCTAAGCCAGTTTCCACATTTGTGATGAAACTAGGGCTTCGTGCCACTTCTCTGATCATTTTCACTAGCAGTGGTCTGTCTTTTCTCTTCTCCTTGCTCCTCTGGTCCCCAGCCTGGCTATCTGGCCAGCTTGTCTTTGGGAACAAACCGAACAAAACTACAAGAGCCGTAACAGAAGTAAGCCTTTCCCGGTTACCCTGTCACACCACCTTATTCCCTTTATAACATTTTATACAATCTGTAATTATTTCATTTTTGTTCTTGTTTATCTGTCTTTTAATCAGAAGGTGAAGTCATGAAGAAGCTATCTTGTTCAGTTCCCTATCCTCATTTCTCAACACAATGCTCTATGCAATAGGTGGTCAAAAAATGCTTGAGTCATTGTATCAAAAGGCAGAATAAAGAGGTAGACTACTGCATTTGAATCACAGCTCCATTACTTACTAGCTGTGTGCTTTAGGTAGATAATCTTTGTTTTTTGTTATAGCCTTTTAAAATGGGTCTATGAATAGTACCAACATCAGGGTTGGTATTAAATACTAAAGACTAAATACTAAGTGTATGTAAAACACTTAGCATAGCAGTGCATTTCATCAGTGTTAGCTCTTTTTATTGTTATACTGAGTTTATGCTTAAGAAGATAGAAATAGTTTTATTTAGGATGCTTAATTTTAAGAAAAATTTTGGTCCTTTAATGAGGAAAACCCGTTTTACTTGAAATCGAGCCTTTCAGGAGTTCCTGATGTTTGATGGTATTTCTTTATAGATGTATCCATCTTATTCAGTAGTAGTTGACCAATTTTAATAGTAGTTTAGTAGTTTACTTGTAGTCCCTAACAGTTTGTAAGAGTTTTTTGAGGATGGAGGCTGTGCTGTACTCATTTTTGTATTTCTTTTAAGTGCCTTGTACACAGTAGGCACTCAGTTCATTAAATGAAAGAAGAAAGGTCATTGGGCCTGAGAAGGAAAAGCAAAGAGCAATCAAGCCCTTAGTGAACACCCCAGGGCAGATGCTATCTTGTCCTTAGTAGAAGGATCTGCTGAGAAGGACCTGAGTGATCTGCAGCCCTTCATAAGGCATAAGAACTTAAAAGGTAGTATAGTATAAGTGGAAGGAGCCTGCCTGGGTTTGGAGTCTGACCTGGGTTTAAAATTTTTGAGACCATGTCCTTGGGTAAGTCATCTATTTTATGAGAGGGCTAATGGTACACCCTCTTTATGGAGCTGAGGTGAAGGTGAATAAGAGCATGCGAAGTGCCTCACACAGTGTTCAGTAAATAGTTTTATTACACACATAGCCTTATGTCTAATACTATTACAGTCAGATATAAGGAAGTTTTAAAAATGTTTAAGGACTCCTAGAGTAATGAAAATAAAAACAAAAATAAACAAATGGGCCCTAATTAAACTTAAAAGCTTTTGCATAGCAAAGGAAACCATAAACAAGACGAAAAGACAACCCTCAGAATGGGAGAAAATATTTGCAAATGAAACATCAGACAAAGGATTAATCTCCAAAATATACAAACTGCTCATGGAGCTCAATATATATTAAAAAAAACCAAACAACCCAATCAAAAAATGGGCAGAAGACCTAAATAGACATTTCACCAAAGAAGACATACAGATGGCCAAGAGGCACATAAAAAGATGCTCAACATCACTAATTATTAGAGAAATGCAAATCAAAACTACAATGAGGTATCAGCTCACACTGGTCAGAATGGCCATTATCAAAAAATCTAGAAACAATAAATGCTGGAAAGGGTGTAGTGGAATGTTGCACTCTTGGTGGGAATGTAAATTGATACAACCACTATGGAGAACAGTATGGAGGTTCCTTAAAAAACCAAAAACAGAAGTGCCATATGACCCAGCAATCCCACTACTGGGCATATACCCTGAGAAAACCATAATTCAAAAAGAGACATGTACCACAATGTTCACTGCAGCACTATTTACAATAGCCAGGACATGGAAGCAACCTAAATGTCCATCAACAGATGAATGGATAAAGATTTGGCACAAATATACAATGTAATATTACTCAGCCATAAAAAGAAATGAAATTGAGTTATTTGTAGTGAGGTGGATGGACCTAGAGTCTGTCATGCAGAGGGAAGTAAGTCAGAAAGAAAAACAAATACCATATGCTAACGCATATATACGGAATCTAAAAAAAAATAGAAATGGTACTGATGAACCGAGTGGCAGGGCAGGAATAAAGACGTAGACAGAGAATGGACTTGACACGGTATGGGGAGAGGGGGAAGCTGGGGGAAAGTGAGAGTAGCATGGTCATATATACACCACCAAATGTAAAATAGATAGCTAGTGGGAAGCAGCCGCATAGCACAGGGAGATCAGCTCTTTGCTTTGCGACCACCTAGAGGGGTGGGATAGGGAGGGTGGGAGGGAGGCTCAAGAGGGAGGGGATATGGGGATATATGTGTGCATATGGCTGATTCACTTTGTTGTACAACAGAAACTAACCCAGCATTGTGAAGCAATTATACTCCAATAAAGATGTATTTAAAAAAATAAAAATATAAGCAGTAAATAAACATATTCTATGAAATGGAGAAGCATCGTTTGTTATGAACATTTTGAACAAATTCTTGCAATAGGTTCTTTCAAAGAAGCAGTGGTGATGTAAGGTGACTGATTGGGTCTTCAGTAAGAAAGTAAGTGGGTGGGCATCTTGTATGTTGGAGTTGGAAAGTGAGGAAGGAATTGCCCTTCCAACATGTAGCATCTTTGAAATGCAGACCTGCCCTCTAAGACGCTTTCTCCTTTGGTAACAAAGTTCCTGAGAATGCGGAGTGTTTCTGGAACTCATCTTCATCTTCCTTGGAGGTATTACCATATTATACTTTTTATTTCTAGGGATTTTCTTTAAATTCCTCACATTACCTCACACTATGCCTAGATATTGTTGTAAGATTGGTGTTTGGGTACAACTGTCTTAGCTTCTTATTAAAAAATGAATAGGATGAAGGTCTAGAGAGGTTGTGATTTTTTTTTTTAAACAAAAATAACTTTTGCTGTAGAAAAAATTAGAAAATGCAGGTGAAGTTACCCAGTGATTATTTCTGTGAGTTTTTTGATGAGTATTCTTACAAACACATTTATATATTCTTATATACATTTATGTGCATATACTTGTATGTGTTTTTGTCAGAATGGTACCATAATATACATAATCTTAGGGAATTTGCTTACTTTTACGTCTTAACTAATACATTGGGAATGTCTGTAATAGCTACATTCACATTATCCTTTGTAGTGGCTGGACTAATATACAACGTGATCGGTGTACTGTCCTTTATTTACTCACTTATGGTTGAATTTACTTTCTTTTCAATTTTTTTAGCTACTGTTTAACTGCTCTTCAATAAATGTTCTTGTGAAATTTAAATCATTTTGATTTACTCGGGAGTATAGGATAATAGTAGGACTGGTACAGGAACCCAGGAACCAAGGATTGAAGCACCCCAAGCTGCTAGTAGTTCTCACAGTGTAGTCAATGGATTGTTACTAGTTTGAGAAACTTCTGGTGGTGAATGGAGATCTCCTTTTATTGACATGTTTGTATTATAAATGCTTGTCATGAATTATACTTTTATTCCAGTAGAACTTGTGAAAACCAAGCATCATTTGGTTGGTAGATAGTAAAAAGTTGAACAAATCTTTAACTCTGAGTTACTGTTTTAGAGATTGAAGGGCTATTGGAAGTAGATGTGATCTTATACTATTGATATAGCTTGTGGTAGAAGTTTTAGTCACTTTTTTTTTTGGGGGGTGAGTCTGTTTCAGATTTGGCATACTTACAACATTTTTAGTTTGGTCTTAATAATTTGGTGGGGATGACAGACACATAAGCCCATTGCTAAACACATACCCAGCTCTAGACAGGAGGGAGGAGCTTTAGCATGGTAGCTCCTTCTCTATAAATGAGGAATTGTCTTTGGTATTAATAGCAAATCCATTTAGTTGATGTAATATAGGCAGGAATACTCTATAGAGCAACCATTGGGATTCTCTCCATATTAAAGTTTTAATGTAACCAAATATAAATATAATTATCCTTTCTGCTTGATCCTGAACCTCTCTTGACCTCACAGTTTTAACATGAAGCATTTGCTTATTCATGCTTGGGCAGCTCAACAATTATAAATCTTTTTTTTCTTTGATTGATATCAATCTCGGATCTGGCTTTGAATAAAGAACACCCTGTAAGCTAGGCCTGCCTTTCTCAATGTGTGTATTTAGCAGCTATAGTTGAACCTAGGAAAGGGGGCCCTCTGAAAATTCCCCTCAATTATTCATTGCAGAGTTTTCCTTTTGTGCACCATTCGCAATAGCTAAGTTGTGGAAACAACCTACATATCCATGGATGGATGAACAAATAAACAAA
Source organism: Monodon monoceros (assembly GCF_005190385.1). Taxonomy (NCBI): domain Eukaryota; kingdom Metazoa; phylum Chordata; class Mammalia; order Artiodactyla; family Monodontidae; genus Monodon; species Monodon monoceros. The sequence goes on from NW_021703777.1 coordinate 17,091,887, forward strand.
ATGTGTTATAAATATATAACAGAATACTATTCAATTTTTTTTTTTTGCGTTACGTGGGCTTCTCACTGTTGTGGCCTCTCCCGTTGTGGATCATAGGCTCCAGATGCGCAGGCTCAGCGGCCATGGCTCACAGGCCTAGCCACTCCGTGGCATGTGGGATCTTCCCGGACCAGGGCACGAACCCGCGTCCCCTGCATTGGCAGGCGGACTCTCAAACCACTGCGCCACCAGGGAAGCCCAGAATACTATTCAATTTTAACAAAGAAGGGAATTTTGCAATGTGCCACAACATGGATGCATCTGGAGGACATTGTGCAGAATGAAATAAGTCAGTCACAGAAAGACAAATACTGTGTGATTCCACTTACAAAAGGTACCTGAAATAGTCAAAATCAGACACTCAAAGAGTGGTTGCCAGGGGTTGGGTGAAGGGGGAAATGGGGAGTTACTAATTAGTAGGCATAAAATTTCAGTCAAGTAAGATGGATAAACTCTAGAGATCTGCTCTTTACCATTGTACCCACAACAATGTAAATTATATATATATAAATTTTTTGGCTGTGCCCTGTGGCATGTGGGATCTTAGTTCCCCGACCAGGGATTGAACATGTGCCCCCTGCATTGGAAGTGTGGAGCCTTAACCACTGGACTGCCAGGGAAGTCCCAATGTAAATTATTATTGACACTTAACAATTGTTAAGAGGGTAGATCTCATGTTAAAGTTTTCTTACCATTAAAAAAAAAAAAAAAGTTCTTTCCTGTTTTTGTCTCTAGTAACCTATCTGTTTTATAGCTAAGTTCAGTGGGGACTTCTTCCTGATACACCAGAGCTGTGCCATGTCTGTTGGAAAGCATTCCTAAAATCCCTGTCAGCTGGAGTTGGCTAGTGTGACATTTATCTGGGTCATAGGCTCAGGCCTCTAAAGAGTGGTTTGGGTATAAGTGAAATTTTGTGACTTTAGCAGTTTCCTTATCATCATATAGTGGGAGGCAACAGAGACTTTTCCATATTTTGAACTTGTATTTATTGGTTCTGCCTTGATAAAAGGTTAAAAAGGGCAGCCCTTTGCATCAGATTCTGAAGGTTATCCTGCTTTATCGATCAAGCTATGAGCTCAAATCATTTAGTAAAATAGGTAAATGTAAGTGCCATTAGGTTTTAGACATGGCATGGCTTTTTTTTTTTCCCTCTGAATGGGGATTAATTTTTTTACTGATTATTTCACTAATTGGTGCTAGTGATGGGTTTAACTATTTGAATACTGATAACTCTGCATTGTTCACTACTAATATGTGGAGAAAAATATAAATGCAGTTATGTGATTTAGTGTTGCTTTTGAATTGAGGTTTTTAAGTACCTTAAAGTCAGGATCTATAAGTTTTTTTTTTTTTTTTACTCATTTGTTTTTATTAGATGTTGAATAGAATAAAAAACTAACAGTAAGTCATCCATAGGATCTAAAGAAATGTGATATAGTAAATGCCTCTATACTTAACCACCTAAGTTATTAAAAAGAACATTATTAGTAAAGCAAGTAAAACCAGAAGGCTCTTATGTGTCTCTCACCCAAGTGGAACTCCCTATTCTGAATTTTGTTTATCATTCATTTGCTTTTCATGTTTGATTCCTTAGATAATACATTGTTTAGTTTTGGTGTTTTTGAGATTTTTATAAATGAAATCACTGCAAGTATTCTAAAACTTGCTTTATATATTGAGGTGCTCCTGTGTTGCACCTATGAGTGCAACATGGGGGGAGGGCTGGGAGCTGAGGCTCCGGCTTCGGTGGTCAGACCCCAGGGAGAGGACTGGGGTTGGCTGCATGAACACAGCCTGAAGGGGGCTAGTGCACCACAGCTAGCAGAGAGGGAGTCTGGGAAAAAGTCTGGAGCTGCCGAAGAGGCAAAAGACCATTGTCTTGGAGTGCGCGAGGAGAGGGGCTTCCTGCTCTGTGTTCCCACAGGTGACAGAGCACCACCTAAGTGAGCTCCAGAGATGGGCACGAGCTGCAGCTATCATCTTGGACCCCAGAGGCGGGCACGGACCGCTACTGCTGCCACCAAGTATCCTGTTTGCAAGCACAGGTCACTACCCTCACCCTCCTGGGAGCCTGTGCAGCACACCACTGCCAGGGTCCCGTGATCCAGGGACAACTTCCCCAGGAGAACACATGGTGCACCTCAGGCTGTTGCAGTGTCACTCTGGCCTTTGCTGCCACAGACATGCCCCGCATTCCATCTGTGACTGCCGTACCCCTCCCTCTCCTCGGCCTGAGTGAGCAAGAGAGCTCTTATCAGCCACTGCTTTAACCCCCTCCTATCTGGGCAGGAAACATGCCTGAGGGCGGCCAACACGCCCTCAGAGACTAAAACCAAAGCTGAACCCCGGGAGCTGTGCAAACAAAGAATAGAAAGGGAAATTTCTCTGTGTAGCCTCAGGAGCAGTGGACTAAATGCCCGCAATTGGCTTGGTAAACCCTGTGTATGTGGAATACCTGAATAGACAATGAATGCTCCCAAAAAAAGGCGTTGGACTTTGGGGAGCAGCTGTAGACTTGGGGTTTGCTTTCTGTGTCTAATTTGTTTCTGGTTTTATGTCTATTTTTGGTTTTGGTTTTATCTTAGTTTAGTTTTAAGTGCTTGTTATCATTGGTGGATTTGTTTATATGTTTGGTTGCTCTTTTCCTTTTTTTTTTATTTCTCCTCTTTTTGTGAGTGTGTGTGTGTGTGTGTATGTTTCTTTGTGTGATTTTGTCTGCTTTTACCATTTGTTTTGAGTCTCTGTTCAGTTTTGTTTTTTTTAATAAATTTATTTATTTATTTAGTTTTGGCTGCATTGGGTCTTCATTGCTGTGCATGGGCTTTCTTTAGTTGCAGTGAGCAGAGGCTACTCTTCGTTGTGGTGCGTGGCTTCTCACTGCGGTGGCTTCTCGTTGTGGAGCACGGGCTCTCGGCACGCAGGCTTCAGTAGTTGTGGCTCGCGGGCTCTAGAGCTCAGGCTCAGTAGTTGTGGCGCATGGGCTTAGTTGCTCCATGGCATGTGGTAGCTTCCTGGACGAGGGCTCGAACCCATGTCCCCTGCATTGTCAGGTGGATTCTTAACCACTGCGCCACCAGGGAAGCCCTGTTCGTTTTTTTATTTTTTTATTTATTTTTTCTCCTCCTTTTCTTCCGAGCCGTGTGGCTGGCAGGGTCTTGGTGCTCAGGCTGGGTTTCGGGCCTGACCTTCCAAGGTGGGAGAGCCGAGTCCAGGATGTTGGATGACCAGAGGCCTCCCAGCTCCATGTAGTATTAATCAGCGAGAGCTCTCCCAAAGATCTCTGTCTCAACACTAAGACCCACCTCCACCCAACAGCCAGCAAGCTCTAGTGCTGGATGACCCATGCCAAACAACTAGCAAGACGGGAACACAACCCCACCCATTAGTAGAGAGGCTGCCTAAAGTCATACTTAGTTTACAGACACTCCAAAACACACCACCTGATGTGTCCCTGCGCACCAGAGGGACAAAATCCAGCCCCATCTACCAGAACACAGGCACCAGTCCCCCTAACCAGGAAGCCAATTTCACCCACTGGGGGCAGACACCAGAAATAATAGGAACTATGAACCTGCAGCCTACAAAAAGGAGACCCCAAACACAGTAAATTAAAAAAAATGAGAAGACAGAGAAATATGCAGCAGGTGATGGAGCAAGGTAAAAACCCAACAGACCAAAGAAATGAAGAGGAAATAGTCTACCTGAAACAGAATTCAGAGTAATGATAGTAAAGATGATCCAAAATCTTGGAAAAAGAATGGAGAAAATACAAGAAACATTTAACAAGGACCTAGAAGAACTAAAGAACAAACAAACAGAGATGAACAACAATAACTGAAATGAAAAATACAGTAGAAGGAATCAATAACAGAATAACTGAGGCAGAAGAACGAATAAATGAGCTGGAAGACAAAATGGTGGAAATAACTGCCAAGGAGCGGAATAAAGAAAAAAGAATGAAAAAAAATTGAAGACAATCTCAGAGACCTCTGGGACAACACTAAATGCACCAACATTCGAATTATAGGGGTCCCAGATGAAGAAGAGAAAAAGAAGGGGTCTGAGAAAATATTTGAAGAGATTATAGTTGAAAACTTCCCTAACATGGGAAAGGAAATAGTCACCCAAGTCCAGGAAGCACATAGAGTCCCATACAGGATAAACCATAGGAGAAACACATCAAGACACATATTAATCAAACTAACAAAAATTAAATTCAAAGAAAAAGTATTAAAAGCAGCAGGGAAAAGTAACAACATACAAAGGAATCCCCACAAGGTTATCAGCTGATTTTTCAGCAGAAACTCTGTAGGCCAGAAGGGAGTGGCAGGATATAGTTAAAGTGATGAAAGAGAAAATCCTACAACCAAAATTACTCTACCCAGCAAGGATCTAACTCAGATTTGACGGAGAAATCAAAAGCTTTTCAGACAAGCAAAAGCTAAGAGAATTCAGCACCACCAAACCAGGTCTACAACAAATGCTAAAGGAACTTCTCTAGGCAGGAAACACAAGAGAAGGAAAAGGCCTACAAAACCAAAACCAAAACAATTAAGAAAATGGTAATAGGAACACGCATATCGATAATTACCTTAAATGTGAATGGATTAAAAGCTCCAACCAAAAGACACAGACTGACTGAATGGATACAAAAACAAGACCCGTATATATGCGGTCTACAAGAGACCCACCTCAGACCTCGGGACACATACAAACCTAAAGTGATGGAATAGAAAAAGATATTCCATGCAAGTGGAAATCAAAAGAAACCTGGAGTAGCAATTCTCATATCAGACAAAATAGACTTTAAAATAAAGACTATTAAAAGAGACAGAGGACACTACATAATGATCAAGGGATCAATCCAAGAAGAAAATACAACAATTGTAAATATTCATGCCCCAACATAGGAGCACCTCAATACATAACGCAAATACTAACAGCCATAAAAGGGGACATTCACAGGAACACAGTAATAGTAGGGGACTTTAACACCCCACTTTCACCAATGGACAGAGATCATCCAAAATGAAAATAAGTGTGGAAACACCAGCTTTAAATGAAACATTAGACTAGATGGACTTAATTGATATTTACAGGACATTCCATCCAAAAACAACAGAATACACTTTCTTCTCAAGTACACATGGAACATACTCCAGGATAGATCATATCTTGGGTCACAAATCAGCCTTGGTAAATTTAAGAAAATTGAAATTGTATCAAGTATCTTTTCTGACCACAACGTTATAAGACTAGATATCAATTACAGGAAAAAAAATCTGTAAAAAATACAAACATACGGAAGCTAAACAATACACTACTAAATGACCAAGAGATTACGGAAGAAACCAAAGAGGAAATCAAAAAATACCTAGAAACAGATGACAATGAAAACACAACGACCGAAAGCTTATGGCATGCAGTAAAAGCAGTTCTAAGATGGAAGGTTATAGCAATACAATCCCACCTCAAGAAACAAGAAAAATCTCAAATAAACAACCTAACCTTACAATTAGAGAAAGAAGAACAAGAAAAACCCAAAGTTGGCAGAAGGAAAGAAATCATAAAGATCAGATCAGAAATAAATGAAAAAGAAATGAAGGAAACAATAGCAAAGATCAATAAAACCACAAGCTTGTTCTTTGTGAGTTAAACAAAATTGATAAACCGTTAGACTCATCAAGAAAAAAAGGGAGAAGACTCAAATCTACAGAATTAGAAATGAAAAAGGAGAAGTAACAACTGACGGTGCAGAAATACAAAGGGTCATGAGAGAGTACTACAAGAACTATATGCCAATAAAATGGACAACCTGGAAGAAATGGACAAATTCTTAGAAAAGCACAACCTTCCAAGACTGAACCAGGAAGAAATAGAAAATGTGAACAGACCAGTTACAAGCACTGAAATTGAAACTGGATTAAAAATCTTCCAACAAACAAAAGCGCAGGACTGGATGGCTTCACAAGTGAATTCTATCAATATTTAGAGAAGAGCTAACCCCTGTCCTTCTCAAACTCTTCCAAAATATAGCAGAGGGAGGAACACTCCCAAAGTCATTCTACAAGGCCACCATCACCCTGATACCAAAACCAGACAAAGATGTTACAAAAATGAAAACTACAGGCCAATACCACTGATGAATATGGATACAGAAATCCTCAACAAAACACTAGCAAAAAGAATCCAACAACACATTAAAAGGATCATACACCATGATCAAGTGAGGTTTATCCCAGGAATGCAAGGATTCTTCAATATACCAAATCAATCAATGTGAAAAACCATATTAAAAAATTGAAGGATAAAAAACATATGATAATTTCAATAGATGCAGAAAAAGCTTTTGATAAAATTCAGCACCCATTTATGATAACAACTCTCCAGAAAGTGGGCATAGAGGAAACCTACCTCAACATAATAAAGGCCATATAAGAAAAACCCACAGCCAAAATCATTTTCAATGGTGAAAAACTTAAACCGTTTCCTGTACGATCAGGAACAAGACAAGGTTTCCCACTCTCACCATTATTCAAAATAGTTTTGGAAGTTTTAGCCATAGCAATCAGAGAAGAAAAAGAAATAAAAGGAATACAAATCAGAAAACAAGAAGTAAAACTGTCACTGTTTGCAGCTGACATGATACTATACATAGAGAATCCTAAAGATGCTATCAGAAAACTACTAGAGCTCGTCAATGAATTTGGTAAAGTAGCACAGAAATCCCTTGCATTCCTATTACTAACAGCAAAAAGCTGAAATAGAAATTAAGGAAACTCCCATTTACCATTGCAACAAATGGAATAAAATAAACCAACCTAGGAATAAACCAACCTAAGGAGACAAAAGACCTGTATGCAGAAAACTATAAGACACTGATGAAAGAAATCAAAGATGATACAAACAGATGTAAAGGTATGCCATGTTCTTGGAATTGGAAGAATCAACATTGTGAAAATGACTCTACTACACAAAGCAATCTACAGATTCAATGCAATCCCTATCAAACTACCACTGGCATTTTTCACAGAACTAGAACAAAAAATTGTACAATTTGTGTGGAAACAGAAAAGACCCTGAATAGCCTAAGCAATCTTGAGAATGAAAAACGGAGCTGGAGGAATCAGGCTCACTGACTTTAGACTATACTACAGAGCTACAGTAATCAAGACAGTATGGTACCTGCACAAAAACAAATGTAGATCAATGAAACAGGATAGAAAGCCTAGAGGTAAACCCACTCACATATGGTCACCTTATCTTTGACAAAGGAGGCAAGAATATACGATGGCGAAGACAGCCTCTTCAATAAGTGGTGCTGGGAAAACTGGACAACTATATATAAAAGACTGAAATTAGAACACTTCCTAACACCATACACAAAAATAAACTCAAAATGGATTAAAGACCTAAACTTAAGGCCAGACCCTATAAAACTCTTAGAAGAAAACATAGGCAGAACATTCTATGACATAAATCACAGCAAGATCCTTTTTGACCCACCTCCTAGAGAAATGGAAATAAGATCAAAAATAAACAAATGGGACCTAATAAAACTTAAAAGCTTTTGCACAGCAAAGAGACCATAAACAAGACGAAAAGACAACCCTCAGAATGAGAGAAAATATTTGCAAATGAAGCAACTGACAAAGGATTAATCTCTAAAATGTACAAGTAGCTCAGACAGCTCAATATCAAAAAAACAACCCAATCCAAAAATGTGTGGAAGACCTAAATAGACTTTTCTCCAAAGAAGATATACAGATTGCCAACAAACACGTGAAAGGATGCTCAACATCAGTAATCATTAGAGAAATGCAAGTCAGTACCACGATGAGGTATCACCTCACACCGGTCAGAATGGTCATCATCAAAAAATCTAGAAACAATAAATGCTGAAGAGGGTGTGGAGAAAAGGGAACTCTCTTGCACTGTTGGTGGGAATGTAAATTGATACAGCCACTATGGAGAACAGTATGGAGGTTCCTTAACAAACTAAAAATAGTAGTACCATATGACCCAGCAATCCCACTACTGGGCATATACCCTAAGAAAACCATAATTCAGAAAGTGACATGTACCACAATGTTCATTGCAGCACTATTTACAATAGCCAGGACATGGAAGCAACCTAAGTGTCCATCTACAGATGAATGGATAAAGAAGATGTGGCACATATATACAATGGAATATTACTCAGCCATAAAATGAAACGGAATTGTGTTATTTGAACTGAGGTAGATGAACCTAGAGTCTGTCAGTCATGCAGAGGGAAGTAAGTCAGAGAAAATCAATTACCATATGCTGATACATATATATGGAATTCAAAAGAAAATGGTTCTGATGAACCTAGGGACCGGACAGGAATAAAGACGCAGGCGTAGAGAATGGACTTGAGATGGTATGGGGAAGGGGAAGCTGGGATGGAGCAAGAGGGTAGTATTGACATATATACACTACCACATGGAAAATAGCTCGTGGGAAGCAGCTGCATAGCACAGGGAGATCAGCTCAGTGCTTTGTGACCACCTAGAGGTGGAAGATAGGGAGGGTGGGAGGATGGTGCAAGAGGGAGGAGATATGGGGATATATGTATATGTATAGCTGATTCACTTTGTTCTACAGCAGAAGGTAACACAGCATTGTAAAGCAATTATACTCCAATAAAGATATAAAAGAAAAAAAACTGAATTTGGATAAACTGAAAGGAAAAAAAAAAGTAAGTGAAAGGGTGTGTATCAGTGCAAAGGAGAGGACATTCTCTCCAGGGGAAGGATATGTTTATGGAAGCAGGAGCAAGCTGAGACGTGTGTTATGGCAGGTAGATTAGCTTTACGGTGGTAAAGAGTCTCAGTACAGAAATATAAGGAAATAAAATGATTGTTAGCAGGGTAGAGACCTTGCTGTTCCATTGAGTATATTTTTTCAAAATGTAAATACCTTCATTTGTATTTTCAGTATAAAAAGCAGTACATGATCTTTGCATAAATTTAAAACAAGTTTATAAAGTGAAAACTCTGTCATGATCATATCCTAAGAGAGTGTTAACAGTTTGGTTTATTGTCTTTTCAGACTTTTATGTATATATTACATAGAGGTAAGAGCATGGATACTGTGTACAGAGGGCCTGCATTTAAATCCTGGCTTTGTGATTAATTAGCTGTGTGGTTCTTTTACATGTTAATTAATCTGTCTGTGCTTCAGTTTCCTCATCTGTAGAATGGGAAATAATAGTACCTACCCTTTAGAGTTGTAAGGATTAACAGTTAATGCATAGTAAGTCCCTAAATCAGTGCTTGGCATGTAGTACACATTTAAATGTTACCTGTTGTTTTTATCTTTTGAAAACAAAAACAGGATCGTTGTTATTATACACAGGTATACAGTTTTGTAACTTTTTAAAAAATGAATTTTTCTTACTGTGGTTAAAAAAGACATAGAGACGTCACCATCTTAAGCATTTTTTTTTTTTTTTTGCGGTACGCGGGCCTCTCACTGTTGTGGCCTCTCCCGTTGCGGAGCACAGGCTCCGGACGCGCAGGCTCAGCGGCCATGACTCACGGGCCCAGCCGCTCAGCGGCATGTGGGATCTTCCCGGACCGGGGCACGAACCCGTGTCCCCTGCATCGGCAGGCGGACTCTGAACCACTGCGCCACCAGGGAAGCCCAAATCTTCATGTATTTTGAAATATAAGCCTTTAGCTAAGTTAGTTGTTTTGTAAGACAGTTCCTCAGTTTATTCAATGAGAATAATCCTCTTAGTCCTCTTATTAAAGCTGGGATTCGATGTAAGTTTCATGAACCACGTATAAAACACTCTGAAATCCTCTGAGGAAAATACAAGGCTATTTATTTGGATAGCTACTTTTCAATGAATGTGATGAATTTCAAAATGTTAGTTGATGATAGCTACATTGAAAACATAGTTGGGAGAAAAATCGATGTGGTATAGCATTGATCCCCAGTGCATTGTAAACTTCTTCAGAATACCAAGTAGTCTGAAAAATGTGAAGCATGTTCTGCTTTTCTAGGAGTATGTTCATAATCTTGTTGAACGTGGGGTTTGTTTTGCTGAAATAGAATCAAGGAGGATTATTTTAAAATCTTGGTAATTGGTCCATAGCTTATGACTTTTCAGAATAGATATGAAAAAATTAGTTTACCATGAATACTTACGGTGTGTACCTTAACTTAAGGTGTGTACCAAATCTTAAATGTTGGTCTTTACACATTGTCTTGGGCTTTTTACTTTGAAGTGACAGTAGAGGAGAAGCGTTTTGAAATATAGTTCCTTTAAAAAACTTATACTGCTTTTAGTTTGTTCAAAGTTTACCCGAGATCAAATCAACAGAGATTACAATGAAATAGATTATTAATTGAATTGTAGAGGCAGTAATTGCTAAAGGGTTTAGAAGAAATGTCATTTGTCACTGGGGGACAGGAGGAGTTTTACAGAGAAGGTGGTATTTAAAGTCATTTGTTATCTTCTAAACTCTTGCAGGAAGGTAAGTTTTGGATGGAGGAGAGGAGGGCATCTGCTTATTTAAGCTTAATTGCTTTGAAAGAGAAGATATGAAATTGGGCACAGGTGAGAGTGGCTCCCCCTCGCTGCTCCTGTCTCAGAGCAGCTCTTTGTTCTGTTTTAAATTCAAAAGATTGCTCTAGATTTCTTTTTACAAGAGTTCTGTGATCAGTAGCGGTACAAAGAAAAACTTGGCATCTACTCTGATACACTCCAGATGGCAAGCATTAGCAAATAGAATCGAAAATCTTTGTTTATTTAGAATTCAAGAAGATTTGATGATTGGGTTTCTGTATGTTTTCCTGTTGTAAATAACATTACCTTTTGAGTGGAGAAGCTAGGAACAATCAACAAATAATGGTGAATGTGTAGACATACCCACTGTAAGAGATGGGTCACTGAAGATGACAACGTTAGGAAGGATGTGAGATTGATGTGAAAAAAAAAGAATAACATGATTGTGTTCCTTGATGCCAGTCTGTCAAGCCTTGTTCACCTTAAGGTGATGTCCCCCAGGAAGAGGCTGAAAGAGGTGAGCTGTGTGTTTTTGCCACTGGGGGGATACTTAGTTGCGGGGCAAAGAGTAACTTGTCCAGTTAGTAACACTGTGAGGGGAAAGTATAAACACATTGCCTTAATGCTGTATTAATTGTTTTAAAGTGTGCTTCAAGTGACAAGATGCCTTAACTCAGAATAAGAAAACAGTTTGTCTTTTAGATGGAATCTTCATGCAGCTGGAAAATGGCATTCAACTTAAAATACTGTCTGTAGGAAAGGAAACTTAATATATATACACTGTACAGTTTAGAGATTATTATACCAATTATTATTATTATTTAAATAAATGTATTTATTTTATTTTATATTTTGGGCTGCATTGGGTCTTCATTGTTGCGTGTGGGCTTTTCTCTGGTTGCGGCAAGTGGGGGCTACTCTTTGTTGTGGTGCGTGGGCTTCTTGTTGCAGTGGCTTCTCTTGTTGCAGAGCATGGGCTCTTGGTGCGTAGCCTTCAGTAGTTGTGGCACACAGGCTCAGTAGTTGTGGCACACAGGCTCGGTAGTTGTGGCTCATGGGCTGAAGAGCGCAGGCTCAGTAGTTGTGGCGCACGGGCTTAGTTGCTCTGTGGCATGTGGGATCTTCCTGGACCAGGGACCAAACCCGTGTCCCCTGCACTGGCAGGCAGATTCCTAACCACTGCGCCACCAGGGAAGCCCCCAATTATTATTTTTTAAATATGGCTTTGAAAAGACATGCACATGGCTTAGAGTCAAATAGTCTATAATCCTAACACCCTATACCAGATATCTCTTTCAACATTTTATCCCAGTTTTATTGAGAAATAATTGACATAACATAGTATAAGTTTAAGGTATACAACATAATGATTAGATACATGTATATATTGTGAAATGATTACCACAGTAAGTTTAGTTAATGTTCATCACCTCGCATAGTTTCAATTTTTTTCCCCTTGTGATGAGAATTTTTTAAGATTTACTCTCTTAAGCAACTTTCAAATATACAGTAGAATATTGTTAACTACACTCATCATGTTGTACATTGTATCCCCAGAACTTATTTATCTTTCACCATTTTCAACAGATTATTTTGGCACTTAATTCCATATCTCTAAAATACATGGTTAAATTGCTCTGTCTTGATAATCTGGTTTTAGGCCTTCTCTCTAGGCTTCCTGGAATGGCAGAAGAAGGGTTTAGCTATTACACTCCTCACCTGCCATGTGCCTGTCTTCTGACTCGTAAGGTGGTTATGAGTCATGTAGTCTACTTGCCACTTATTAGCTGTGTGACCTTGGGCAAGTCATTTAACTTCCTGTGCGGCTCAACTTTTCTCATCTGTAAAATGAGTACTATATAAGTAGTATCTAGCTCATACGGTTGTTAGCACTTAACCTATGTAATTAGAATAGTGCCTAGCACATAGTAGGCTCTATATAAGTGTTATGTAATATTATTACATAGTGATTACCTTTCCTTTCCTGTGTAACTCATGACTTAGCTTTCTGTGTACTTGTCTTTAATTACCCCAACCCTTCCTCTGGTTTTTTAAGTCTTTTTTTAGTATATTTAAACATACTTGGTATTCTTTACTTGGTTTCGTGTTCTTGAAGAGTCTCTTCCAGAGTCTTCCGACCTCTCCAACCTGGTTTAGTCCATCTCTAGATCTGTTGTATAGTGAGTTTTTTTTTTTTTTTTTGTAGGGAGTTGGGTGGGATGGGGAGGGGATCATCTCACATCATCCTGTGGTTTTCTTTTATCTTCTCTAATGTAGCATGCCCTGATTTGTACATCTTTTTAAAATATTTCATGGAAAATTTCCTTGAGAAATAACATTTTGAGAAAATATTTTCCTTTCTAGGGTTATAAAGCATTTGTTACTAATTTTAAACCACATATGGGTAGCAGTTTTATATTTTATGCCCTTTAGTTAGAAATAATTTTGTTAGTTAGAGGTGTGTGTGTGTGTGTGTGTGTGTGTGTGTGTGTGTGTGTGTGTGATGGTAGAAGGTATTTAATAGCAATTTTACATGGAATACCTTAGTTTGGACCCAGAATAGGTACTTTCAAATTCAGGAATGCTTTTTATATATTGAGCATTCATTTAATATTAAATGATTGATTTTGGCAACTCTTAAACCTTCTATTTGTTGAAAGTTTCAAAATAGAAACAACCAAGTCTTATAGTTATGGAACCACAGTACGGCAATGTGGTTGCTAATAGCAATATCTCTAGAATTTATAAAATAGGCTTGTTGTATCTTCTTGAAAGGACATTTTCCTGAACGTTTTAATGTTACCGTATTCCTTCCTCTACCTTGTGTCTAGTAGGTCTTCTTGAATAGGCAGGTAGTTTTTTGATTTATTTTGTTTTCTTTATTTGAAAATGAGGAAGAAAGGACTTGCTTGTAACCCACCAGAAGGAGTTTAAAAAGTCATGCTGTATAACATTCTGGCAAAGTTTGCTCGTTTTTGTTATTTAGAGGTTGCATTTTACCAACATGAGGAATTAGTAATCTAATGGAGTGATTTGCTTAGCATTTTTTTTTTTGGCCGTGCCCCGCAGCTTGCAGGATCTCAGTTCCCAGACCAGAGATTGAATCCGGGCCATGGCAGTGAAAGCCTGGAATCCTTACCATTAGGCCACTAGGGAACTCCCTTGCTTAGCATTTAATAACTTTACAATATTGTAATTTAAAGTTAATGAGTTTATTCTGTTTATGTAAAGTCCTTTCTGGGAGCTACTGATGCATCAGGATGGTTAAATTCTATTCAGTATAGTTTTGATGCTGAGTGTTTTTCTGTGTATGTGTTTTAATTCCATGAAAATCTCGGAAATTATTTTATTATAGTAATATTATATTTTGTTTATTAAAAATGATAATACATGATAGTTGTAGAGAATTTTGAAGTGATGAGTGCTTCTCCCCAAATTTATCTCTAATTCCCCAGGATCTCTATTAAATATTAACAGTTTGCTATGTATCCCAAGGTGTTTTCAAAGAACGTGGTGCATCTCTTAATCAGCATATTAGTCAACAGAATTCAATAAGAAACTTTCTTGATAACATGGTTTATTATAGTGTCTAGTAGGAAAATAATTACTAACGGTAAATTAACATACAGTAATATAAGCTCTGTGGATGAAAACATTTAATTATGGAATGTTTAATAAGTGGTAAGTATGATTCTGTTTGAGACCAGTCTTTCGTTTCTTCTTTGACTTTATCCTTTGCCAGTTCTTAGTATACACTGAGAAATGTTTATGTATTTTTCATATTTATATAAAAATTTTTTTAAGTTAAAAATTTTTATTTAACCTTTTTTCTTAAATCTGTTTCCTTTTACCTAGATCTCACCTGCTTCTTCCTCTCTCCTCTATATGCTGCTAGATTGTTTTTGCTTTTATTTACGTTTACCAGTTTATTATAGAGGATACAACTCAGGGACAGCCAGATGGAGGAGATGCATAGGGCAAAGGATTGGGGTGGGAGATTGTGGTGCAGAGCTGAATCTTATCCCTTTTACTGAGCCGTTGCTTCTTCAGAGCACTGTCCTGTGAGCCTTGTAGCTAGATAGAAAGAGAGTAGACTTTGGAGCCAGAGAGCCCTGTGTTGCAGTTCCAGCTCTGCCACCCGACAGCTGTTTGAACTGGTTCATATTATTTACCCCTTTCCTGCTTTAGTTTCCCCATCTGTAAAATGGGAATATTAATATGCAGTTCCTAGGATTAGTGTGAAGTTTTAATGATATAGTACATGTAAGGTGCCTGGCACAAAAAAGTCCCTCACCAAATGGTAGTTTCCATTAGCAAATGTCAAGGCTGGACAGGCTTTTATCTATAATGGAAGGTGATGTCGTGCTAACCCAGCTTGATGGGAACCTTCCTTTATAGATACTCACCACTTGGTCCTTTTTACTCATTAAGATGATGACAGGGCTATTTTTATTTTTGAGACAAGATCTTGAAGCAGAATATTATCCTTCCCTATTATCTGTTGGCCAGTATAATAAGGGTTGGTAGTAATAGTGAAATGGCAGGTAGACAGGAAAGGGAAGAAAGAGCAGCAAGAAAACCCTGGATTAAAATATCCAGCAATACATATCGAGAGACATAAAATGCCTACAACTTCGTAAAACAAATATTACTCAGTTGCATTATGCAGTATGTAAAGGAATAATCCACCATAGTCAGCTAGTTTATTTCAGGGAGGTAGAAATCATTAAATAATAGGTGAAGTTATTAATATAATACATCAAATCATTACATCAGATACAAAAAATCGCTTATGAAGATGCTTAAAATGAATTTGATAGGATTCAATACCAGTTCCTAATAACATTATTTTAAGAGTAGAAATAGAAAAAATTATGTCCTTAATATAAGAAAAAGTATAAGATACCTCCAGTTTTATTCTTTTTCAAAATTGTTTTAGCTATTCTAATTTGCCTTTGCATATAAACTTTAGAATCATGCTTTTCTATGTTAAAAAAAAATCCTGTTGGGATTTTTAAAAATATTTATTTATTTATTTATTTATTATGTATTTATTTGGCTGTGCCGGGTCTTAGTTGCAGCACGCGGGATCTTCCTTGCGGCATGCGGGATTTTTAGTTGTGGCATGTGGGATCTTGTTCCCCGACCAGGGATTGAACCCGAGCCCCCTGCATGGGGAGTGTGGAGTCTTAACCACTGGACCGCCAGGGAAGTCCCCTCCTGTTGGGATTTTGATTGGAATTGCTTAAAACTTATAAATGGGGCTTCGCTGGTGGCGCAGTGGTTGAGAGTCCGCCTGCCGATGCAGGGGACACGGGTTCGTGCCCCGGTCCAGGAAGATCCCACATGCCGCGGAGCGGCTGGGCCCGTGAGCCATGGCCGCTGAGCCGGCGCGTCCGGAGCCTGTTGCTCCGCAACGGGAGAGGCCACAACAGTGAGAGGCCCGCGTACCGCAAAAAAACAAAAACAAACAAACAAAAACTTATAAATGAATTTGGGGAGAATTGACATCTTTCCTGTATTTAGTCTTCTACTTCAAGAGCACAGGATGTCTATTTATTTAATTCTTACTTGATTTCTTTTATCATTGTTTCTTAGTTTTCAGCATACAGCTCCTGCACGTCTTTTGTTTTATTTATACTATTTATTTAATTTTGGGAGGAGTGATTGTAAATGGTGTTACTTTGTGTATTTCCAATTACACATGGCCAGTATATAGAAATATGGTTGGTTTTTGTGCGTTGACCTTGTATTTATGGGCTTGCTAAACTGATATTTTAGTTCTGGAAGATTTTTTTCCCTTGGTTTTTTTTTTTTGCGGTACTCGGGCCTCCCACTGCTGTGGCCTCTCCCATTGCGGAGCACAGGCTCCGGACGCGCAGGCTCAGAGGCCATGGCTCACGGGCCCAGCCGTTCCGCAGTATGTGGGATCTTCTCGGACCTGGGCACGAACCCGCCCCTGCATAGGCAGGAGGACTCTCAACCACTGCGCCACCAGGGAAGCCGTCCCTTGGTATTTTTATATAGGTAATTATGTCAGCTTTGAATGGGGACAGTTTAATTTCTTCCTTTCCGGTCTGTATGCCTTTTATATTTTTCTTACCTTGTTGCATTGTAAGACTTCCAGTATGATGTTGAAATATGCATGTTGAAAGTAGACATCCTTGTCTAGTTCTGATCTTAGGGAGAAAACACTGTGTCTTTCACATTAAATATGATATAATCTGTAGACTTTTTGTAGATGATCATTATCAAGTTGAGGAAATTCTCTTCTAGTTTACTGAGAGTTTTTATCATGAATGGTTGTTGATTTTTGTTTCCAACTATATTGTGGAGTTTTCTTTTTTCTTCTTGCACTTCTGTTACTTTCTGCTTCATGTATGTTGAAGCTCTGTTGTTTGATATATACAGTTTAGACTGTTACATCATCTTAGTTAATTGACCTTTTAAAAAAAAATTCTGTAATTTTCCTCTTTACCCTTAGTAATTTTCTTTGTTATGTCATATAGGTCCTGAGGCTCTGTTCATTTTTTTAAAAAAAATCTTTTCTGTGTTCACACGGGATAATTTCTGTCAGCCTTTTAGTTCACTGCATCTTCCCTTTGACATCTTCATTATGCTATTGAGTACATCCAATTAATCTTTTAGTTTGGCATTGTATTTTTCAATTTTAAAATTTTCATTTGGTTTTTCTTTACATCTTCTTTGCGAAGATTTTCTTTTTTTCCCCATCGATTGAAGAGTGTTTTGATTGATTGTTGGAATGTTTTAATAATAGCTGCTTTAAAGTGTTTGTCGGTTAATGCCAACATTGGTGTCATCTTAGCATTGGTGTCTGTTGACTCATTTCCCTTGTAAATTGAAATTGTCTAGGTTCTTTATATGCTGAATAATTTTAGACTGTATCCTAGGGATTTTGAATATTATGAGATCTTGAGTCTTGTTTAAATCTTGTGAAGAATGTTGATATTTTAAGTTTTAGCTGGCTAATAATCTGGTTAGGTTCAGCTTGCAAGTTCTAACATGCCTTCTTTGGGTCCAGTGTCAGTTCGGTTTTCAAAACCTAGCAGTGCCATTCAGATTTGTCCCTGAGACCTGGACGATGGTCTCTCTATTCTGTTCTCACACACATCAGTATTGTATTATGAACAACTTTATGGGGTCACTTTTTGGTGCTCCTTCCTGGTACTTTCCGGTTCCTTGGGAATCCTCATTTTTGGTCCTCTGGCCAGAAAGCTGGGGTTTTAGATACCTGCTTTGCTGCATACTTCATGACAGTGCCTTTGTCTGGGCCAAATGACAGGAGGACACAGAGAGAAGAAAGCAATGGCGTTCGGCCCCACCCTCGCTGGACCACAGCTTCACTGATGAGAGAGGAGATGCCTCTTCCTCAGAACTTTGACTCCTATGAGCTCACATTGTGGGTCGCCTCAGGATCACTTGGGGTTTGGGGTGTGAGAAGAGAGAAACAAGAAAAGAAGGTGGACTGTATTCTGAGCACTAGGAGTTCCCTTTCCTGTTCCTTGAGCCAGAATTAGAGGGCTTCTGGACTGCTCTGTGTTTGTGCCCCGGTGGGCACTTCCATGTTGCCCCGGTGATTTTGGTGGGGGAGAATGGTAGACTACCAGTTCAGTGGTTCCTTAAATAGCTGTGCCATACATTCTGTTTGGGTTTTGTAGTTGGACTAAATCTGTGAACCTCTGACTTTTGTCTCCTTTACAGTGGCTACTGATGTCTCTGCTCAATGTTTCTGTAATTTAAAAAATTAAAAAAAAACAACCCTAAAACCTGGCTTCCTAAGGTTTGCTTTTGTGTCTGAATAGCTTAGAATTCTGCCAAACATTAGTCACAAGTTGTGCTCACACACCTTGAGCTGGCAGGCTGTTCTCTGTGATGGTCTCTGTGTTGGCTGGAGAGCCTGTGCAAACCTAAGGTTCTTCCTGACTCTTTTTAAAATTTTATTTATTTTTGGCTGCCTTGGGTCTTCGTTGCTGTGCGTGGGCTTTCTCTAGTTGTGGCGAGCGGGGGCTACTCTTCATTGTGGTGCGCGGGCTTCTCATTGCGGTGGCTTCTTTTGTTGCGGAGCACGGGCTCTAGGTGAGCAGACTTCAGAAGTTGCAGCACGTGGGCTCAGTAGTTGTGGCGCACAGGCTTAGTTACTCTGAAGCATGTGTGGGATCTTCCCGGACCAGCGATCGAACCCGTGTCCCCTGCACTGGCAGGCAGATGCTTAACCACTGTACCACCAGGGAAGTCCCTCTTCCCGACTCTTGCATCCCCTTCCCCAATGCGCAAGTTCCGTGGACAGTGATGCTAGTCAGCTACAAAGGTTACAGTCATCCCTAGCTGCCTAACTGCCATAAGTTTTCATAAGCTAAGAATTCAGGGCAGGGTTGACACAGACATGTTAAAAATATACAGGTGCATCATCTTTTCAAATTTCCAGTTTAAATTGCTTTTAAAAATAATAACATTGAGGGACTTCCCTGGTGGCGCAGTGGTTAAGAATCTGCCTGCTAACGCAGTGGACATGGGTTTGATCCCTGGTCCGGGAAGATCCCACATGCCACGGAGCAACTAAGCCCATGTGCCACGACTACTGAGCCTGCGCTCTAGAGCCCGTGAGCCACAACTACTGAGCCTGCGAGCCACAACTACTGAAACCCGTGCACGTAGAGAGCCCACACGTGCTCCACGTGTGCACGTGCTCCACAACAAGAGAAGCCACCGCAATGAGAAGCCCGCACACCACAATGAAGAGTAGCCCCCGCTCGCCACAACTAGAGAAAGCCCCGCGCGCAGCAACGAAGACCCAGTGCAGCCAAAAATAAATAAATTTATTTAAAAAAATAATAAAATTGATAAAACTGTTATTGGCCACACATTTTTACACAGTTTTCCCTACATTGCAGTTGAGGAAAGTGGAACGTAGAGATATTAAGATTTTTTTTCCCCTTACAGCTAATAAATGATCAAGCTATGGGACAAATCTGTCTGACTTCAAAGTCCATGATTTTAGCTGCTGCCCTAAACTTAATTTAGAAAATCATGTGAGTTTTGAGTTGTCCCTACCTATAAACCCTTTATGAATTATCCTTAGTAGTAAGTAGGCAATGGATTTTTTTGTAGTGTTAAAAAAATTAGGTGAAAATACTAATTTTCTTTAACATTTTTTTTGTGTGTGTGGTACGCGGGCCTCTCACTATTGTGGCCTCTCCCATTGCGGAGCACAGGCTCCGGGGGCCTAGCCGCTCCGCGGCATGTGGGATCTTCCCGGAGCGGGGCACGAACCCGTGTCCCCTGCGTCGGCAGGCGGACTCTCAACCACTGCGCCACCAGGGAAGCCCTTCTTTAACATTTTAAATGCTTCTTTTATCGCTCCTCTCTGATGGTTCATTCTTTCCCCTCCCTTTCTTGAGTTAAATTGGTGTGTAAACTTCTGTGTTCTCTCAATGAATCTGTTGGGATAGAGATGTTATTTTATTTAAGGAAATATGTGTCAGCTTCTGTGAGGGTAATAAAAAGATGCTGGGTGAGGCAAAAGTACTTTGTTCACATAACCTATTTAGAAAAGTTTTATAAATAGGTTCTATTGGGTTGCCAGCTATATAAAGGCAGATCTTATTTTGCAGTTTTGATATGCATGAATCTAGTTATCATAGAGTAGTTAAAACCAGTCTCCCAACAACATGAGTAATGACATGAAGTACATAAGACTTCATTGCTAGCTTCTCAGTCCTCAGATCACAGCGTAAATCACAGTGGTGCATCTTGATCAGTGAGTGACCAGTCCCTCCACTTCGTTCAAAGCCTGTCAGCGATTGGTCCCTGTGCATCTGTCACTCGGTTCTCTTGCAGACAGCAGAGCCTGTAGTTGCCTAGCTTTCTTGTTTCCCAATGATAAACTTATGTGACATTTTACAAAAATGGATCATTGAAAGAAGGAATTGGCTAACAAAGATGGAAGTGCAACAAAGAAGTGCTAAGTGTTAATGCTGGAAGTGAAATCTAAATGGAACATAAATGGAGTTGTGGAAGAAACAGCTGACCCAGGGGAGTGTTGACATTGCCCACCTTTCTAGATGTGCAGCCAGAGGAAGTCGGACAGACTTGTTGACATAAATGAGGAAAATGGTTGTGATGAAAAGAATGATGGTGTCTCAGGGGAAGTGACACCAACAAAAAACTTTACATTAAAAGAACTCTCAGAGGTATTGAGAGTGCAAAGGATAAAATTTGGAAGCTGTTTTAAACCTAAAAAGGAGTATGACAATCTGCCAAGCATAACAAAGATATTCACTCTGTTTACTGAGTTATACAGTGGGAAGAAGGCACACGTGTTCAAATTAGTCTTGATAAGTTTTTAAATAAAGAAATAAAATACTCTAATTTTCAATATATCTAATGTTTTAAATTACAGTATACTAAGCAAATATTAGTTTTACTTTTTCAGTTTCCTGTATATTTATAACCTACAGTACGAGAATTTTTTTAAAACATCTTGTTCAATTATTTATTTATTTATCTATGACTGTGTTGGGTCTTCGTTGCTGTGCACAGGCTTCTCTAGTTGCGGCGAGCGGGGGCTACTCTTCGTTGCGGTGCGCGGGCTTCTCACTGCAGTGGCTTCTCTTGTTGCAGAGCACGGGCTCTATGCGCGCAGGCTTCAGTAGTTGTGGCACGTGGGCTCAGTAGTTGTGGCTCGTGGGCTCTAGACCGCAGGCTCAGTAGTTGTGGCGCGTGGGCTTAATTGCTCTGTGGCATGTGGGATCTTCCCGGACCAGGGATTGAACCTGTATCCCCTGCATTGGCAGGCGGATTCTTAACCACTGTGCCACCAGGGAAGCCCAAGAGAATTTTTAATATTTTGATAAAAAGTTTTAAAGGTCATGGAACAATTGTAATTTTCCCTGTTGATTATGAAGATTGCTTGTCTTTTTTTTTTTTTTTTGCGGTAGGCGGGCCTCTCACTGTTGTGGTCTCTCCCGTTGCAGAGCACAGGCTCCGGACGCGCAGGCTCAGCGGCCATGGCTCACGGGCCCAGCCGCTCCGCGGCATGTGGGATCTTCCCAGATCGGGGCATGAACCCACGTCCCCTGCATCGGCAGGCGGACTCTCAACCACTGCGCCACCAGGGAAGCCCTGAATATTGCTTTTTACAGTTGCAGCTTGTATGATTGTTTACTACTATGCAAAGCAAGGACTGCCTGTATTAAAAATCAGCTTTATGGAGTTCTTCAGGACCATTCTGTGTATTAAAGTTTTAATTTTGGGTGTGTGGATGGAGATCAGGGATGCTGTAAACTCAAGTCTTCATCAGGTTGTTCCTTCATTTAAAACCCTTTAATGGCTTTTTCTGTTGTCATTAGAATAGACCAGAATTTTTAACAGGCTCTTATCTCTGCCTCTGTCTTTAGCTCTTGTCTTCTACCTCTTCTCACAGCACTGTGTATTTTTTCTGTTTAGCCCTTATGACTTAAACTATGTAGTAAATTGTGTGATTAGCCATGTAATATTTGTCTAGAATAGGCCTATATTGTTCACTGCTGAATGCCCAGCACCTATGCGCATATAAACATGGGCATACAAGTCTGTTCATTCATTCATTCATACATACAAGTACAGAGTGCACATTACAACTACATGGCACTCTGTATTTTATATGTGCATGGATATATTTTTTTTCTGTGGAGGGGAATGATTGCTTTCTCAAGATTCTCAAAGGCTTCAGTGGTCTGAAAATGTTAAGTCTTGTACTATAGGAATTGATACAGTGAAATGTATACTCAAGCTTAGATGGTATCATTACACATTAAAGATGTTCACTTTCCAATCTGCATTTGAATATTTGGACATTCAAGATATTATATATGGCCCTGAGCAAGCATTTAAAATTATTACATTGTCTGTAGAAGATAAAATTCATTTTAAAAATGGTTATTTGTGTTGGAATATATTAATATAGTAGCATTTAAAAAATCTCTATATCAATTTTACATAAGATATAAGACAGAGTAGAGTTGCTATTGGGTGGGAAATCGGCTGCTTGGCAAATTTCATCTTCTAGAAAATTGTAAATTTCTTCTAGTTTTCAAACTGTGTTTTCCTTTTCAAATTACCTATTGATTTTTTTTTTTTTTGGATCCTGATTCAATTATATCTTAAGCTTCTTTAAAGGGGTTTATTTAGCTGGAATCTTTGATTTTTTTCAGGGAAGACTGTTCACAGTATTGCTGTAGTATTGGCTATATCAATACCTAGGAGACATGTAAGCCACTTTAGCCATACTTAGTTCTCATTGGGCAGACATTCAGTTGTTTATTCTGAGCTGGCATAATAAAAGTGAATTGAAAATTGTACCAAGCATAGTTGGTATGCAGATGGTTGGCCTGGTGTTCAGGAAACATTGGAGTTAAGGCCTGGAAGTGAAGGATGGCAGTAGCATGCCTACCATGCTGCCATGGTGGGATTTTTGCCTCTGGGCTTGGTGGACTCAGGCTGCGGTCCTAGGACCTGCCCTGAACTTCTCCCTTCACTCCCTTCCTTCCATCCCTGACCTTTTCCTTGCTGACAGTCTTACTACCATAAACATCTCTGCTGTAGGCTAGACTGGAAGAAGGAAAACAAGAAGCTCCAGTCTGTCTTGTCACTTTTGCCAATCATGTCTATGAGGAGGAATAGTTTGGAGAGGGAAGGAAGAGAAGAGGTTGAAATTGCTGACTGAAGTTAGGTTTCTTAAAGTAAGTCATGTGACTTTGCTTGCCCCATTTAAAAATTACCGTGGATAATTGGGAGTTGAGTCCATAAATAAGTACATGTAAGAGGAAAAAGCTTCAGAAAGACTGTAGTTAGTCCCTCACCCTGTTTTAGTGTGTGCCCTGATGTCTTGTTAGTCACTGTATTAGTTTCCTGTGGCCGCTGTAACAAATCCCCCAAACTGAGTGGCTTAAAACAACAGACATTTACCCTCTTTTAGTTCTGGAGGCCAGAAGTCCAAAATCAGTTTCATTGAACCTAAATCAAGGTGCTGGCAGGGTTGCACTCCCTCCAGGGGCTCTACCACATCACTCTGATCTCTGCCCTCCTAGGCACATTACATTTTCCTTTTCTCTGTGTGTGAACCCCCCCTCTTCCTCCTTCTTACAAGGACACTCGTGATGATGGCATTTAGAGCCAACCTGCATAATCCAGGATAATTTCCTTATCATAAAATCCTTAATTTAATCACATATGCAGCAACCCCTTTCCCGAATAAGGTAACATTTTACAGGTTCCAGGGATTTTATTATTGCTGCTTTCACCCATCACTCCTCCAGCCCCCTTTTTGTCTTTTATTAAACAGGTGAGTGATTGTTTATCCCAGTGTTCTTTGAGTTTTCATACCTCATAATCCAATGCAATTTCTAACCAGTATATCCACCAAAACTAAAGTTGTGGAGTTTTTTACTGACGTCTCTGTTACTGTTTTTCTACTATTATGAGGAGTCTGGAGGTGGATGTGTTGGGACTTGGAACAGCAGCTCCACAAAGTCATTAGGGACCCAGGCTTCTTGGGGTGTGCTTGTCGTTTTGCAGGCACAGCACTGCTACTTAACTTCAGGCAACATCTCCGGGTTTGAAGAGGGGAAAGGGCAAAGAGTAAAAGATAGGTGTTTCTTTTCTCAGAAGCTTTGCAGAAGCCCCACCCAACAACTGGGCTTACACTTGGTTGGCCAGACTGGGTCACGTGTCCACCTGCAGCTTCAAGGAGGCTGGGAATGTTTTTAGCAGTGTTCCCACAGCTCCACTCTAGCAGGATTCTTTGGCTGTTGAGGAAAGGGGAGGATGGCTATGAAGCAGGCAGCTTGCAGTCTGTCCTGGAAGGTGATGAAAGCAGTTCACATTTCCTTCTACAGCTACAAGGTTTTTTGTTTTTTTTTTTTTTGCGGTACGCGGGCCTCTCGACGCCGCGGCCCCTCCCGTTGCGGAGCAGAGGCTCCGGACGCGCAGGCTCAGTGGCCACGGCTCCCGGGCCCAGCCGCTCCGCGGCACGTGGGATCTTCCCGGACCGGGGCACGAACCCGTGTCCCCTGCATCGGCAGGCGGACTCTCAACCACTGCGCCACCAGGGAAGCCCCGACAAGGTTTTTTTTTATTGGCTGCACTGTGCAGCATGTGGGATCTTAGTTCCCTCACCAGGGATTGAACCCAGGCCCTTGGCAGTGAAAGGGCGTGGAGACCTAACCACTGGGCCACCAGGGAATCCCCTAGAAGGCTTTTGTGTATATGATCACATTATCTTTGTTTCTTCCCTAACGGTTGTGGTGAAAACCTGCTTAATGCTGGGTATGGTGATAAGCACTAAGAGGTCATACGTTGATACTTGCTATGTGCTAGACACTTTAACTACTTTTATATATGTTAGTTGCATTATCTCCTTTAATCTGCTATGTGATCTTCTCCTGGAGAAAATCAACCCACTTTATAGGTGGAGCAACTGAGGATCCATTAAACTGGTAGTAAGTGTCATCATTTCCTAGATTTAAAGGTAAAATTTTAGAGCTTATAATGGTATAGCTAACGCATGGTATAGCTTAATCACACCTGTGTTTTCTAGTTCCAGGTTTGGTGCTAAATCAGTGCTTTGAATTGAGTATGCGCAAAATACCCCTCCCCCCACCCCGCCCAGCCCATTCACACACTGTAAAACAGTGAGAAAGCATGACCTGTAGTCACGTAATCCTGGTTTTGAGTCCTCCTCCTGCCAGGTACGGTTCTGTTATGTGATAGACAAATTATCTAGTTTATCTGTGCTTCAGTTTTATCATTTGTAAAATGGGGACAGTGTCATCTGCCTCGCAGGGTTTTTGTGAGGATGAAATGAGATATAGGTGTATAGTGCACATATATTTAGTAAATGATAATTTACAGTTTTTACTATGGTTGTCTTCCTATTACAATTCAACGTTGAGTTTTCCTTTCTTATGTAATGCAGCGGTCTCCAACCTTTTTGGCACCAGGGACTGCTTTCGTGGAAGACGATTTTTCCATGGACCAGGGTGCGGGGGGGCGGTATGGTTTCGGGATGATTCAAGCATGTTACATCTATTGTGCACTTTATTTCTATTATTTTTACATTGTAATATATAGTGAAATAATTATACAACTCACCATAATGCAGAATCAGTGGGAGCCCTGAGGTCATTTTCACTTGCCACTCACTGATAGGGTTTTGATGTGAGTCTGCAAGCAGTTGATTGATTAAGGTCTCTGTGCAGTCAAACCTCTCTGCTAATGATAATCTGTATTTGCAGCCGCTCCCCAGTGCTAGCATCACCCCCTCAGCTCCACGTCAGATTATCAGGCATCAGGTTCTCATGAGGAGTGCACAACCTAGATGCCTTGCATGCGCAGTTCACAGTAGCGTTCGCACTCCTGTGAGAATCTAATGCTGCTGATCTGACAGGAGGTGGAGCTTGGGCGGTAATGCGAGCGATGGGGAGCGGCTGTAAATACAGATGAAGCTTCATTCGCTCACCCGCCTGCTGCTCACCTCCTGCTGTGCGGCCTGGTTCCTAACAGGCTACAGACCAGTACCGGTCTGTGGCTCGGGGGTTGGCAACCCCTGATGTAATAGGTTAATACTGAAGAAATAATTTATTCCTTTTTAGTTCTTGGGACTTTTCGATTAATCTTAATAATCCTCTTTTGTGGTAAAATCATAGAAAAATATTTGTTTTTCTGCCAATTTCCTATAACTCCATGGTGGGGAGGAATTGATTTTTGTGCCAGTTGTGAGTGGTTTTTGCAGTGACAACAGATAGGGGTAACTCTAGTTTCCTTCCTGTATTAGTTTTCTATAGCTGCCAAAACAAATTACAACAAACTTGGTGGCTTGAAACAACATAGATTTGTTTTCTTGCAGTTCAGTATGTCTGACACAGGCCTCAGGGTTAAAAGCAGGTGTTGGCAGGTTGGCATTCCTTTCTGGAGACTCTAGGAGAATGTGTTATTTGCTCTTTTCAGTTTCTAGAGGCTTCTTGCATCCCTTGGCTGGTGGCTCCCTTCCTCTGTCTTCATAGCCAGTAATGTAACATTTCTGTGGCCATGCTTCCATCATTACATCTTTCTCTGACTCCTTCTGCCTTCCTCTTCCATCTCTTAAGGACCCTGTGATCACATTAGTCCCATCTGGGTAAACAGTATAGTCTCCCCATTCTCGAAGTCAGCTGATTAACAGCTTATATTCCCCTTTACCTTAGTTGTAAACTAACATATTCACAGGTTTTGAGGATTAGGACACGGACGTCTTTAGGCTCCATTATTCTGCCTCCTATATCTCCCATCCTCCCCAAAAGACTGAGCTCGGTTTCAGCTTCAAAACTGGAGAAGTCTTTAATGTTGCATACACCTTTTTATACAGTTGAAGTCTGTTGAGGTTGTAGGTTGTAGTAGGAGGTAATGGGTTAATCTGGGATTTTTGACTCAACTGCTGCTGGTTGTGGAAGATGTGAGGGGAGTGAAGGGGAAGTAGTGAAGGTCTGGCCCTGGAGGGGGAAACCAGCCGAGGCTGTTGGGTAAATCTCTAGGGAAAGCAGCTTTTAGCATCACTGGTGTAATGGGTGTTGATTACTACATAGTCCTAGGGATTTCTCTTTTTTTCTCCTTCTATTTTTTCTTTAGCTTTCCTCTTATTCCTGGATTTTTTTGTGTGTTTGCAAAGTCAAAACGTTTGTAGGGGTTTGTGAAATTTCTTAGTATTTGTAATGATTTATTTGAGTAATTTTAAATTATTTGAAGGAAAGACTATAAAAGTCAAAGCATCAGTAAAATCTATGTCTGGTTGAATTCATTTTTCCAATTTATTACTTGAGTTCATTACTTGAATTCAATTTACTACTTGAATTCATTTTCCCAATTCAGTACTACTTACTGGTGTCTGAATTATGTCACACGAACGTATTTTCCCAACTGAAAAGTCTAGTCTTTCTAGTTATTTATTTATCCATTCTGATCAATATGCAGGTGTTCACTGAAACTCCTCCATGTGCCAGGCGCTCTGCTTGTCTCTGGAGATATAGTGGTAAACTTGACATAGTCCCTTCCCTCACGGAGCTTACAGTCTAGTCTAGTAGGGCTGTCAGCACATAGTAAACAAAGTGGATATGACTAACTGGGAGTCAAACTACTATAAATCATGGAAGAATCTGCAAAATTTTCCTTATTTTTATTTCCCGCAGTGTATGATTACTTTATTGGTTCAGAGTTCTTTTCAAATACTTCAAAATAATTTGATGACATGAAATTGAAATATAACTATGGCTACTATTTACAATATTGACTAATGTTTTTTGGCTTATTTGAAGTATGTAATCTGAAGTTTAGGTTGCTTTATTTTATTTAATTTTTTTTGAATTTTATTTCTTTATACAGCAGGTTCTTATTAGTTATCTATTTTATACATATTAGTATATATATGTCAATCCCAGTCTCCCAATTCATCACACCACCACCCACCGACACCCACCGCTTACCCCCTTTGGTGTCCATACGTTTGTTCTCTACATCTGTGTCTCAATTTCCGCCCTGCAAACTGGTTCACCTGTACCATTTTTCTAGGTTCCACATATATGTGTTAATATACGATACTTGTTTTTCCCTTTCTGACTTACTTCACTCGGCATGACAGTCTCTAGATCCATCCACATCTCTACAAATGATCCAATTTTGTTCCTTTTTATGGCTGAGTAATATTCCATTGTATATATGTACCACATCTTCTTTATCCATTCATCTGTCGATGGGCATTTAGGCTGCTTCCATGACCTGGCTATTGTAAATAGTGCTGCAATGAACATTGGGGTGCATGTGTCTTTTTGAATTATGGTTTTTCTCAGGGTATATGTCCAGTAGTGGGATTGCTGGGTCATATGGTAATTCTATTTTTTTAAGGAACCTCCATACTGTTCTCCATAGTGGCTGTATCAATTTACATTCCCACCAACAGTGCAAGAGGGTTCCCTTTTCTCCACACCCTCTCCAGCATTTGTTGTTTGTAGATTTTCTGATGATGCCTATTCTAACTGGTGTGAGGTGATACCTCATTTTATTTATTTATTTATTTTTGTGGTACGCGGGCCTCCCACCGCTGCAGCCTCCCCCGTTGCGGAGCACAGGCTCTGGACGCGCAGGCCCAGCGGCCACGGCCCACAGGCCCAGCTGCTCCGCGGCACGCGGGATCCTCCCGGACCGGGGCACGAACCCGCACCCCCTGCATTGGCAGGCGGATTCCCAACCACTGCGCCACCAGGGAAGCCCCCTCATTGTAGTTTTGATTTGTATTTGTCTAATAATTAGTGATGTTGAGCAGCTTTTCATGTGCTTCTTGGCCATCTGTATGTCTTCTTTGGAGAAATGTCTATTTAGGTCTTCTGCCCATTTTTTGATTGGGTTGTTTGTTTTAGTATTGAGCAGCATGAGCTGTTTATATATTTTGGAGATTAATCCTATGTCCGTTGATTCATTTGCAAATATTTTCTCCCATTTTGAGGGTTATCTTTTCAGCTTGTTAGCAGTTTCCTTTACTTTGCAAAAGCTTTTAAGTTTTTTTAGGTCCCATTTGTTTCTTTTTGTTTTTATTTCCATTACTCTAGGAGGTGGATCAAAAAAGATCTTGCTGTGATTTATGTCAAAGAGTGTTCTTCCTGTGTTTTCCTCTAAGAGTTTTATAGTGTGCGATCTTACATTTAGGTCTCTAATCCATTAGGTTGCTTTATGAAATGAGTTTTAAAATAGGCATTATCATTTTTAAGCTTTTCCAAATATTTAATGTAGTGAAGTTACAGATGTTGATTTTTGCAAATAAGGTTTCCAATAACTATTTCTTATATATAAAGTTCTTTAAAATATTTCTAATTAAGGAAAGCCTGGGGGCTTCCCTGGTGATGCAGTGGTTGAGAATCTGCCTTCCAATGCAGGGGACACGGGTTCGCTCCCTAGTCCGGGAAGATATCACATGCCGCGGAGCAAGTAAGCCCGTGCGCCACAACTACTGAGCCTGTGCTGTAGAGCCCGTGAGCCACAACTACCGAGCCTGCATGCCGCAACTACTGAAGCCCATGCTCCACGATGAGAGAAGCCACCGCAAAGCGAAGCCCGCACACTGCAATGAAGTGTAGCCCTCGCTCACCGCAACTAGAGAAAGCCCGTGTGCAGCAACGAAGACCCAGCACAGCCAAAAATAAATAAATAAAATAAATTTATTTTTAAAAAAAAAAGGAAGGAAAGCCTGACACTAATTTTCATGTTTGTTCCTTTTAGGAATGTTTTAAAGGAAGCTGGGCTACTCACAAGTTACTACATAAGAAAGCAAGTAAGTAAAGTCACACATCTCTATACCATTTTTCTTAGAAGTGGCTTTGTGCAGAAGACAAGAATTCTTCCAGCTCTGAAAGCGTATATTTGAATGTTCTGACGGTATAATTCCAAAAGCTAGAATTAGGACATGTTTTGTTCTTTGTGGTATGTAATCATTTAAATAAAACGTGACTAATATCTCTGTTAATCTTGTTTCACATATGTAACATGAAAACATGAGATGGCTGCCACGAGTGGGATCTGGCTTGAGCAATACCAGAGGACATCCTAAACTTTTGGCATCTGGCACCCCCTTTCCTTTGCTAGAAGCCTTTGTGTGTTGTAGGCAAGGACGCACAAGCTATCTGGCTTCATTTAATCAAATCGCTTTTGTTCTTGTTTAGCTTCAATTTCAGTTGCTTTGTCTAACTCAGAATTATATTGCTTTGTTTTTTGGGTGTTTTAATGTTATTACTTACAGTCTAATGTTTAGTTTTCCTTTTTGAGACACCACAAAGTGAAACTATTGGCTGCTTTTTAGCTATTGCTGTCAACCACACTGATCTATTACTGATTCGAATGGCCTTTTCTGCTTTCGCGACTCATCCTATAAATTCAAGCCGTTAGTGTGGCTAGCTCAGGACAACTCGTCACAATTACTTGCAAATTGACAAGGGCTTTTTTTCTTATAGCATTGCCATCCTTATGGGTGGATTGGCAGATAGTACGTGGTTCTTGGTATACGGTTTTCTTTCAACTTACTGATCTTGGTATTTTTAGTTCATCTACTTTATATTTTTAAGGAATTTGCTGATTTAATAAAGTTTGGTAGATTGTTTTATATGTGTATATACCTTAAAAATCTCATTGAGGTCAGTTTAACCACCATTTCAAGGAAAAGGAAATAAAAATTTTAAAAAGACATATATTCTGTGGTTGTATAAAGCGAAGTCTACATTTAATGGAAATGCTAGGCTATTGTGGGAGGAAATGTGGTTAGAGATGAGGAAACATGATGTGAATAAATGAGTTTAAAAAGCATAAATGGCAGGATTTGCTACCTGCAAAGTGTAGAGATAGGTTTAAATATGCCATTTTATTTTATTCACTTATACTTTAAATACTGTATATCGAATGTGTTAGGTATTTTTAGAGCTCTTTGAGCCAATTATTAACATTTTATATTCAGGAACTTAAAGCACAGGGAACTGAAGGATTGATGTGAAAGAGTATGTTACTAAAAGAACTTGGGGCTTCCCTGGTGGAGCAGTGGTTAAGAATCTGCCTGCCAATGCAGGGGACACGGGCTTGAGCCCTGGTCCGGGAACATCCCATGTGCCACAGAACAACTAAGCCCGTGTGCCACAACTACTGAGCCTGTGCTCTAGAGCCCACAAGCCACAACTGCTGAGCCTTCGTGCCACAACTACTGAAGACTGTGTGCCTAGAGCCCGTGCTCCGCAACACGAGAAGCCACTGCAATGAGAAGCCCGTGCACCGCAACGAAGAGTAGCCCCCGCTTGCGGCAACTAGAGAAAGCCCGTGTGTAGCAACGAAGACCCAATGCAGCCATAAATAAATAAATAAATAAATAAAGAATGGGTCTCTACTGCAAGTGTTTGCCAACTCATTGAAGTGTGCTTGTTTCTTCAATATTGGGTTTCTAAGGATAGAGCTATTTCATTATGACTTACACTGCAAGAGAATTAAACAGCTGGTGTTTCCTAAGTAGTTGTTACTGCATTGGACTAAGACGGTTTGTGTTTTACTTATACCTCTAGAGTTTAGTATGGTGCCGTGTTTCAGATTGTGCCCTCTTGGATCTTAGGGGATGATTTCTTCAGTGGGTGAGCTTAATATTCTTGATCACTTTGGGCTGTGTTGGGTAGAGTCAGCCCTCAGCTGCCAGCCCTGTGTCTTTCACGCCCTAATAAATTGACCCCAACTACCATTGTGGATGACAGTCCTAGAGGAGGGAATGGTGTGGGGAAAGGTGATCTCCAGGGCTAAGAAGAGTATTGAGAAAGGGATTAGGGGAAAAGAATGTTGGGCTGGGAAGGAACCAGGGCATCTTAAAAGATAGCACCTCATTCCAAGAAATAATAGTGAAATAATGTAGCAAACAGTTCATGTGAACTGATCTTTAATTAAAGATGACCCATTTATATTTATGTTCATTAGGGATATTGGTCTGTAATTTGCTTTTAATGTCTTTGACTGGATCTGGCATTAGAGTAATCCTGGACTCATAGAATGGGAAACATTTCCTCCGCTTCTATTTTCTGGAAGAGGTTGTGTAGAATTGGTATTATTTCTTCTGTAAATGTTTGGTAGAATTCACCAGTGAAATCATTTGGACCTGGAGTTTTCTTGGTTGCAGAAGATAATCAGGCCTTAGGAATATTTCAAGTGTGAGTTAAATGACTTAAGAGCAGAATTTACTTTTTATGTGTCATAGTAAAGAAGACCAGTTAGGTTGTCAAGCCCTTAAATGCATGTAATGCTGATGCTTGGGTGCATATTTCTTACACATATCTCCTGCCAGAGTTTACACAGTACCATTGCCTTTGATCTGTAAAAGTTGTAGCACTTCACATCTCAATACTATATTATTCTACACTTTTTACACTCACCACTGATATACTCAGTGTGTTTCTTTGCTTCCCATTTTCCTAAAGTAAAAGGTGGACATGGTTGACAAGTATCTTTTTATTTATTTATTTATTTTATTTTTGCGGTGTGCGGGCCTCTCACTGTTGTGGCCTCTCCCGTTGCGGAGCACAGGCTCCGGACACGCAGGCTCAGCGGCCATGGCTCACGGGCCCAGCCGCTCTGCGGCATGTGGGATCTTCCCGGACCGGGGCACGAACCCGTGTCCCCTGCATCGGCAGGCGAACTCTCAACCACTGCGCCACCAGGGAAGTCCCGACAAGTATCTTTTGAATAGCCAAAGATATGATATAAAAACTCGTTTAAAAAAAAACACAAAAGAAAAACCTCTGTGGGATTCCCTGGTGGTCCAGTGGTTAGTACTTGGCGCTTTCACTGCCATGGCCTGGGTTCAATCCCTGGTCGGGGAAATAAGATCCTACAAGCCGCACAGCACGGCCAAAAAAAAAAAAAAACAACACCTCTAAATAATACTTTTTATTCTACTCTTCTACCCTTCCAAAGTGTGCTTGAATTTTGGATTGTGGAGGGAAGGTATTAGATAATATTTCAAAACCGGTTCCACCGAGTTTTGTGAGCACGGATTACTCTAAGCCTCACTTCCAAGCTGCCGAAATCATGCATTTATTTTGAGTGTTAAATAAATCTATGTGAAGTGCTTGGTGTATGTACAGTGCATAGTAAGTGCTCAGTAGCCATTTAATAATCATCTCTGGGAGAACTGAGTCAGGATTGTGATCAGAAGGTTCTGTTCCAGGCAAAGCTTAGATATGGGCAGTTCTTTTGTGGCAGCTGAGGCCACCTGCACAGAACCTTTTAAAGAGGAAAGAAAGAAAGGTGTGCTGTACTTGGTACCTGATCTTGCACATATCAGGTACTCTTTGACACCACCTGCAGCTTACCTGGCCCTGTTGCATTGTGATGTTTGAAAGACAGCTTACAGATGTTTGTTTATGCTGTCCTGTGCTTTCACAGTCATTTGAAAAAGACCAGTTAGTATGCAATTTTGTTACCAACCCCCAGTCCAATTCATATTTATTAGATTTCTATTACGTATGTGTCTGGGACTTAGGGGCTTAAATCAATTGATCCATAAATAGTTTAAGAAAAACTTACTTCGGAAGAGAAACTTTCCCTAAGTAAATTATACCTAGAGACTAGAAAAGGGCTTGCCATATTTCATTCTTATTTAGATAGCTTTTGGGTTATATTATTTGTTGGAGGTCTGCTTTCAATTCTCTTGAAAATCGATTGTGGAAGGTTCAGAATCCAGATCAGTAGGAAGGAGAGATTTTACATCCTTTGTTTTCACCCTCCCTTGGATGATGTTAAAGCAAAAAGCCTGCATCTTGATTGCTGTTCTGTCCTGTTTCTGGTGAAAATTATTCTTGAAGTTTACGATTCAGACAGAAGCGCTTGATGCAATCACAGCTAAAGCAGGTGTAAGTTGGCCTGCATTTTAAACTATTTTCTATAATGCTTGACCCTAGTGGCAGTGAATGGAGTCCATTACTGTCCTGGAATGAGAAACAGTTTCGTGTGAATGTTAATGTCAATAGGAAAACTTTCCTGAATTTCATAGGGGAGAAAGATATCTAAAATTTAGTAGTGTAGTAGAGCTTTCCTTTCTCTTTTTCTATTCCTTTACTTTTTCTTCTTTTGGCTGCGCCATGTGGCATGAGGGAATCTTATTAGTTCCCCGACCAGGGTTTGAACCCATGCCCCCTGATTGGGACTTCAGAGTCTTAACTACTGGACCGCCAGGGAAGTCCCCTCTATTCCTTTCCGTTATATGTAATATTATAATTGTATTTTCTTCCAAAATAATGTGAATGGATTGGTGGTATTTTTGCATTCTCTTCAATTGCCCCTCAAGGGCCTTTCAATCCCAAGTTGACCACATGCTCTTTGGAGAGAGTACTGGACTGGGAAGCAGCATTTCCACATTTCTGTGCCCATGTGAACCATATTGCCTCAGTTTCCTCATCTGTAAAATGAGAAAATGAGAGTAGATTGTCTTTTTCTTGTTGTTGATAACTTTAGTCACCATGCTGTACTTTATATCCCCAGGACTTATTTATCATATGACTGGAATTTTGTACCTTTTGATCACCTTCACCCATTTCACCATTCCTCTTTAGCTTAAGATGACATGATTCCATCTGTCCAAAATAGATTGCTTAAAGGGGGGAGTTTTTTCCTTGTACACTTCTAAAATTATTTGGAGCTTGCCTTTTAAAACCTGTGCTAGCATTACAATAATCAGGAAGACACTGGTGTGCATTGGGAGGTGTATAGGCTGCTACTTGGTGTAGGAGGGATTTGAATTCCTGCCATTTAAACTCCTAGGTTAGTAGTTTTATTTTGGTTTTTGGATAAGAACTGCAGTTAATGTGCTCAGATACCATTAAGGGTAGGTTCTGTGTGAAGAGTTTTAGGTGTATTTCAGTAAATACAACATTGTATATTATTAACTAACCTGGTAGTAAGGTGTGTGTTTGGTTCTTAATTTTTCTAATGAATTTTCAGTAACTTCCGATTGATTGTTCCCTCCCCTTATCTTTGCCTTTTCCTACTTCCTTCTATTACCTACTTCTTTCTGTTACCTCCTTCCTGAGAAAAGGCAAATGATAGTCATCAAATTTTCTAAGCAACTTAAAATGTTGACGTGAAAGTCATTCATCAACTAAGTGAGAAGTTTTTGTTTTTTACTTTAAATTTGCTTTGGGATTATTTAGAATCTGTTCTTTTAGTAAAAGCACAGAATCCATTTGTAATATCTGCTCTCAGTTGGGAAGTTTTCCCCAGGCTCAAATTTTGTATTTCAAAAAGCAGGCTTCCTATAAATTGACATTGTAGAGAGAATACATTTAGTATTTACTTGAGAAAAGGAGTTCAGCTATGAGCTGTTCCTGTTCAACATTGTGTAAAAAATGAGAATATGTTTAGTTTGGGCTTTTTCTCCCAAGACACTTAGATCTTTGAGGAGTCATAGGGATGTGGACATAGCAAGAAAGCGGTAGCTTTGGTGACTTAGGTTAGGGTAGAAGTTTGCTGGATTTTGTGCCTGGGCTCTTTGGCTTGGCTTTCAAATGGTGATAGTTAAAGTATGCTGCTGCTCAGTAGCTTGACCACTGAGGCGTTTCTTTCTCTCATTCATCTGTCCATCTCCCAGAAGATGAAAAGGCCAAGCGAGAATCTGTGTCTCCCTGGACTGTGGAAGGTGATATCAACACTGACCCATGGGCAGGTTATCGATATACTGGTAAACTCAGACCACATTATCCACTGGTGAGTAAATAAGGTAATAAAAATTTAACATTCTTTTAAACCAATTTTCAGTTTCCTAATAATGATACTTAATAATTTGTATTCCAATTATGAATCATGTGATCAAGATTAAGTTTACATTCTAGCTTTTTAACTTTTATGGTACATTATTTAGAAGTTAGTAGGGATAATTGGCAATCATGGATGAAGTAGAAAAATTTGAGATGAAGGATTCTTTAATATTTAAGAAAGAATGAGGGAGAATAGATATTTTTAGGCCAACATAATGGTAGTGTATATTACTACTTCTCTAAAATTTTTTCAGCGTGATATTCTTCTACCTTAAGTTTGATATGGCTTTTCTGCCACTCCTGTTCCTTCCAGCGTTCTTGGCAGACTGACTTCAGAGTCTTAACCTAGGAATTGACTTAAGTTGAAATTTATTTGTCATTCTCAAATACTTAAATTCTTTTTACTGTTGTTTTCTTTTTATAAAAGGGATATATTGGGGCTTCCCTGGTAGCACAGTGATTGAGAGTCCACCTGCCGATGCAGGGGACGCGGGTTCGTGCCCCGGTCCGGGAAGATCCCATATGCCGCGGAGCAGCTGGGCCTGTGAGCCATGGCAGCTGAGCCTGGGCGTCCGGAGCCTGTGCTCCGCAACAGGAGAGGCTACAACAGTGAGAGGCCCGCGTACCGCAAAAAAAAAAAAAAGAGAGATACATCTTTAATTTTTAAAATTTGGAAAAATATCAAAGATATAAGAAAGTTTAATTGTAGCTCCCAGAGATAATGTCCAGGAACATATTGGTGTACATTTACTTTGAGACATCATTTTGTTACTGATTGTGGTTCACCAATTTGTTTGGAACAACATGGGCACCTTCCTTGTCTGCATGTAATCTTAAATCTTTAATGGCTTCTGTCACTCTCCCCATTCCTTACATATCCTGGGAAAGGGGGTGGCATTAGCACTAGGCTCGATCTTCACAAAACAGATATGTTGTGATATTTAAGAGGTCATTTAAAACTTTTTTTTTCATTTAAGTCAGCGGTCCCCAGCCTTTTTGGCACCAGGGACTGGTTTCATGGAAGACAGTTTTTCCACGGGGCAGGGTCTGGGGGGTGGTTCAGGCGCTTCTGTGAGTGATGGGGAGCGGCAGGTGAAGCTTCACCGCTCACCTCCTGCTGTGCTGTACGGGTCTCTGGCCAGGTGTTGGGGACCCCTGATTTAAATGAAATGAATGAACTTTTGAATTTGGTGTTTATTCCCCCACTTTTATTTTCTTTGTTAGTAGGTTTTTTTTTTTTTTTTTTTTTGCGGTACGCGGGCCTCTCACTGTTGTGGCCTCTCCCGTTGCGGAGCACAGGCTCCGGATGCGCAGGCTCAGCAGCCATAGCTCACGGGCCCAGCCGCTCCGCGGCATGTGGGATCTTCCCGGACCGGGGCACGAACCCATGTGCCCTGCATCAGCAGGCAGACTCTCAACCACTGCACCACCAGGGAAGCCCTGTTAGTAGATTTTAATAATGAAAGTTACTTTCATGTTTGAATCGGATACATCTAACCTCTTCGTTTTTTTTCAGATGCCAACAAGGCCAGTGCCAAGTTATATTCAAAGACCAGATTATGCTGATCACCCTTTAGGTAAATTCTGCTGTGCTGTTTCTTCATATTTCAACTTGTGGGCTTGCTGACTACTACAGAGGAAAAGAGTGCTGTTTTAGTAGAAAAGTTTCAGTGCTGGATTTCTAATAAATGTAAATATGTTTTTTCAAGGCACACTAGAACATTTGAGAGCATTAAAGATTCTTTCCTCTCATTAGAAATCTAATCAATTCTGAAAACATTGTTTATGTGGCTGTTAAAGGCTACATTCAACATAATATTGTATTTAGTGTTGTTATATCAAATTCTAGATTTTAAAAATAGTTTTGATTTTAGCATGTTTTCCAACCTTAATTAAATAATATCCATTTAGGAAATAACAGATGGTGGAGGCCTTGAATGCATGCCTAACTGAAGACTCTGGACTGTAGCAGTAATAGACATAGTAGTAATGGTGATGATAATAGTAGTGGTGGTGATGCTGATGATTCTATAACTGATATTTTTTCATAACTGTGTGTCAGGCCCTGTGCCAACCTCTTTGCATGTATTACTCCATTTAATACTTTCAACACTCCTGGGGTGGGTTCTATTGTCTTCTCCCTTTATGGTTAATGATAGTGAGACATGCAGAGAAGATAGGTGCTTTACAGCATAGGCTAAAGTTGAATTATGTGAAATTACTGAGTTTGCTTGTCAAAAATGGTTGAATGTGGTTTAATCTACTGAGCTAAGCTACCTTTGCTTTTTTCTCGAAGAAAAAAGGGAACTGTATTAAGTCCTTATGAATATAATTTGAAAATTTAGTTAAACTCCACTATTTCAGATGAATTGAAAGAAAAGAGTCTGAATGATAGAATACTGTTGAGGATGTATACTTTCATTGCACTGTATTTAATATTCTTGAATATAGTTTTAAATTGTATTTTTAAAGAGTACATAGATAAGGTAAATTGTAATAGGATAAAATGTTGCACAGTGAAAAGTGAGTACCTTTCCTCAGAAGTAATCACTATTAATGATTTCTTGTAGAACTTTTCAGAGATATTTGTTGTGTGTACACAAATTAACACGCCCCCACCCAATTATACACAAAACGAACAAACTATACCTTTTCACCTTGCTCTGTTATATTTTATGTTGTAAATATTCCATATAATCCGATATAAAACCATTTTTTTCTTTTTAATGACTGAAGTATTCCATTATGTGGACATGTTACAGTTTATTAAACCAGACTCCTACTAATGTATGTTTAGATTATTTCCAGGTTTTTACTTCTAACAATTTGACTGCAGGAACTGTTCTTATAATTACATATTTGTACACATGTTGAGAGTGTTTCTATAGGTTAACTGCCTGAAGTGAAATAGCTAGATCACAGGATACATGCATTTTTTAAAATTTTGAGAGGTATTATAAATCCCAGAGATTTTTTTGCCAGATAAAAACATATGAGAGTCGCTTTCCCTGTATCTTTTTTTCTTTTTAAATAAATTTATTTATTTTTGGCTACATTGGGTCTTCGTTGCTGCGCACGGGCTTTCTCTAGTTGCCGTGAGCGGGGGCTACTCTTCATTGCGGTGTATGGGCTTCTCATTGCAGTGGCTTCTCCTGTTGCGGAGCACAGGCTCTAGGCACGTGGGCTTCAGTAGTTGTGGCACACGGGCTTAGTTGCTCCCTGGCATGTGGGATCTTCCCGGACCAGGGCTCAAACCCGTGTCCCCTGCGTTGGCAGGCGGATTTTTAACCACTGAGCCACCTGGGAAGTCCTCTTTTCCTATATCTTCCCCAGCTTAGAATCTTACCAAGTTTTGCGATCTGTGCTAATTTGAAAGATGAAAAATGGTATTTTGCAGTTTTTTTAATTTGCATTTTGAGTAAGGCTGAGCATCTCTATATTTTAAAAAATCATTTGTATTTTTTTTCCTTTTGAACTGTCTATTCATATCCTTAGACTTTTTTCCCCCCAGTTAGATTACTTAGTTTTTTCCATACTGACTTATAAATGCTCTTTCTATATTAAGGAAAATAATCTCTTGATGTATGTACTATGAAATGTTTTCTCCCAGTCAAGCAGTTACATTTTTGTCTTTGTAACATTACATTTATGACAAACTTTCAACATTCTTCTGTAGTAAAATTCATCAGTGTTTTCTTATAAGGTGCCTGTGGCTTTATGACCTAGAAAGACCTTTTGGGTTCAGAGAGTATAAAAATATTTTCCCATGTTTTCTTCTATTTCTATAGTTTTACTCTTCTTCTGTGTGTGATAAAATTTTTGGCCCTTCTGAAACTTATTTATCTTTGGGGTTAAGTAGGGATGCAACTTTATTTTTTTCCCAGCAGAATATCTGGTTGTGACATCACGAGTTATTTTTAAAAATTAGTCTTTCTTACTGATTTAAAATGCAAGCTGTATCACTATATTAAACCTTCACGTCTTTAGGTTTTTGGATTCTGTTCTGTTTCATTAACCCATCTGTCTAATCATATGCCATTGCCAAACTCTTAATTATTACAGCTATATCATGTTTTAATACTTGATAGGCCTTGTTGCCCCCGCCTTTCCTCATTTTCAGAATTTTCCTGGCTGTTCTTGCATGTTTGTTTTTCTATGTGAAATTTAGAATCAGCTTGTCTGGTTCCCACAAATGTCCTGTTGCCATTTTTTATTGGGATAGTATTAAATTTATAGACTAATTTTGGAAGAATTGACACCTTTACAATATTGAGTCTTCCTATCCAAGAACAGGGTATGTTTTTCTTTCCTTCATTAGGCCTTTTTAATGTTAAGTTATTCCTGGATACTTTATCTTTTTAAGTTATTCTTGTGAATATAATATCTTCTGTATTTTTTGCTTGTTTGTATATGGGAAAGTTATTGATTTTTATATATTTTTCTTATCTGCCAACTTGCTGAATTCTTATTTCTAGTCATTTACCAGGTATTCCCTTGTTCTAGGGATATATAATCATATCTGAAATTGATAAGGAGTTTTTCCTTTTCTTCCTAATTTTATATGTCTTGCTTCTTTCTCTCGTTTAGTACATCTGCTAGTATTGTCAGAACAGTGCTAAAAATACTAGTGCTGATAGTGGGCATTCCATGATGTTGGTTCTTGGCTTGAGATTTATATTTATCATGTAAAAGTGGTAGCTGGCTATGTTATCAGAATTATCTTTCTAGATGATCATTTATTTTTCATTACTTAATCTATGGCTATGATGAATTATATTAATAGTTTAATATTGAACTATCCTTGCCTTTCCAATATGAATCTCACTGAAGTCATGCTGTACTATGTTTTCTGGATTCTGTTTGATAATATTTTATTTGGTATTGTTATATCAGCATTTATAAAAAGAGTAGTTTATGGTTATATTCTTTTTGTCAGATTTTGAAATAATTATTATACTGGCTTTAATGCTTTTAAATGTATGAATAACTTCAATTAAGCTAATTTTATTAGTGAAAATTCTTAGGGCAGTATTTTTCAAACTTTTTTGACTATGACCCAGAGAACTGTATTTTATAGCATGATCTGTGTATATGTGTGTGTGTATAAATTAACAGTCAAACATTTTACAACAGCACTTACTTGCTTACTTACTTACTTACCCTGTATGATATAGTCTGTTATTTTCTATTCCATTTATTTACTATAAAAAATATTAGTCATAGCCCACTAACAGCCACTAAAGGGTCACAAACTGCCATTTAAAAAACACTGACTTAGGTTCCGGTTTCAAAAAAGAAATGAGTGTAATTAATTTATCAGTTGTTGATGATATACTTGCTTCATGAGATGATGATCATGAAAACAGTTATAAATTGTATGGTGCTCTTCAAATGAGAATCATTTACTGACCTTATTAACACACTCCCTGGCAAATAATAAGTACTCCATCTTGAATGATTTCTCATAGATTTAGAAATTTGTTCTTTAAAATTGTTCTTTCAGTTTGTTTAGCAAATTTCATGTTGCAAGTAGTTTTTCAGAAAACCTGACCTGGACCCTCCCATATTATGAAATACCATTGTGTGAAATAGTGAGACCTGACTATTATTATATCACCTAGGGGATAATTACGCTAATATATACTACGTCTTTTTGTTCATTTTGGTTTTACTTACTGATTTTCTTTACCAGGAATGTCTGAATCTGAGCAGGCTCTTAAAGGTACTTCTCAAATTAAGTTACTCTCATCTGAAGATATAGAAGGGATGCGACTCGTATGTAGGGTAAGAGTTTTTTTCTCCCGCCCATGGGATAGAACATGTTTAAGTAGTTATAACAGATGAAGTCAATGATTTGCTCATTTATAAACGTAGCAAATGTTACATAGTAAAACTGTGACTAGCCATATTTACTTTATTTTTAAATTTATTTACTTTTTGAAGTATAGTTGATTTACAATGTTGTGTTAATTTCTGCTGTACAGCAAAGTGACTCAGTTATACATACATTCTTTTTTATATTCTTTTCCATTATGGTTTATTCCAGGATATTGAATATAGTTCCCTGTGCTGTACAGTAGGACCTTGTTGTTTATCCATTCTACATGTAATAGTTATTTTCTGTGGTTCTTTGAGGAAAATCATTCATCTATTCTTTTATTTCCCTCCCTTCCCTTCCCCGTTGTAGAACTGTGAGAAGCTTCAAACTTCATCAGTTCATTATTGTTTAGATTACTTAGGATGTGCATTTTCACATAGAAATCAGTCAGATGTACTTATTAAGCTATTTTCTAGTTAGCCCAATTTTATTTATATGTTTACACACACATGCATACACTTTTATTAATGGGTGTTAGAAATACATACAAATGGTTGTAAACTGAAAATTCAGGATTATAATATGCAAAGTGAGGTTCGTATTATCAATATCCTACAAAATCTTAGTCCAAAGGGTACAGATTTCTATTTCTATTTCATTTCTTCTTGAATGTATGAAGTGTTTCTCTTTTACAGCTTGCCAGAGAAGTACTGGACATTGCTGCTGATATGATTAAACCAGGTGTAACTACTGAAGAAATAGATCATGCTGTACACTTAGTAAGAATTTTAATTTTATGCTTTGAAAAATTTTTTCATACTGTTTAGTCTAAAACATTAAAGTAAAAAATTAAGTAAAAATTAAGTAAACCTAAGTTCTGAATATCTACACTTGGCTAATTTGAAAGCAAAGTTTTCACTTTGTTTCAAATATAGGAAGTATTCAACAGTCATTATTCCCATCTTTAAGTATCTGTGGTATTGGGGTCTGAGGTAAGCTTGAAATATCTTGTTTCTGAAACCTCACATTTCATAACATTTTAGTTTAGCTTTTATAAGATGATTAGCTTTATTAGCGCTTTAAGTAAATCACACTACCACATGCATCAAATATTTTGAAATAAAAAAGAATATAACTTCTGAAACTAGATTAGTAGGAAAACATCTTCCTTTTTATATCTGTAATAACAAGGCCACAAACAGACCAGATACATGTTTGTAGTAAATATGGTATAGGTATACTTTTAAAATAAAGATTGCTTATCCACCAAAGAGAGACCTTAAAACCCTTTAGTAAATAAATATTCATGATCATAAAAAAAACAAAAAAAAAATACCCTACAGTAGATGAGTACATATATGATATGATTAGGTTGTTCATAGTAGAAGAGCAATAATTAGTTAATAAATCACATGGAAAACTAGTTAAACCTGCTCTGGTAATCAAACAAATGCAAGTCATAAAGACCTACTAAATTAGTAAGTATTTTAAAGATGTTTATGTCCATTGCCTACGGGAAGATGGTGAAATTGGTACTCCTTTGCATGGTGGTGGTATTGTAAATTGGAACTATCCTTTTGGAAGGAAATTTGACAATGTGTCTTGAGCTATAAAAATGTTTAGAACATTTTTTCATTTGGAATTTTATAAATCCTGATTTTTGGGTATTGTTCCATGTTATAAAGTACAGTTGACCCTTGAACAACACAGGTTTGAACTGCATGGATCTTTTTTTTTTTTTTTTTTTTAGTATTTATTTATTTATTTGGTTGCACCAGGTCTTAGTTGCAGTGGGCTCCTTAGTTGCAGCTCCAGGGCTCCTTAGTTGCTGCTCACCAGCTCCTTAGTTGTGACAGGTGAGCTCCTTAGTTGTGGCATGCATGTGGGATCTAGTTCCCTGACCAGGGATCGAACCCGGGCCCCCTGCATTGGGAGCGCAGAGTCTTATCCACTGCGCCACCAGGGAAGTCCCTGCATGGATCTTTTCATGTGATGAAAAAGATCTTTCATCTTTTTTTAATAAATATATATATCTACTGTAAATGTATTTTCTCTTCCTTTTGATTTTTAAAAAAAATTTAATTAAAAATTAAAATAATTCTTTGGCCTCACCACGTGGCATTCTTTTTTTTCTTATGATTTTTAGAATAGTATTTTCTTTTCTCTAGCTTGCTTTATTGTAAGAGTACAGTATATAATACAAAGAATTATATAATATAAAGAATACAGTATATAACACATACAAAATATGTGTTAAACTGTCTGTTATTGGTAAGGTCAACAGTAGGGTATTAGTAAAGTTTTGCGGGAGTCAAGTTATATGTGGAATTTGGACTGCGCAGGGGGTCAGTGCCCCTCCCCCTCCCCCTCCATCCTTCCCCCACCCCCTGTGGCCCCAGGTTGTTCGTGTCAGCTGTATGTGGTATGCATTAATAGCAGTTTGAATGCTTCCTATAGGCCAGGTGCTCTTTTACGTGCTTCTTTTATTAACTCATTTAATTTCCCCAGCAACTCAATGAGATAGATGCTACTGTCATCTCCATCTTATAGATAAGGAAACTGAGGCAGAGAGAGGTTAAGTTGCCCAGGGTTACACAACTTGTAAGTAATGGAGTTGGCATTTTCAGTCAACGCAATCTGCTTCTGTGTGCTCTTAACTAGTATTTATACTGTTGTAAGAAATACAGAAGCATATCGTTAAATATAAGGAAAAATGATAGGCATGTAGTTATTGATCATAATATTTTTTTGTAATTGAGGAAACTAATATAAATTTTCAATACTAGAATTGCCAATAAAATTATAGTACA
Source organism: Monodon monoceros (assembly GCF_005190385.1). Lineage (NCBI taxonomy): Eukaryota > Metazoa > Chordata > Mammalia > Artiodactyla > Monodontidae > Monodon > Monodon monoceros. Next base: position 17,136,440 of record NW_021703777.1, read on the forward strand.
TTCCACAAAGTGTATTCTAGGCAACTATTTTAAAATTATTTGTAGGAAGGCTGTGGCAATGTGGAAAGAGAAATTATGTATGCTATGACTACCACTGTATAAAAACATCCAAGTAAAATAAGACTTATTTATGGGGAACCAGATCATTTTCTTAGAGTTTCTTTTGTTGTTCCACATGAATGTAGTGGTTAAAATGTCTCAGGGAATACTTTACCATCTCTTAATTATTACTAGTATTTATTTTTATTTTTATTACTTTTATTTTATTATTAGGGATAGAGGCTTGTTTCTATATAAGAAATTATAATTACATTAAGTGTGCACATTAATTTAAAATTTAAATAATATGTTTTTAATAAGGAGTAGGTAATTCTAAAATAAAATCTTCATATAGTGACATCTGTATATGTAAATATTTGAAATATGTGAATTTTCTTTTCCTTTGCGATTATCAAGTAAACTGGTTTGCCTGTGGTCTGACTTATAAACCCTACTATTTATCTGCTGTTTAAGGTAATAGCTACTAGTATTTCTAAAATAAAATCTTAAATAAGTTCTTCATTAGGAGCATTTGTACAACAAAATTTTCCACGTTTTTCAAATTTTAAAATGATTAATTGTATACAGATTAACTTTTTCTTTGGCACATTCCAGATTATTCTCTCCATATTTTTAATTTATTATAGGCATGCATTGCAAGAAATTGCTATCCTTCTCCCCTGAATTATTATAATTTCCCAAAGTCTTGTTGTACTTCAGTGAATGAGGTGATCTGCCATGGAATTCCAGACAGACGGCCCTTGCAAGAAGGTGATATTGTTAATGGTAAGAAATAAGTGTGACTTTTGTCACAGTTAGCAAAGAAACAGCAAGGCTTTGGGAGCCTAACAGTGACTTGCATTTTCTTCACTTGCTTCCTGTCTTTTACTTTTGTCATATTTAAAACTTAAAATAAATTGAAAATCTCTGGAAACCTATTTTATGGTTTTAAGATGTTTACCTGCTTTCAAGGTGCTTCTAGTATGATGTGCTTGATACAGGTTCTTTAATGCAGATGACCATTATGTGATTGGTAAGTAGGGGAAAGATGTCAGTGAAGTGTGGAAGTAATGCTGATTCAAGTGGGATTTTTTTTTGCTTATTCCTTTTAGTCCACTATTGGTTTTGAAGAAATCAGGGCAGGCTTTCTTACAGATAAAGAGAAATCATTAGTAATATATGAAGCTCTTAAGAAAAAAAGCTAAAAATTCTGCAGAAGTATTGTCCTTGATGTAAGAAGTTCAGAAAGTGGCTTTAGGGACCACTGTGTTAAGCTATTTTGGGAAACCCCAAGTGCAGAGAAAGAAGCTGCAAAAAACATTTTCCTCTGTGATTGAAAAAATGTTGATGAATTAGGCTCCCCTCGATGGTATTTTTAATATTGATGAACTTGGTCTCTTTAGTAATCAGATATCTTCAAGGATCTATATATCAAACAAGGAAGCCTGAGCCCAGGTGTTAAAGGCTACAGAGAACGGACCAACTGTGATGCTGGCTGTGAATGGTAGTGGGGACTTGACCAACACCGTTTTTTTTTTTTGTTTTTTTGTTTGTTTTTTGGCGGTACATGGGGCTCTCACTGTTGTGGCCTCTCCCGTTGTGGAGCACAGGCTCCGGACGCGCAGGCCCAGCGGCCATGGCTCACGGGCCCAGCCGCTCCGCGGCATGTGGGATCCTCCCGGACCAGGGCACGAACCCATGTCCCCTGCATCGGCAGGAGGACTCTCAACCACTGCACCACCAGGGAAGCCCTGACACTGTTTTTATATGAATTGTTTTTGCTTCAGTTAGAGTATCTGTTTATAAAGTTCCATAAGTTTTGAGGGGTCTGCCCAATGCTGTTTTTCATACATAAGCCTTATTATTTTTATTACACACATAATGTGCGAGGTTTTTCAGGAACGTGAATGTTGTGCTAGAGCCAACACACCTATATTGCGATATTTTAAGTGGATTGAAAATTTATGGTGTAAGAATACTCATTTAATGTGCTTTGTAGCATACATTTAGTGTAGTTTAGTGGTGTGGTGGTAATCTGTATTTTTAAACATGGGAATAGTCACAAATCAGTGAAAGGCAAATGAGCCTTTGAAAAATAAGTGTAGAATAGTGTAAATGTTTCTATTTATTGATTCATTAGGACGAGGAAAAAGTCGTTAAAGATAACTAATGAAAGCAGTATTTCCTGTTTAATGTCAAAACGTGGCAAAGTCCTTCATTTAATGTTCTTAACTTGGGTCATTGATCTTGCATGAATGTATCCGGGGATACATTTTTCTTCTGCTGTAAACGATCTAACCACTGCTGTAAGAGTATTAAAGCCCACCGTCTGGCTTGTGCTGCGAGACCACGGACCTGTTTTCCACAGTGAGTTCATTTGCATTACAGACAAGAAGTGTCTCTTGGCCATTAAGTATGTATTCATTGGTGTCACTTGTGAATGCAGAAGTTATCTTTCTCATTAAGCTGCTTGATTCTGTCATGTTGGAGAAAGTTAACTTCAATTTTGAGATAAAAAACAAGTGTGGTCTTTATGTTTGCACATTCTTTTGCAGTGGACATCACTCTTTATCGCAATGGTTATCATGGGGACCTGAATGAGACGTTTTTTGTTGGAGACGTGGATGAGGGAGCTCGGAAACTGGTTCAGACCACGTATGAGTGCCTGATGCAAGCCATTGATGCAGGTCAGGCTCAGTGCTGGGCACCCGCTGGAGCTACTGTGTGGTGTGGGCCTTGAGTGACCTGTCACTATACTGTGCATGCCTAATCACTCCCAGCTGTGCCTCTACCCTACCTGAGTTAGCTTTGGGTTTGGCAGTAGTAGGTTTAAGGATGATTTGGGAATCCCTTGATGAGGATGGACCGGACTATTGCTTATTCCTTTGACTCTTCTATGATTTATCTTCCTTTTCTCTGGCTGATAAATGAGGAGGAATGCGTGGATACTTTTTTTTTTTTTTAACGTCTTTATTGGAATATAATTTCTTTACAATGTTGTGTTAGTTTCTGCTGTAAAACAAGGTGAATCAGCTATACATATACATATATCCCCCTATCTCCTCCCTCTTGCGTCTCCCTCCCACCCTCCCTATCCCACCCCTCTAGGTGGTCACAAAGCACCGAGCTGATCTCCCTGTGCTATGCAGCTGCTTCCCACTAGCTAGTTATTTTACATTTGGTAGTGTATATATGTCAATGCTACTCTCTCACTTCGTCCCAGCTTACCCTTCACCCTCCCCATGTCCTCAAGTCCATTCTCTATGTCTGCGTCTTTATTCCTGTCCTGCCCCTAGGTTCATCAGAACCATTGTTTTTAGATTCCATATATATATGTGTTAACATACAGTATTTGTTCTTCTCTTTCTGACTTGTGGATAGTTCTTGAGTGCAACTTTTCTCCTACTTTTTAATTATTTTGTGAAAGAATGTGTTAGATTATAAGAGAAAAATGAGTGATCTTCCTTTACATTTGTCTCTCCTTTTTTGTTTTTTAATCTCTCTTCTCCAGAGGTGTCCACTTTTTTTTTTTTTAAATAAATTTACTGATTTTTGGCTGCGTTGGGTCTTTGTTGCTGCGCGCAGGCTTTCTCTAGCTGCGGCGAGCGGGGGCTACTCTTCGTTGCAGTGCGTGAGCTTCTCATTGTGGTGGCTTCTCTTGTTGCGGAGCACGGGCTCTAGGCACACGGGCTCAGTACTTGTGGCTTGCGGGCTGTAGAGCGCAGGCTCAGTAGTTGTGGCGCACGGGCTTAGTTGCTCTGCGTCATGTGGGATCTTCCCGGACCAGGGCTTGAACCCCTGTCCCCTGCATTGGCAGGTGGATTCTTAACCTCTGCGCCACCAGGGAAGTCCCCAGAGGTGACCACTTTTAACATTTAGGATTTTTTCTCTACAGTACGTTAATACACACATAGAAACACACATAACTGTATGTATGTGTTTAGTTAGGTTAAACGGAATCATAAGATTTGCGGTATTCTATAATTTGGTACTTTTCAACCAGTAATATCTTAGAGGTCTTTCCATATTAGAATACGTACGTACCTGTATGCATAGATCTCCATTCTTTTAATGGCTGTATATTATATTCCGCAGTATAAAAATTTCTACAGCTATTCCCCTACTGGATTTTGGTGTTTTCCATATATCTTGCTATTGCAGTGAATAATATCTTTGGGTAGAGGTGTATTTCTGTGGGATTTTTCTCACATACAACAGTTCATCCAGGTTTTTTAAAATTTATGCCATATCTTGTGAGGAAAGAGAAGGAGAGTCTTGTTGCAAATGTTAACAGACTATTACAAAGGACAGTTTGAGGGCAAATAACTTTTCAGTTAAAATCCACAGCATTTCAACCTTATTGTTCAGTGTATTATCCACCCCCTACCCCCTGTTAAATAAATCTGATATATCATCAACAATGTATTGGACAGGACAGGGTTCTTAGGCAAAAATATAGGATATGATGCGGTTTTTACTAATTTAATGAAGTCAGAGGAATGAAAAATGAAAGCATGTGATTGTATATCAATATGTGAGATATTCTTTTCCTTATTTTTCACTGTTGATTATACTTAAAAACTTCGATATTCTCTGTGGTATTGTGAGATGAGGACTTTAATATTTAGTTTCTCATTTTGGAAGCTTTAGTTTTAAATCATTTTTAGGATTTCTGTGTTCAATGTTTATGTCCCTTTTGCTTCTCTGTGAGTTGATTGAAATAACCAGACAGCTGGAATGTTGTTTTACAGTGACAGAGGAATAAAAGTTGCTAAGAAACTACAAGAAACCAAAGTCTTCATTAACAGTAGACAGGAAAGAATAGAAGTTGCTTCATTCTCTGGAAAGTGCTATTAACACTTTTGTATGTATCATTCCTGCCTCTTGTTTTCCAATAATTTAGCTGCCCACCCTGGTGCAGAGCACTAGAGAGCTTGACCAGCTATGAAATTAGCCTTCTAGAATAGGGCTTCTCAGTCTACATGCTAATGGCATTTTGAGTCTGATAATTCTTTGCTGTGGGAGCCTGTCCTGCGTACTGTAGGATGCTTCGCAGCATTCCTGGTCTCTACCCACTAGAGGCCGTTTGCACCACCACTCCTCGTTGTGACAACCAGAAATGTCTCCACATATTATGAAGTGTACTTCCCTGGGACCAGAATTCCCTCTGGCTTGAGAATTAGGGGAGAAGTCTCCTCTCACCCTCCGTCATTGTTGTTGAACAGTTTCTTATGTCTTGTGCACCATGGTTAAAATTTTCCTTTCCTCCCTGCTGACTGGGGCTGATAGGACGGCTTGGATGGAAATGCAAGAAAATCATTATGCAAGTCAGCATGTTCCTCAAAAATCATTAACCTCCCGCCCCCCCCAAAAAAGTCAAGCTGGAACATGTGGTTAAGAGCAAGTAAATGTTATGAAAATGATGCCTTGAGCCGTTCACCTGGAAATTTGATTGATGGGAGAGGATGTGTTGTGCCTGCGCCTCAGGTTGGAGATGAGAGAGGCACAGTAGGGGACTGTAGGGCGTGGGAGGACCCCCAGAACCGTGGCCGGGTTCCCTAGGAGTCTCCATGCTAGGAGAGCTGTAGCAGCAATAAGAACCTCTTCTTTGGGTTTTTATTTAAACAGTGGTAAAAGTCATAAAAATTAAACGGGGCTGGAAATACACAGTGAGAAGTACCTTTCTACATCCTACTCGTAGGACCTTCTGCAGAGGCAACTATGAATAATTTGAGAACCACTTTCATGGGGATAAAGAAGCCCAGGGGAAGTAATTCTTTGAGAAATTGACCAGACTAAAACTGAGGACAAGTCAAGTTCCTTTTTGGACATTCCTTTTTCTCCTGATGCTCTTTCCTCTCTTATCTCTTCTGCTCGCTTTAATGGAAAGCACACTGACCTTAGGGAAGACGAGGAAGAGAAGTGTGTGTTCCATTCTCTTGTTTATTCAGAGAGCAAGCGGTGCCTCTCCCAACCCCTTACTGCTGCACACACCCTCTTCTTCTGCAGCAAAGGAGGAAACCCAGGTGCTGCTGGCTTGGATCTCAGCTTTGCCGTTTCCTGGCAGTATAGCCTCTTGGTGCTTCGGTTTCTCATCTTGAAAGTCTCGGAATGTAGGTGTGTAAAGCCTTCAGAAAGGTTCCTGGCATAGACAGTGATTGCTTAGTAATTATTAGTTTTTCTTTCTCTTTGTCATGAGTCTTCTCTTTTCCTTTCAGTGAAACCTGGTGTTCGATACAGAGAATTGGGAAACATTATTCAGAAGCATGCCCAAGCAAATGGATTTTCAGTTGTTCGAAGCTATTGTGGGCATGGAATCCACAAGCTTTTTCATACGGCCCCCAATGTACCCCACTATGCCAGTAAGTACTGTCCAAAGATTTGGTATTTGCTAACTATTTATTCAACAAATATTCAAACATTTAACAGGACCTACTATCTTGTATTTATTAAAGTAATCTATTAGCTGTTATAAATAGACCCCCCCAAAATGTAAACACAAGGCACATAACAGTCCACAGCATATGTGTTTGGTCACTCTGGGGGGGTGGGGTGGGACAGTTATTCTCTGACCCAGGCTCTTGTCACTTTCAACCTATAGCTTTCAAGATCACTTTGGGGGTTCCCCTCCTAGTCGTACAGATATTGGGGACAAGGGGAGAAGCACGGAGGGGTATGCTTGGGAGGTTTTAATGGGCCAGCCTGGACTTGGCATAAATCACTTACATTTACTTTTCATTGGCAGGAATTCAGTCACATGGCTACACTAACTGCAAGGGAGGTGGGGAAATGTAATCCAGCTGAGTACTCGGGAAGAGAAGGAGACTAGTAATTTTGGTGAACAGCCAGTACTCTCTGCCACGTGCATTCTGATTCCTTAAATGAAATTGGTTCAGCTGGGTTTGATTTGAGTTCTCAGTACATGTCAGCTACTGTATTCTTTGTTGGTATAGAGGGGAATTGACAAAGTACCTTTTGTTGGGCTTCCCTGGTGGCGCAGTGGTTGAGAGTCCACCTGCCAGTGCAGGGGACATAGGTTCATGCCCTGGTCTGGGAAGATCCCACATGCCGCGAAGCGGCTGGGCCCGTGAGCCATGGCCGCTGAGCCTGCGCGTCCAGAGACTGTGCTCCGCGGTGGGAGAGGTCACAACAGTGAGAGGCCTGCGTACTGCAAAAAAAAAAAAAAAGTACCTTTTCTCAAATTGAGTGCTGTCTGATAGATTAACAAAGGAAGTTTTGGGCGTTTAATGTCTTACAGAAACCTTTCTCTTGGAGTGTTAAGACATGCAGGGGTGCCTCTGTTATTTAGTGCTAGAAAGGAAAGCCGTCCACAATAAGTGACCTAAGAAGGAATTTAACAAATATGTAGGAGCCACTGCTATGTAGACACTTTCATGTACCTCCTTGTGCTTACGTTTTTCGTCATATGCAAAATAGCAGGGAATGGTACCTACCCTAGAACTGTTACTAGGATTAAGTGAGATAATGCATGTTAACTTTTAGAGTGATGGTGGTGATGATATACATTATCTCATTTGATCATCACAACTCTATGAATAATTTCTTAGCCCTATTTTATTTTATTTTATTTTGCGGTGCGTGGGCCTCTCACTGCTGTGGCCTCTCCCCTTGCGGAGCACAGGCTCCGGACGCGCAGGCTCAGCGGCCATGGCTCCCGGGCCCAGCCGCTCCGCGGCATGTGAGATCTTCCCGGACCAGGGCACGAACCTGCGTCCCCTGCATCGGCAGGCGGACCCTCAACCACTGCGCCACCAGGGAAGCCCTCTTAGCCCTGTTTTTAAAAAGCAGATTCTGTGTTTAGGGAAGTGATGTATTTATTCAAGTCCACACAAACTAGTAAATAAATGTCAGGTGTAGGATTGGTACCTAGGTTCTGTCTGGCTTTCTAGAGTCAGTCTTTCCCGTGCTGCCTAGGAAGGACTGAAGCAGTTTGGCACTGGGTCTTGTGGGAGAAATATAGATTGAGATTTTGCTTTGCTGGAGAGATGAGGAAGGGCATTCCAGGTGGTGGGGAAGCATGAATAGGTGCTTCAAGTTGAGACTGAACAGAGACAAGGTAAGCTTGGGCTGAGAATTGTGTTAGGGACTAGAAATAGGCAGTGCCAGATCGAGGATATTTGACTTCCTTTTAGGGATCTGTAGAACATTTTTTGGCAGAAGAATGGCAAGGTGAAATTGCCATTTGGGGAAGAAAAGTTAGCAGTGGTGTCTAGAATGTATTGCTGGTGTGAGTTAGCCAGGCTCGTCAGCCTGATGCACAGTTGTCGTAATCCAGATGTGAGGTGGTAAAATCTAAGACGTCAGTAGTTGTGAAGAGAAAGGGAAATGAGTGAGAAACGTCTCAACAGGAGAAGCTAGAGAAGTCACTTAAGGCACAGCATTTGACATAAATCAATAAGCATTTATCAGCAGACCACATAGTCCTTTTTATTTCAGCTGGAATTGTGCTTGAAATAAAAGCCAGCAATAGAAAATAGGTAGCCAACTTCATTCCTTCCTGGTAAGCCCTGTGATCACCTGATGTGCATTGCCTTTAACAGAATGGAAGTAGCTATTCTGATGACACTGGCGTGTGCCACACGTGTACGTGTGTGTGTTTTGTGTGTGGAGCAAGAGTGTGCAAGGGAGGGAATGCAAAAAGCACCCTTACTTGCAGAGGTAACAAACTTAGGTTTAGGTATGGACTAGATAGAGACTTTTTGTCTATCTGTCTATGTCTATTAATTTTTATTGGAGTAGAGTTGATTTACATTGTTGTGTTCCTGCTGTACAGCAAAGTGAATCAGTTATACACATACCTGTACCCACTGTTGTTCAGATCCTTTTCCCATGTAGCGCTCCCTGTGCTCTTCGGTAGAGGCCCTTAGGAGTTACCGACTTTATATCAATACACAGTAGTGTGCATGTGTCACAAAGAGAGATTATTTTTGAAGGAAATAGAATTTATAGGAGACGGAGATACAGGTCAGTGATGATGGTGTCAGCAAAATACCATACCACCCATACACAAGAGATGGCGCTTGAGTTTCATGTTAAACTCTTTAATTAGAAATAAAAATTCTGAAAAAAGAAACAAGGACCCAGGTATACTTCATTTCATCCAACTGATATGTTTTTGAAAAGTCAAGTGTTAATCGGGTTTAGATAAAACAAAATATGTGTGGTCCCTTTAGGGACGTGTTAAAGGAAGCTGCTGAGAGAGTCTCTGTACTGCAGAGGCCTTTTGAGATGTAAACGATCCCTGCTTTGGCTTGTAACTTCATATTCCTAAGCACCTGAGCACGGAACCAGGAAATTGTTGTGTAACTTCCCTCCACCTCCTTCCATGTAAGAGAAGTCCTTGTTAGATGAGAGTTTAGTGTGCTTCTTTGTCATTATGGTTCGGAAGTAAAGGTGATACTACCCTATCTTTAGAATATATATATCACGGCAATTCTGGGAGGCAGACGGTAGAGCAGGTACACACTTTTGGAAAAGCACTCAGCAGTAGTACCTGCTATAGTGTAGTCCCTAGACGATGTATGTTTGTTTGAGTGAGCCTTGTTGAGAAGCTGAAACCATGAGTCAGGGTTAGCTGGGAGTTGTAACTTCTACAACAATGAATCAATGGCAGAAACAGGAGTGGAACTTGGATTCTCTGTATTGCGCTGTCCAGTGTATATGAAGCACATATGTAATATTAAGATTTCTAGTGGTCATATTGAAAAAGTAAAAAGAGACAGATGGAGTTAATTTTATATTTTATTTAATCCATTACATTAAAAATATTAGCATTTCAACATTTAATCAATGTAAAAAAAACATTGCGATATATTACATGCTTTTTTTGTCTTTGAAATAGGCATATTTTTACATGTACATTCTGACTTGCCATTTTTCAAGTGCCTAGCTTCATGCACCCAGTTGCTGCCTTACTGGACAGCACAGCTATCAATTCCTTTATCCTTTTTTCTTTCCATGACACCACACTGACTCTCTTTGACATTTTCTGTTTGATATCCCCAAGGGAATATGACCAAGTCTATATATGTAGTAAATTGCATGTCATTTGGAGAGAAAGTTCATGAAATTAGAAATAAAAAGATTATTTTTGCCCCTCAGAGTTTTATAATAATTTAGAAACTCCTGATTTGGAATCTGTAGAATAAGTGTATTTTGGCAATACCTAAGATAGCGGAAAGCAGCGTGATAGCTATTAACAAGGAAGGCGTGCAGGAGTGTAAACGTGCGGGTGAGAGGTTAGACCATACCTAGGCAGAGCAGCTTGAGCAGACACATGGGTTGCCATCCAGAAGAACCGCAGCCTTACGCAGAAAACCCCTGAAAGCCGGTGCTTTCGCCACCTGGTGGTCAGGCAGCGCAAGTGCAGTCACCTGTTTACCGATGCTCTTAGCAGTTTTTGGTTTTTATTGACAGTTTGAACTTTAAACTGATTCTCCATTTTCGTCTGAGATTGTCTAAAAAGGCCTATCCCTGTTTAAAATTTTTGGCCTTCTTGGGGAGATGGCACGCCTGGGCACTGATAGTTGAGTTTCTCACAATGATCCTGAAAAATACTTTTGTATTGGTGAACTTGGACAAAAAGCCTTTGGAGGGAGAAATGGAATTTTTGTTTCCAATAGAAAGGAATAATCGTGTCAGCATTAAAGAAAAGTAGGTTAGTGTGCGGGGCTTTGTCCCCCTCCGAAGATAAGACAATTTACAAAACTTTTTAAAAATGGTGCAGTTGTTTCTCTGGGCTGTGCCCCCATCTCCACCCGCATCCACACCCCTACACGCACCCAAGAGGTAGGAGGCTTCTGGTGGAATTCGAAATGTCTTCTTCTTTAAAGCGTCATATCTCCATGAGTGTGGCGCTTTGCTGGGTTGCATGGTTGCAATTCTAACCCTGCTATAACATAAATGGGGGCACTTTCCCTTTTATAGAAGTGATAACCACATGTGAGATCCAGCCTAGGGCATCTCTGTATTTTCCTAGAGAAGACGTAAACAAAATGACATATGCCTAGGACAGTATCTGCCCCAGAGTAGGCGGTTTTCAGTAAAATCCCTGTTTGTTGAATGATCTGCTTTAAGCAAGGGGAATCAGGAGAGGAGAAAGTCATTAATTTAAGAATCACTCATGAGAATATAAGTTGTGTACTTTTCCCAGGGAGCTGCTTAACGATATGCTGTAGGTTTTTGCTGTGTTCTGAGATTTTTTTCTTTAATTTCAGAAAATAAAGCAGTTGGAGTGATGAAGGCCGGCCACGTATTTACAATTGAGCCAATGATTTGTGAAGGTGAGAAAAAAGGGATGCTGTAACATTCTTTCATTGAAGTTTTATTTACTTTCGGTTACTCGTGATCAGATTAGTAGTCTGCTCTACTTTCTTTTTGCTTCATTTCCACTCCCCATCCTATCTCTAACTTGATTCAGTATCATGTTAGAGAACTGAAAATTGTAAGGGTTGGCAAGAAAGCAATACCTTCTCCACGGTAATTTGCCTGCTGTCAGTAGATGCTGAAGTACTTGAATCCTGGTCCCTTTTCATAAAGATCCTGTCAAAGGGTGCATTGTAATAATTAGGTGCCTCCATCAAACCTGTGTAGAAATTCTTTCTTGTCTTGATGGGGGTGAGGAAGAGGAGGAAAAAAGAAGTTAGAGCTATTTGGTTTCTTTTTTTTTGTCTTTTTGTTTTTTTAATTAATTAATTTTTATTTATTTATTTTTTGGCTGCATTGGGCCTTCGTTGCGGTGAGTGGGCTTCTCGTTGTGGTGGCTTCTCTTGTTGCAGAGCACGGGCTCTAGGCACGCAGGCTCAGTAGTTGTGGCTCACGGGCTCTAGAGCACAGGCTCAGTAGTTGTGGTGCACGGGCTTAGTTGCTCCGCGGCATGTGGGATCTTCCTGGACCAGGGCTCAAACCTGTGTCCCCTGCATTGGCGGGCGGATTCTTAACCACTGCGCCACCAGGGAAGTCCGAGCTATTCGTTTTGCGGCAGAGTTATATAATTTAATTCTCCACAACTTATGAGGTAGGTGCTATCCCCATTATACAGGAGAGGAAACTGATTTTTGAAGAGGTTAAGTAACTTGCCCAAAGTCACTTAGCTAGTTATGTGGCAGAATTTGTGGGACTCTAAACTCATGAGCCATTCTGCCGCTTGAGGGTCTGCACTCATATCGTCAGGTGGTGTCATACAACTACTGTGGAAAAAGCACAGCATAGACACGCTTAGCGCTGGCAGTTCTATGTCCTCGCTGTTGTTGGTCACTGTGACAGGCACATGGCAGTGATGGTTGGTGTCACGATTGGAGCTCCCCACTGAGGCTGTCAGTAATAACTGGGGCCTCCTTCATGAGGCCTTCACCTTTGCTTTCTGCCAGTTCTTCGCTGAGATTGGGGGATGCAGAGTGGGGCAACAGTAGTAGGGCTCTTGTGTCCTGGTCCCTGTGTTAAAGGATGCGTCCCCTTGGGATCCTTCCAGTCTTTTTTATAACCTAATCTTCGGAGTGATATCCCATCACTTCTATCAGATTTTCTTCCTTAGAAGTGAGTCACTAAATCCAGCCCACACTCAAGGGGAGAGGAGCATTGGAGGTTGTTTTAGAGGCTGCCTTCTTAACCTGGTCCTTTGTTCCCTTTTCTGTAAAATGGACGTTACAATCTTTATCCTGCTGAATCCCCAGGGCTGCTGTAAGAATTAAGTGAGATGATTTGTATTAATGCAAAGTACCTTTAAAGGGCTGTACAAGTGTAAGGTATTGTTTTGTCATTCCCTGGAATAAGAATAATGATCATATGTAACCAATTGCAAGAGCATTGAGTATATTAGCAGAGAAAGGCAAGACAGTGAGAGGAAAGTGTCATTTTGGTTACATACCTATTTCCATTAACTGGCACTTAGCTGGTGAGACATGAAGTGGTATTTCCGGGAGTAAGCAAATAACACAGTGTTGAGCTGGTTCAGACAATCGTCAGATTATAACAAATATACCTCAGTGTAACTCAGCTAGGTTAAATCCCAGCTTCTTAGTGGAAGGTCTCTAATCCAAAGAAGAATTTGAATTTCCTTAGAATAGTAGTCTAATATATTTAACTTGACATTAGTAAAGGATCTGTTTTAGCAGATGACAATAAAATTAAAGATGTATTTATGTCGGGCTTCCCTGGTGGTGCAGTGGTTGAGAATCCGCCTGCCAATGCAGGGGGCATGGGTTTGAGCCCTGCTCTGGGAAGATCCCACATGCTGTGGAGCAACTAAGCCCGTGCACCACAACTACTGAGCCCGCGCGCTGCATCTACTGAAGCCCGTGTGCTCTAGAGCCCATGCTTCGCAACAAGAGAAGCCACTGCAATGAGAAGCCTGCGCACCACAACGAAGAGTAGCCCCCGCTCGCCGCAACTAGAGAAAGCCCGCGCACAGCAACGAAGACCCAACGCAGCCCCAAAATAAATAAATAAATAAATTTATTAAAAAACCCCGATGTATTATGTCTTAAATCCGTTTGTGAAAAGATCATTCATTACATTGAGAAATATCTGTTTACTCATCTTTAGATGGTTGACAAAGCATGAGTTGACTTTCTTTAAGCTACCTCATATTTCCTTTTTAGACTGGGGTTTAATATTGCAAAAGTAGGTAACTTCACTGCAGACTTTGTACTCTGGGATGTGCTTGAGGCAGTAAGACCTAATCTTTGGTAAAGATTACTCAAAATGGGAATTCCCTGGCGGTCCAGTGGTTAGGACTCAGCGCTTTCACTGCCGTGGGCCTGGGTTCCATCCCTGGTCAGGGAACTAAGGTCCTACAAGCTGCAAAGTGTGGGCCCCCCACCCCCAAGGCAAAAAAGATTACTCAGAATGAAGAATATTGATTTTTTTTTTTTTACATCTAATTTGGAGATAAGAAAGTCTCTAAACACATTTTTATAGTAGTATCTGGAATTGCAGAACTTTGTCGTTCCACTGTTGCCTCTCCTCCCCTGCCCCACTCTTCCCCCCATTCTCTTTTTCCTGTGTTGTCTCCCAGCTCTTTTCATTGTCCCTTCGTTTCCTTTCTAACCCTCTCTCTAACCCATTCTCCCTCATCATAATTTTTTTTTTTTTTTGGCCACACTGCACAGCTTGCAGGATCTCAGTTTCTCGACCAGGGATTGAACCTGGGCCACAGCAGTGAAAGCCTGGAATCCTAACCACCAGGCCACCAGGGAACTCCCAATAATTTTAAAATTTTCTCACCAGTCTCTCTTTTTTTCTGCCCTCTTTCTGGTTACAGGGGTGTGGCCTATAAAAATTTCAGAGTATAATCTGTTCTCACCATCTTTGTGCCTGCCATTTAAAAATTATATCAGGAATTAAATGCTATGATAAAAGTATAAGAAGTTACTCTATTTCCTTCACAATATACATCGGCTATAGTTCAGTCAGTTTCCAAAGTTATACCAGGAGAGAGCTAAATTCATTAATTCAGTTTCTTACTTGTAGTTCTATGATGAGTGGTTATCAGTTATGTTTCTGAAAATGAAACTGAGTGCCTTTATTTTGGAAATACCAACTTGATTTAATATTTGCGAAGTATACAAAATGTGAAGTTTTAAAATTTAAACACTGTTCTTACTTTGTTGGACTAAAGACCAAAATGAAATAGAAAAGGCTTTAGCTTAAACAGCTGAAGTGTAAATAGGAATCTTAATAGTGAATTTTAAAATTAGTTTTCTGAGATATCCAAGGATATAGGAGTACAGGCCAGTACACTTGCCTAGAGAGTTTATTAAGAAAACAAGCTGAGTGATAGAATTAAGAACTGGTGTTTGTTTGTTTAAGGCGGATGGCAGGATGAAACCTGGCCGGATGGCTGGACAGCAGTGACGAGAGATGGGAAACGGTCTGCCCAGTTCGAGCACACCCTGCTGGTCACGGACACTGGCTGCGAAATCCTAACCCGGCGACTCGATAGCGCGCGGCCTCACTTCATGTCCCAATTTTAATTTCTCCCGAGATGGCACATCTCAGTGATACCTTCTGGCTGTACTCGGCGTTTTATTGAGAGTACAGGATGGAAGAGGACATTTTTTATAACTTGTTTTGTTTCGACTATAGATAAGGAAGGACTACAGCATTTGATGTGTGTCCTCAAGAACTTGTCTTGGGTCTGAAAAAGCCAAGAAGAATAAAGGAAGCTTTCTCAACTCCTTTCAATGCTCCCCTCTCCCCACACAAAAAAATCTCTGCACCCCTGTTTTCTCATTTGCCCTTTGAGCACTTTTACTTAAACCTGCTTCTAGTTGCTTTTATCACTGCCACAACCGGGCCTTCAGAGCCACCTGCTTTCGAGGTGAATGTTGGAGATGAGAATCCCTGAAACTTTAGCAACATATTTTGCTCCCGATTTTTTTTTTAATTATATATGTATGGAAATATATACGTATACATTTTAAATTCCATATATGTAATTACCAAACACTATGTGACCTGGGGTTTGTGTTGATTCTGACAGGGTTCTATGCTGTCGTAAATGGACCCATCATTTGCAGTGATTTAATTCCCGGCTGGGAATTGGCCTCCCTCCTCCCCTGCTAATTTACCCTCGTAATTGTGTGTAAGGAAGCACTCGGTCAGTGAGACTTTCCAGTGTGGACTCTGTGTGCGTGAATGGCTATGGCAAAATTCACTTTGGAAAAAGATGATCAGGTTTTAAAAAATCTAGTTTATGGCAAAAATAGCCACGCACCAAGCGGAAGCTGGCTGTTGCAGAGAATGGGATTTTTGTAATACGTTGCTATTTCAGACCTCTGTTTGGTCATAATGGTAGGAAAAACGCTCCCTTCTCTCTTATTTCAAAGGCATACCTTGGAGATATTCAGAGAAGGGTGGAGGCTGCACTGTGGAGGTTGATGGGGAAAGACAGTTCTGAAATCTCTCCAGCAGTGAGCAGAGTCTGGAAATTCTAATGTTTAATAAACCTGGTGGGGATGAGAAAGGAACTTCTTTGAAATTGGACTGTTGCCTTGCAGGGATGCAGCTGTCCTTGGTGTGCTACCACAATTCTCCTTTACATAGTTGGGAACCTCATTAGAAATGACCTCAGCTGCCCAACATCTGTGTTTCTTTCAGTAGTTCAGTCCAAATGGGAGTGCATCCAGTGAAGACATATCAGATCAAGGTCATTGTCATTAGAGAGTACTTGATTACTAGGTATCTGGTAAGTTTATTCTAAGATAATTCGATACCACTGACATGTTACATTTGTATGAGAACATCTTTCCCGGAGTGCCTCAGACCTTTATTGCTTTAAAGGAATTATAATGTTTTCATTACTTTTATTATTTTAATGATTTAGTAAAGTGGCTGAATCTGGTATGTGTGTGAAGTTTTTTATCAAACTGTAATATTTGTGAATGGAATGCCTTGCAATATGAATGTTAATATAATGTGTAAAGGGAGATTAAAAAGTTTGAATGACTACCCCACCACGTAGTTGTTAACTTTGCTGTATCTGTTGGGGATTTCAGAAGGAAGTGGTGGGAATGGGGAGGCTAATATCATAATCTAAAATAAAATTTGAGTAAAAATACTTTTTTAAGTTGAATGTCTATATACAAATCCCAGTACTGTGTTTAGTTCAGCAGTCTACCAGCAGTATTTGAAATGCAACCATATTTCTGAGATAGTTTAAGGTGGGGATTGCTGCATATGTGAGGCAGCATTTTATGTACTGATAGTGGAATTAACAATGTGGGCTTACTCAGTGTCTACTATTAGAAAATAAGCTCAAAGAAAAAAAGTCTTGGTGGGTAGTTTTTTGTTGTTGCTGTTAAAAGATAACCACCACACTGGTGATGATGCTTTTCTCGGTTTGGGAGATTTTAAAACAATATGTCCTCTAGTCTAATTGTATATGTCTGATTACAAATGTTTGTTTAGTAGGTTTAGATGAGAAAACATCTAGGGTAGTTTCATCATTCTGCCAACTTCTCAAAAATGTCAGTGTGTTAACTTTTTATTTTTTGTATTAACTTTAAAATAATCCTTTTTTTCCCCTGACAGTCCTTCATCCCCCTTGGAATTATAATTTAGAAGGGAAAGGTGTTTGCCTTTTATTTTCATTTTATGTCTTTTGCTGGTAAAATGTATAAAGGTACATTAGAACCCGTTCACCAACACCTTTATATTACTTGCCATCCACATGTCTAAATTAACAGGAAGAGGGTGTTTAGGAATTTGCCATCTTAGCTTGATTCCTCAGTTTGTCCTGTCACCACTTCTGGCTTTTCATTGAGTTTGGTTAAATTTGAGAGTGGGATGCTCCAGTTTGCTAAAGCCCCCAAATGCACCCTCCTGGTATCTGTAAGCTATTTCTGTCCTACCCACCCACCCCCCGTTTTTTCTTTTTTTTACTTCCAGCTTTTAATTTTGAAAATTTCAAATTTACAGAAAAGTTGATGGTACAGTGAAATAACCATATATCCTTTGCCTGTATTCAGCAATTGTTATTGCATCACATCTCTCTATATAAAAAGCATTTTTCTTTTGAGAGAAATGGCATTGTCGTACTTCACCTGCTACTGTTGCAGTGTGTCTCTCTTAAAACATAAGGACATTTCCTACACAATCATAATAGTCTTGTCACACCCAAGGAATTGATTATTCATAGAGTTATCTGATGTATAGTACACATTCAAACCTGAGGCTCAGTTTCCCCCCAAGTGTACTTTAAAGCGTTTGTCTTGTTTAAAATGCAGAATCCAAACCCATGGCATTTGGTTGTCATCTGTAGGTTTTTTTAAACTCTAGAACAATCCTTCCACCTTTTTTTATCTTTTATGAAACTGACTTGAAAAAGCAGGCCAGTTAGCTTGTAGAATTCTGTGCTTCCCTGATTGTTCCTCATGAGTAGGTTCAGGATAAATGTTTTGGCAGAAGACTCCATAGATGGCATGTGGTGTGTCCCATTCATCGCATCGCATCACATCATATCACATCACAAGGCACATACTGTTATTGTCACGTTATTGCCAATATATGTTTGCTCACTAGGTTTCTTTCAGATTTTCTATTTTAAGATCCCTTTCTTAAGCAAATAATTTGGGAGGAGATACTTGGAGACCATTTGGATATCCTGTTCACTTAATGATTTTAGCATTCATTAATAATCCTTGCCGGAATCCATTATTTTGTTACATTGGTGGCTGCAAATAGGGACTTTCTAAATCTAGCATTCTGTCTGCATTTATTGGCTGGCATTCTTTTACTAAAGAAGCACTTTTTTGAGTATCAGTGTGGGCTCGTTGTTTTTAAAAATTCAATTAGTTACTCTAAATGGTCTGTATTTGGCCAGTGGAAGCACCTTTAAGCTTATTTATGGGTCATTTTGATCTGTGTCTATTAGTCTTTGAGCACCTTCTTGCTTTTTGCCATATCAAGATGTTCTAGATTTATCATACACTTTTCCTGCCCCAGCCTGGGAATTGGCTTCTTCTCCAAGGAGCCCTAGTTTCTTTTCATGGGGAATGGTATTTGGAAATCAAGATCTGGGTGCTGCTGGGGTGTCATTGCTCCTAGGGCCGTTCAGGGAACAGAGCCAGCAAATGCATTTTTCATAAATCATGAATTCATTCTGATACTTTGATTTCAAATTTAACACTAATCTTCCTCACCCTTCCCTGTTCCATATTTGTATCTTCCTTATCCCATGGTGAGAACTTTGGTTCTGAACAACATTAATATTTACTTATTTGCTTGATTCTACATGACATGTAAAATTATTTTAGAATTACTATACCAAAATCACTACCAAAAATTTAAGTGTAAAAGTTGTGATTGTTCTTATTCTTGGAACATATTTCACTAAGGGGGTACAGAGTATTGGTTTAAAAGCTATTTGAAGTAATTAATTTTGATCCTGCAGTATTCTAAATTTCATAAACCATGAAGTTACTTTTCAACAGTAAATGCAGTGAATCTTGGGGGCAAAGCATGCTATACAGGTGGGGAAGATTTCTTTAGCGGTCTGGGAGTTAGAAATACTGGAATCAATTGAGATAGTGTGATATGATTCTGTCTACATTTGATGGTGTGTGGCTTCTACCAAGTTCTCTAGCTACCAGAGGAGCAAATTATACCACTTGTAATGTGGATGTATGGCCTGTTTTCAGTATAGAGTAGGAAAAAACATCTGGACATTGTTTTAGGAACAGATTGTTTCACAACGTAGGCTGCATTGTGCTGATATTCTAAAAGTTATTAATGTGTTTTGCTTCATTTAAAAAATGAACATCGAAAGGAAGGCAGCACAGGTTCCATGCATCGAAATTCTGTGGTCCCACTGTGTTTGAACTCACAAGCAGCCTTTGGTGGCAGCCTCCTTCCTTACCTCTTTTTCCTTTTGCTGCTAAGTATGAAAAAGAAAAACAGTGGTTTGCATTTGGTTATTTTGCAAAAAAAAAGCCAGGAGTCAGGTGGCCGTGGCTACCTGTTACCTGCTGCTTTTCATTTTGGGGACTGTGGTGAGGAACAACAGAACTGTCTGTATATGGTAATTATGTGATTACATTCAAACGTGTCAACACTGGTTTATCTCACTAAAATGTGCCCCAAAGTCAATATGCGGAGCACTCAAGAAGGGCTTCCTGGAAAGATTTTCACTTACCACTGATGTTTGTTGGAGTTCAAAGTATTTTAATAATTTTTCTTGTGAATGTCCAGCCTTTTTACTATTGCGAAGCTTTGAGTAGAATAATTGCTTCCATCTCCTGGGTGCTTGGCCCTTTTACTATTACTCAAGCCTCCTCATTCAACTCCCAACAACAAACACATGACAAACTTGCAGGCACATTTGCACTGTGGTGTCATGAGACGATCACGAGATCAACAATCAGGACACTAGGGCTCTGAGTTCTCTGATTTTTGCGATACGCGGGCCTCTCACTGTTGTGGCCTCTCCCGTTGCGGAGCACAGGCTCCGGACGCGCAGGCTCAGCGGCCATGGCTCACAGGCCCAGCCGCTCCGCGGCACGTGGGATCTTCCCGGACCGGGGCACGAACCCGTGTCCCCTGCATCGGCAGGCGGACTCCCAACCACTGCGCCACCAGGGAAGCCCAGTTCTCTGATTTTTTAAACTAGCTGAATGGCTTGGACAAATCACCGTATTTCTCTATGGAGGTATCCTATTTGTGTAATGACGCCACAACTTAGCAACTGTTTTATTCTATATATAATGTGACTATAAAGCGAATTTGCGTTATTTCAGTACTTGGGTCAGACATCAACAGAAAATTCAGAATAGAATTTTTCAAGCTTTACCAGTAAATCTGAGCCCTGGGTGATTCTGAGAAAACAAAATAGCCAAGGATAAGAACATTTAATATTAAGATGTAGATTTAAGAAAGAGAACAACAGGTATTTTAAAGCAAATTTCCACTGTTTTATCTTGTTTAACATATCTAGATATTTTTGGTAGTCAGGAATATTTCAGTCCACGTCTAAACTCTGGGTAGTTCTGTGGTGGATTAGCACTCCTTACCTGAAGGGAGCATGTACATGTTACCTCTCAATGAATTGTTACGATGTCCAGTTTGATAAAAATCAATCTGCTTAAAAGCCCATCCCACTTGCTCTGTTCCTATAAAGTTCCACCAAAAGAAGTTTGTATAATGCAGGACTTTGTATGTACCGGTTCACTGTGCTGGTTTACTTCCTAGTTGTTTCTTTAAAGATATGATTTCCTTGGTATAGTTCTATGTACTTATTATCTAAGTAACTGTTTAAATATACTTAATGTTTTCCAAATGTGTTTTCTGTCTGTTTTTTCTGCAGGGTATTTGCTGACAGAGAATCTGATCTTGCATGTTAATTGAAACAAAATTGGCTGAGTGCAAAGTTGGTTTTTCCTGGGTCACAAAGTATCTCTAGGCCCAAAGAACTGTCAGTTACTTTAGGACTTTGATCATCAACCTACTTGGGAGATTGGTAGCCATGCAGAAAATGTTCTGAAGCATCTGTGCATGTAAAAATATGTTCCCTGTTTCCCAGATCAACAAAACATTTTGAGAATCATGAGCTACACTTAATTTTGCTTTGAAATGGGATAAATGGAAGTAGCATTGTGATTATCTTTCGGAGCTGTATTTGTTTAAGCTGTACACACATTAACTGGCTCCACTGTAACAAAGTTTGGAAATAATGCAGTTTTTTCCCTCATCTCAATAACCTCATCATTCCACAGGTTCTACCTTATGTTAGTTCTCTGTGCATGTAGTAAAGAACTCATTCCAAGTCAGACGTGGAATTCCAAGTCAGCCTGTATATGGACTATCTTTCTACAGCAAACATCACTAGGTGGGTTAAATAGAAAGCAGAATAGCCCAACATGCTGAAAATGGAAAAGCAGGAAAGATTTGAAAAATGCCAAGTATACCAGCATTTTCAATGAAAAACAAAAAGCTGTTAAAAGATACATCCTAATATTGTAAAATTTTGGATCCTTAAAAATTTTTTTGACTAACTTTCATGAAATATACAGCAGAGGTTAGCGACTTGTGTTAAAATTATATACCTTTTATCCAAGAAAGCAGTTTAAACGTAACTTCAAAAAATTCCCGACAATACTTCTAAGGTGGTAGAGTCCTCATTTTGGACGACCAGGATAGATTTGCTGACATGCACATAGTGAATGTTTTTTAGCCCTATGTTGTGTATGTTCTTCCAAAAAATATTTGGTTTCGCAATATACATAACAACTTAGATGCCATCCAAGAGGATGTATTAAAAGTATCTTAACAAGAAATACTTTATACCTATAGTTCCATGTTCCAAGAATCTTTATATTAAAGATCTTGTAAAATTGATTCTTAATACTGGTTCTTTGAAAGAGACAGCTGTACTTTCAGCCAGGAAATGCTCATACTTGTTAAACTGAATTAGCTGGCTCAAGACTATGTACATGACTGTGACAGAAAAGTAAACTCCCTAATTGGCCAGCTACAAGAATTGGAGTTACATTATTTTACTATCTTAAAATTATTTTCTCATTATTGGAGAACATAATGTTTGCCATTCTCATTCAAGTATAACTCATGTATGAGAAGAAAAATAAAGGTGAAAAAAAAACAAAAAAAATTATTAGTTCTCCTCCATTATTACCCTATATACCCATTCTGTTACTGCAGTCGCTTAAGGCAATAATATACTTTGTTCCTGGAAGGCTGAGCTAAAACAAATCAGATTAAAGCACACTTCCTACAGCTAGGGTAGAAGCTATTTTTATTCTGTTCTTCCAGTTCACCCAGAACAATAGGTTGGAGCCATCTGGGCCCCGACTGGGTCTCCACCCCTCTAGGTAAAATGAGAGAAGCTAGGTCATACTGCCTAGTCCTTCAAATGCACCAGAGATCCAAAAAAGAAGTCCTGACCATAACTGCCACTTTTCCGGTTTTCAGTCAACTAAATATTGCTCTCTCAGAAACACAAACTTTGGGAGTAATTAAGCTACATCAGTCAAAAGAATTAAAACAAGAAAAAGCACATGGTTTCAATCCAACCAAAAGATATGTATATGCATGGCATATCTGATGTCCTGACACAAAAACAGTCTAAACTATGCTATGATGTAGAAAGAAGAAAAAGGCACATAGTAGGCGGGGCGCCGTTCACACGAGAGTCGGTTGGTTCCTGTATCCCTGTCCCCGCCTTCCCTCGCCGTCATGTCGACATTCCTGGTGAACACCAACGTGCCCCGCGCCTCTGTGCCGGACGGGCTCCTCTCCGATCTCACCCAGCAGCTGGCGCAGGCAGTCCACGGGCAAGCCGGCGCTGTACATCGCGGTGCACGTGGTCCCGGACCAGCTCCTGGCTTTCGGGGGCTCCAGCGAGCCGTGCGCGCTCTGCAGCCTGCACAGCATCGGCAAGATCGGCGGCGCGCAGAACCGTTCCGACAGCAAGCTGCTGTGACGCCTGCGCGTCAGCGCGGGCAGGCTCTACATCAACTACTACGACACGAACGCGGCCAACGTGGGCTGGAACGGCTCCACCTTCGTCTGCACGTCGCGCTCTGGAGTCCCCTGCCCCAGGCCCGCAGCCCGCACGCGGTTTTCTGCCCGCCCCGCCCCCAGCAACCCCACCTCCCGGGACGGAGAAATAAACGGGGAGACCGGGAGGCGGGGGGAAGCACAGAATAGTGTTAATAGCATTCCTTCATGTTAAAGTATATGTATAAATGCTATTATATTCATAGAAACTTCTGGGAAGATACATAAACTGAATAGTGGTCACCTATTTTTTGGGGGGAGAGGGAAGTGTAGCTTTTCTTATGCAATTTTCTCTACTATTTGAATGTTCTAACTCTTGGATGTATTGCCTTCATGTATTTATTTTTGTGTTAACGGATCACCTGGATGGTAAGACTATGCATCATTTTCGTTTGCTTCTTTATTCTGCTCAGGGTAAAGAAACCTAAATGTTACTTAACAGCACCAGGAAAAGACTGATAGATTTGACTATACTAAAATAAAAATTAAGAAATATAAAATATATTAATATAAAACTTACAAAGGATTGGCATCTAGAATAAAGAACCCCTAAAAATTACTCAGAAAAAGAGAAGTAATCCAACAGAAAAATGGGCAAAGGATGTGAACAGATGCCTCACAAAAAAGGAAATACAAATGGCCAAAAGAATGAAAGACTTGGGACTTCCCTGGCGGTCCAGTGGTTAAGACTCTGCACTCCCAATGCAGGGGGCTCAGGTTCCACCCCTGGTCAGGGAACTAAGATCCCACCATGCTGTGTGCCACGGCCAAAAAAAAAAAAGACTTTAGTCATTAAGGGAAAGGCAA